>NC_133534.1:82760457-83087237 GCF_048544455.1 Silene latifolia
ACATGTGAATAATAAGAAATTAAAGGTTGGTGACAAAGATCAAACTTATCTATGGCATTGTCGAATGGGACACAGAAATGAAAAACGTGTAAAGAAACTCATTGAGAATGGGACTATCCCAACATTTGATTTCTCTTCATTTGGCACGTGTGAATCATGTCTTATCGGCAAAATGACTCGAATTTCCTTCAAAGGTGTTGGAATGCGCGCTAATGACCTATTAGGACTCATACATACTGATGTATGTGAACCTATGTCAATCACCACAAGAGACGGCTATAGATATATTATCACTTTCACGCATGATTTGAGTAGATACGGATATGTCTACTTAATGAAGCATAAAAGTGAGTCTTTTGAAAAATTCAAGGAATACCAGAATAAGGTTGAGAACCAACTGGGAAGAAAGGTTAAAGCACTCCGTTCAGATCGGGGTGGCGAATATCTTTCAAATGAGTTTGATCAACACCTTAAAGACTGTGGAATAGTTTTACAATTAACTCCACCTGGAACACCTCAATTAAATGGTGTGTTCGAACGGAGAAATCGAACACTACTTGATATGGTTCGATCCCTGATGAGTCACACGGTAGTACCTGATTCATTATGGGGCTTTGCTCTTTTCTCAGCTGCTCTTATACTTAACCGAAGTCCGTCTAAAGCTGTCGACAAGACTCCAAATGAAATGTGGAAGGGAACGGTCCCTAACTTGTCCTTTATTCGGGTTTGGGGCTGCGAGGCTTATGTCAAGTGGAGACACGAGGATAAGCTCGGCCCGTGATCGGTCAAGACATACTTTATTGGTTATCTAAAAGGAATGTTTGGTCATTACTTCTATTCGCCTACCGAACATCGAGTTTTTGTTGCGGCTAGTGCGAAGTTCTTAGAGAAAGAATTTCTCGAGAACAAGTCAAGTAATAGAACCTTCAAGCTGTCGGAAATTCAAGAACCAACAACCGGGGAACAAATGGAGGAAGATGTTCCTTCAACTAATGATACGGTTAACATTCCTCAGGAACCTAGGAGGTCGGGTAGAGTCTCTAATCCTCCAGACAGATACATTGGTATGGTCGAGGAAAATGACGTTTTACTCCTAGAGAGTAATGAACCCGCTACCTATAAAGGTGCCATGACCTGTTCCGACTCTAAGCTATGGCTTGAAGCCATGCAATCCGAGATGGACTTCATGTATGAGAATGACGTATGAGATCTTGTTGATTTACCTAACAAGGTAAGACCTCTTCAGTGCAAATGGCTTTACAAAATAAAGCATTCTATAGACGGGCAACCAGATACCTATAAAGAACGACTAGTGACAAAAGGTTTCACTCAAGTGCACGGATTGCATTATGATGAAATTTTTGCACCCGTAGTTATGTTGCGTTCCATTCGGATAATCTTAACGATTGCCGCTTTTCATGACTATGAAATTTGACAAATGGATGTGAAAATCGCCTTCTTAAACGGTTATTTGGAGGAGGAGTTGTGCATGGTACAACCCGAAGGTTTCATAGATCCTGAAAATCCTAAGAAAGTGTGCAAGCTTAAACGTTCCATTTATGGACTTAAGCAAGCTTCTCGGAGTTGGAATCATCGTTTCGACCAGGTGATAGAAGAGTATGGTTTCACTCGATCGGTCGAGGAACCATGCTTATATATCAAGTCGAGTGGGAGCAAGATTGTTTTCTTGATATTGTATGTCGATGACATATTCTTTATTGGGAATGACATTCCTCTCTTATCTTTGGTAAAAGGATGGTTGAAGAACCATTTCCAGATGAAAGATCTGGGTGAGGCACAACGCATATTGGGAATCCGTATCTATCGAGATAGATCGCGACGGATGTTATCAATGAGTCAGGAGTCTTATTTAGATAAGATTCTTGAAAGGTTCAGCATGACCAACTCCAAGAAGGGGAACCTTCCAATGACGTCTGGGATGCATTTGAGCAAGTCTCAGTCACCCAAGACACCTGAAGGGGTTGAACGCATGAGTCGTGTTCCTTATGCATCAACCATAGGATCAATCATGTATGCCATGATATGCACACGTCCAGACGTGGCATATGCATTGTGTATGACGAGTCGGTACCAAGGCAATCTAGGTGAAATGCACTGGATGGCTGTTAAAAACATCCTTAAGTACCTACGGAGGACTAAGGATTAGGTATTGACTTATGGAGGAGATACTAAGCTATGTGCAATCGGTTACGCAGATGCTAGCTTCCAAACAGATCGAGATGATTCGAAATCTCAGTCTGGATTCGTCTTTACTCTTAATGGTGTTGCGGTCAGCTGGAAAAGTTCCAAACAGGAAGTTATAGTAGATTCTACTACTGAATCCGAGTACTATGCCGCTTCATAAGCAGCGAAGGAAGCTATATGGATGCGTCAATTCTTACAAGGACTAACCATAGTTCTTAGTTCGAATGACCCAATCACCATCTATTGTGACAATAGAGGTGCCATCTTGCAGGCCAAGGATCCTAAGTCTAGCAACAAGTCTAGACATGTATACCGGAAGGCTCACCTGATCCGTGATTATGTGGAGCAAGAGGAGATAGTGATTGACAAGATTGCTTCGGATGACAACATCACGGATCCTCTCACTAAACCATTGAAATATGATAAGCATGAAGAGCACGTTATTTCCATGGGAATTAAACTTGTTCCTGAGTTGTACTAGTTACTTATGGATTCGATACATTTTCCTTTTCATATGCTATTTATAACTTCATTGTATTATTTCATATTTTGTTTTTCATGTGGATTGTACGACAACATTGAACGCCACAAAGTGAACTGAATTACATTATATTTATTTTGGTCCGTAATCGCCTACATGAGCTGATAACTCTGGATATTATATTGTGAAGTTGATTGATGGTGGGTTGAACGAGCCATAAGTCAAACGGTTGGCTGATCGATCACATATGTGAGTTATAACGATACCTCGTAGGACATTGTGACAACGTAATGGAGTCCTAAATGTTTAAAAACATTCGGTGCCAGGTCGTGGATTGGACGTCCATTGTGTTGCTAGAGTCGATTCTTTTGACTATCGATTGTCTCTTGAGATTAAGGCAGTTTTTGGGTGACTTTGGTTTCTTTCTCATGGTCGACCATAACAGGAGGCTAAGCAGATTTTTACTGGGTCATTTCATACTGTGCTTATATCCTCAGGATTCGAGTTGAAGAAAATATCCAACCTTTATCAGGTTTAGTCATTTCTCAGGGCCACTCGAGGAGTTGTAATTGAAATGCATGGCCATGCTCGAATGATGATTCATTTATCAGTTAAGTTACTCTTTAGTCGGGAAAACCACTCTTGATATTGATCACTTGTAAAATACGACCTTTGTGAATACGGATTTTGCAAATTGTTTTACATTGAGTGGGAGAAATTTTAGGATATGAGAATCGGTTATCGCACATACACTTGTGAGGACAAGTGGGAGATTGTTGGAGCTAGTGTCCTCCACAATTAGTGTGATAACGTATATAAATCTCTTATAGGTTCACAGGGTATACTTAGTATTTTATCAGTTGATTAACGTTTATTAATAACGGTTGGCTTGCTAGAAGTTTGACGTTGTTATCATTCTGATGGCGGTGATCAACAGGTCCCTAAAAGTCACCTAAAGGATGTGTTTGAGAGATGTGATTATATGTAAATATAATCACATTGATGCCTTATATGACTAAATGGTTAGTCCATGTATTTGACTAAAAGGTTAGTCAATGTGATGATGAGATGGTTATTTAATACAATTAAATAATATTAGCTGAGACGAATTAATTGTTAATTCGTAAATTGAATATAAGCTGTTATATTTAATTAATGTATATAATGTTAGCTTAAACGAAGTAAGATGTTAATTCGTAATTAAACGTAAACGGTTATATTTAATAAACAAATTATAAATATGCGATATTTATAGTTAATGTATATATTATACGAAATTGTCATAATAAATGATGACAGACCGGTATTAATAAATCGACTACAAACTGTTACGTGTGGACTTATTAATACGGGACGACATAAATGACAATTGATAAATAATATACATTTTATACATTTTGATAACAACCAAAAATAAGAAGATTTTCTCCTTATTTTTGGTGGTTGGTCAAACCGAAAAAGGAGAAAAAGAGGAAGAAAAATATCTTCCCCTAAATCTCTCCATTTGGACGGTTTAAGAGGGATAGGAGAGGATTATTTTTCTTGCTTCTTTTTGACCTAATTCTCTCATCACAAAAGGAGAGGCATTTTTTGAAGCATTTTGGGTGCAACGATTAGGAGAATATCGATCTCGATATTTGTTCTTTGGCCTAATTGCTAGGACCAAAGGTTGATTCTAATCTCTACTCTTTTTGTTTATGCAATTTCGTTTATGACTCGCAATTTCATAATTATAATTTCGTTATAATCCGAATTTCTTGATGTTGTATACCGATATTTCCCACACTCGCTCCGCGGGGTTTGGTGTGGACAGTTGCTTTTAATTCTGAAATTTCACCCGGAAGACTAATAGAATCATGCCTACAAATTTTCTAAATCATGTCGGGGTGAGAATTTCTAAACCGATTCAAGATGGAAAATATTCATAGTCAAGTCCATCACCCGCCTCCCCCGATAAAAGCAAAGGATGCAAATGTGTGGTCTCTTGGTTAAAATGGCATACCTTGTTAGCACTCCTAGTTACCAACCCACCTAAGACTATCTTACTAGTGGATGGGTTACATTGTTTAGTCAAATGTACCGCAAAGTGGTAAGGGAGATTAATCCCCCAACTCTCATCACCATCAACATTTTAAAATGCACCCAAAATTTCAACCTCCAACATCCTCACCGAGTGAGGCTCATTTCTACCCAAAAATGGCTACCCATGAAACGTTGCCATATACGAATGGCGGGGTAGTGAATGTATTGGTGAGGTACATGATTCCAATCAACAAATGGGTAAAGGGGAATGACATTTCATGTATTCTTGGGTTTATAATAGGAGAATGACTCAATGTGCAATGTAATACTCCGCATTTATAATTAATATCATTAATAATTTATAACTTATAAGATGTGAATAAATAATAATTGTTGTCTTAAAAAGAAAAGAAAATAAATAAATAAGATCCAAGTTGGACCGTGTATGACCACGGGTTGGACCGTGTAAGGGGGAGGTGGTATGTGGTTTGGGTGTTATCTATGCTACCTAGATATTTTCATTAGTTTAATAATATATGCAACTTCCTAGAACCTTCCACCTTCACCTACCAATTTATATATATACCTAGCTAATGTCTCACCATCATATTTATTCCACATCAAAAACTCAACACATATAATTGTGAGGAAGAGCAATTTTGTGAGACAACCTTAAGACAGAGTTTTCATCTTGGGCTAATTAATTGTGGTAAGTTGTTTTATCGCCTCACATCAATTATTTACGTTTGACCTCAGACCCCCACCTTGACCGTGACCGTTGACTGGACCGTGGCTGTGGGGGAGCAGTTGACCGACGGGTTGACCACCGTCGGGTTAACCGTGTATAGGGGGATTATTTTGGGTAGTTTACATCTTAAATTCATTAATGAGATTAGTTATAATCATATATAATTTAATTGATTGATTAGTTGGTGGATTTGTGGAAGAAGCTTTCTAAAGTTACTTGTTGATTTGTGAAGAATTGCTAAAGATAGGTTAACTACTCAACTATGTCTAATTGGTAAATTGGTGAATTGTTTATAGACGGATTGTTAATGTATTGTTGGCATGAGATAAGTTGGTTGTTGCATTGTCTTGTGATAATTATATCAACTTGAGCATATTGCTATAATTGTTGTTTTGAGCATCTTATAATCAAGTTATTATCATTGTTCGTTGGTTCTCTGTTGTTGGTCGGTATTTTGAAAGAGGATTGGCATTGCAATTGAGATTATTTGGTCAGCCAGGCACAAGGATGTGGAAGAGTCGTGGACCTGCGCGTTTTTGGTCGGCCAGGCACGGTGGCGTTGGGGTTTGGCCTTGGACCTGAGCAGTATTCGCATTGAGACGTTTGTGTTGTGGGTTTGGTTGTGGCGTATGATGTGGCACACAATTGAGCCGTGTGTGTGATGGTCTTGGCTTCAGTTCTTGGTTATATTTTACAGGTTATCGTATTATTATTGTTGTTTAGTTATCCTAGTCAACCTTGTGGTTAAGTGTGTATTCGTGAACACCTGTGATGAACCAAATATTGGCGAGAGATTGATTTTAGGTTAGCTTATGTAAAGTATTCGATGCTTGGAGGGAGCTTGGGACGTTGACCTATTGGAGTATGTGTCCTCGACAATAGTGCTATCACATGTTTAAATCTCATAATAAGAATGCATGAGGGATAGTAATATTTTATTGTCAACGGATCCACATTAATCGGTAATGATTGACTGACTAGAGTTTGACATTACTGTCGTATGATGGTGGTGATCAGTTGATCCCTTAAGGTCATACCGCTAGGGTAACACTCTTAATTGATTAATTAATTAATTGTATGATGATACAAGTTAATTAATTCCTTAAAATTGAGCGAATGGTTTTTGAGAGTATGTATACGTATCTTATTGTAATTCGATTAAATAAGATTCGTACTAAGTAATTAAATTGTTTTATTACTTAGGTTTATTTATTGTTTATGAAACAATTAAAACAAGAATGAATGGTTTATTATAAATACAAGTTGTTGTGATTTATAATTCTATTACCCGTTTTAAGTACTTCTAATCATGAATTACTAGTTAATTTTTGTGTGTGATTTATTTTGTTTATATAATGATTTTTAAGAAGTTAAAAATGAATTATTAAACAACATGTCTAGTAACATGTACAATATGTCACATTATACAAATTGACAATTGACAAACTTAAAATGGACCATATTAAGTCCATGGGTGCAGTGTAAATGGGAGTATAGGGAGTTGATTGTGTTTTGTTCTATTAATTAGAGGGAACATAATGATGCCCTACTAATTATAGGTATGCATACCTACATCTTGAGAAGAACAAACTTGAAAAAGCATTGGGCAATACTCATGCCACCCGGCCCCCTAAGTGAATAAGGAGAGTTTTTCTCTTCTTATTCTCATTATTCATTCTTGCCAAAAAATTATTAGATTGATAATTTCCAAATTCTCTCTAATTGTTGAGAACACACAAGAGAGAATATCTCACAAATCTACAATATTATTATACTATTACTAGTCGTAGTAAATAATAATATTAGTAATTATTTTTAAGGGCACATATACTAATTCTAGTATTCAAATTAGTTTATGTATTAAGGTTGATTATCTTGGTACATATCCTTGAGGAGTAGATTCCATTATTGAATCTAAGGTTTTCTTGGAGCACTAGGATTTTCTTTAGAAGTCATTTGGAAGGTGTCCAAATCAGTATACCCATTTCGGCCCTCATTGTAAGTAGATCGGTTTTCTTCTTACTTTGCATTTTATTGTTATGCATGCATAAGATCTTGTTAGTTTATGACTAAACTAAACTTTAATAGTTATTAGAAATGTCTAATAAGAGGTTAATGAATATACAAAATTATGATTTTAAAATTTTCGAATTTTATGGCTTAATGGGAAATATTTCTTTATTATTATGAATTAAAGATGTTTAAAGAGCAATAATAAAATATCAAGTTGAATTATTGTCAAATATTTAGTGAAGACTAAATTTTTGAGTTCTACGAAGGTTGTGGTAATTAACTTGGACATTTGATTTATGTAATATTGTGTGATTTTAATAAGTTAATAATCACAATTATCCATAAAACCGGACAAAATATACGATATTAGCTTAAATAGGGCGATTTGGCACATCACATGGCATGTTTCATACATATATTAATGCTGCATTTTTATTTTGATTGTCATATTTTAATTTATATATAATTTTGAATTATGTAATTTGTACTTAGTATGGCCTTAGTTTTTAATTGATATTTCCCGAAATGAATGGGAATATCGATTCGGTTGTAATTAATGTGATCTCGTATCACTTTTATTTTTATTTTTGTTTTTGTTTTTGTTTTTATAAAGTAGAAAAGCTATGTAATTTATTTATCCCGGATATCCTTGAAAGCGGTGCCATTCGGAAAGGCGTTCTCACAAAGACGGTGTTGCCTTGGAGTGCGTGCAAATGAATTTCAAGGGACCAATGGAGTTGGTTTCCGAATTTGTAAATAGTTTATTAGATTTACTATTTTAGGAAGGCCATACTAGGATTTTATTGTTTTGCTTTGCATTTGATTTATATGTTTGCATGCATAGCCAAATCGCCATAACTACACATGCATATCATATTTTATCGAGTAATCGACCGTGTAAATTATAATTATCGCTAGTTCACCGCTTTAGATCACTTAAAACGAGATAGATAATAAATTGACAAGACCTCTCACTAAATAATAATTGAGAATTAGCCTTACTAAATAGTAGAACCATGAATCCCAATTTCATAAGGAAGTAGGCTCGGCTCACCGGGGTGCTAAACTTGTTACGTTGGGTAAGTGGGTGGTAAATTGTTACTACATCGAAGCTTGGATTGAGCGCAACGGAAGTATTCGCGACCGTAGCCGCATGTGTTCCGGGCTTAAGATAAATATTAAAGTAGTTTTATCGATCGAGAGTTCTAGAAGTAGAATCGATTAAAGAGTTAATCCACCGAGTTATATTGATTAGGGATGAATCGGCTCACCGTGCCTGAGTTTTTATGAATTTGGATCTCGAGATCATTTATAATAGTTGAGTAGAGGTCATTATAGAAATGCTAAAACATTCTTAAATGTTTTATATATAACGATGAATGTTTCATTTTCCCACTATTTCGTTGTTTTATGTTGTTCTTTAGTATCACTCCTACTCATATATAATATCAATTTGATTGTAATACAAGTCTCCACTAACCCACTATTACTTACGACAAATAGAATCTCTTTCTAGAATGAACCGTATCATAGGTTGTGGACTAGATCCATAGGAATCGTTCTATTCCATAGAACTCGATAGGAATCGTCCTATGCAACTAGAAGATTAACTTCTTAAAATTCCTTACATGCCTATATTCTCTTGTGATGAATATGAATAGAAGTTGTACTTGATCAAAATATGTTTTGATAATATCTTCTATGCATCCATGGTTCAAAAGTCTTATTGCTCAAACCAATCACTTGTCATCAAACACTTAAGTTGTTAAGCACATGACGATATAAAATTGGTAAATTAATTTGTTAGAAATTTTTATTAACTAAATACCACAATAGAGTTCATCCTTGTGAAGGATTAACTAGGAATTTATATGAAGATAAGTCTTCATCAAGCATAAATTCTTGAAATAAGTGGGATCAATAAGAAGTAAAGTATCTATCTTAATTGTTAAGGATAGAACTAGGCTCGAAAGAGAAGGTGTTAGACACTAAAATAGAGACAAATTCCTAAATAAGTAAAGATCAAGGAAGTTGGTCGTGTGACACGAACATATTCCTTCTTAAATATGTATGGCATTGACATATCCTTCTTGCGAATTATCACGTCATAAGTATTTTATACAAATTTGTGAACAATGTTAGAAAATCCCACATTTCATGAAATATGGCAAAAGATGTCAAAACCACCTTTCTAAATGGGTATTTAGAGGAGGATGTGTTCATAACACAATATGAGGGTTTTGTAAATCCTTAGAATACTAACATTGAACAATCGTACGACGACTAGCAAGAATAAATTCAGAAATTTACTTGAATGGAACTACGGTAGTTGCCATTTCATGCATAGACATATAAGTGTTATAGTGTATTCATTGTATAAGACTAAAATTGGTGACCCCAATTATTTCTCGATTCTCGATTGAAATTACATTTAGAGACTAGTTTTGACTAGTGTCCCAACCATCTGATTGAGAATATCTTGGTATGTGTGCGAATCTTGTATTCAAAACAAGATTAATTCTTGACATTTTTCTAGAAAAGAATTATGAATAAAGCAAGATATTCGCCCTATTTATACTTTGAAGTGTATGGTCGAATACAATTTCAATCAAAAAGGGCTATTACTTCTTCGTCTCTTTTACCAACGAACTAGTAGATAATTGGTATCCACTTAATGAGGTAAGAAGAGAAATTCTTTGAATAAGTTCAAATGAATGTTTAAAGGTATCAAAACCTAGAGATTAAAACCAAAGTATTGGTACTTTGTTAAGATTGGGAACAATAAAGTGAAGACTTTTGTGAACCAAAAGGAGTGTGATATGGTATCACATGTTCACCTTCATAATATTAGAAAGTGACAAAGAATCCTATACGATATGATTGAATCTTTACTATAAAGTTGGAAGTAGTTTCTATCACAATTTGTCTAGTATTTACTTATTCCACTAAAACAAAACATAATTAAAGCAATCATCTACATTTCATATGTGATATGATTAGGCATGGTACCTAAATTGTAGCTTGTTTTGATAATGAACGTGTGGTCTCTCTTCCTACATGATCACAAGAACAAAGGGTTTGTGGTTCGTGATGCTGTTTATTAGAGAAAAGAGTATTATTTCTTATAGGCAGAGTGGGAGAAAATGTTCAAGAGCCACGAACTGAGAATAAGACGTAGGAATATATTCCTTCTTGGTCAAAATCAGTAATTATTTCTTCGAAATCTAAGTAGACTGGAGTCATGTTATTTTTTTAAAAGTAACAAACCTGTAACTTATTAAGATGCTTTATCTAGTTTCAACTTCGCAAAATTCCGAAATGAGTATAAACATGAAGATGGTTATTAAGCTTGGTTGGTTGGTGGCAAAGGGTTTTGCATGCAACAACGACGCTTCATTGTATTCGGATATGATTTTATATAGTTGGATTTTAAAATCATCTTACATGAGTTTTGTAAAATCGCAACTATCCTAAAGTAGGATACGAACTTATGAGGAAGTCTTAAGTAGATGTCAAAGAGTTAAATTGTATGTTTTGATCATGTGATAAACATTTCTCGAATTGTCGAGTAGTTCTTTTTATACATGGAGTTTAGTGGGAGTATTGTGGTGGTGATAGTCTTATATGTAAGGGACATATTGATCATTGTGAATGATGTAAGACTTACGAGAAGAATAATACATCTCTAAGGTATCCAGACCTACAAAGATAGTTCTGAGAGGATATTAGCGTTAAATAAATATTCTTATATTGATAAGAGTCTAGTCAAGTTCAAAGGTATTGAACATGTATAAATTAAATCCACTTGCTTCCGCTGCAGGATTAATTCATTACGCTTAGATGTATCACCATTCTTTAATTTCATATACTTGGAGTATGACGAAAAGTTACAAATCAAATTTTTAAGAAAAAGTCTCTATATAGCCATATAGTTCATTGGTTAGTACTCTTGGAGCACTAAAGATATGGAGCTAAGCATTTAGAATTGAGATGGATTTATATGCAAGGAGTTACACTAAAACCATGTTCTAAAACACATAAGGATGGTTAGAGAACCATCTTGGCTATATTTTTAAGGAGCAGATATGCTAGAAACGTTCTAGGAAGTAGAACAATGAGGGATTAACAACGGAAATTGAGTACACTTGCAATAATGTCATATGCAAGAAAGAAGGGATGATATTAGGATTCGGTTTTATGAATTGGAGGAACTATGGTTGTTCGTTCCAGTAACCAAAGGTCCTATCCCACACAATGTGAGGACAGTGGGAGCTATCCTAAGGCAAGAGAGCCTATGTCTAGATTAGATTTAGCTACGCACTCAAAAGTTTTATAATAAAGATTATACAAAACAAAAGGAAAAAGCATATAGCAAGGTTAGAGCAAGTGCAATGTGTTGCTGAAACTTACTAACTAAAATCCGTTTTACAGGTTTAACATGATAAGTCATGTCATTTCAATTGAGTTGAAATGTGCAACTTATACAAAATGGAATATGGATTATAGATTATGTAGTAATTGATATTGTATCAATTTTACATATGTGATAATATGCATTCATCGTTTGAGTTTTATTAAAAACTCTTCTATTACTTTGTTACATCCAAATGGGTTATTGAGACAATATTGAACCCCATTAAAGTGAATTGTATTGACATACTATTCGCCCCTAGTTGATTATATGAGGTGACATCTCGAAATTGAAGGAAATGTAGATCTATATACATATATAACATACTCATATATGTCTAAATAATTTGTCATAAAATTAAAACGGATTTTATGCATGCAAACATTAAAATAAAATAAGGAAGAAACATTGTTCTTACAATGGATTTTCGGTTTAAATGGGCACAAAAGAAATCTCCTTTTCTTTTGTTCTTGAGCTTTTCCTTTTGGATGAACAAAGATCCAAGTGTAGGATCTCTCCCTAAGCTTTATACCCAAGGCTTACTCTTAATTAAAATTAATATCATAAGATCTAGTACAATATTAATTTAGTAGAAAAATGACCCAAAATAATTTGGTATTTTGATCCCCAAAAACCGGTTGGGAGAGAATAGGAGAGGAAGTATTTTTATCTTTCTAAAATCTTATTTTTGATGAGTTGAATGAATGAATTAAAACACACATTAGCATATGGTGTTTTACAAAAATTAAGACAAAAATCCTTTTTGCCTTTTTTTTTTTTGTGGAGCCGTGTAGAAGGGGAGAGGAGGAAGAAAAAGATCCAATGCATGCCCTTGTTTGCCTTCACAATGCAAACTAGGGTTGCATGCTACTAAAGTAAGTAATTATTGTGTTTTCCACTAATAATACAAACACAATATTTAGCTTATTTCTCCTCCAATTTTCGGCACATGGATAATATGGTATCCATTTTATTTTTGTCAATTTTGTCTTATGTCACATGTCATATGTCACACAAATTTGTTATGCATTTTTAACGTATTAAAAATCAACGTATTAGTAAAAATACGTCATATACAAAATCGACTTAGTAATTCATAATTACTTGTACCAAAATATTTTATCGTTTATAAATCGCATTTATAATAATTCATTCAAATTTAATTGTTTCCTTAAACAATAATTTCATCCGAGTAATGATACAATTCGATTACTCAGACCGTATCTCATTTAATCACATTTCAATTTGATACGTAAATTTTACTTCCAAAATCGTCCGTCAATTTTTCAAGTAATTTAATTAACTCGTAACATTATACGATTAATTAAATAATCAATTAAGAGTATTGCCCTATAGGTATGACCTAGGGGTCAATCGATCACCACCGTCACACGACAAGTAATGTCAAACTCTAGTCACCCAATCATTACCGATATATGTTGACCAGTTGACAGTAACAAAATTACTTCCCAATTGTATTCTTTAAATTGAGATTTAATAATGATATTTAAATCACATGATCGCACTATTGTTGAGGACACATTTCCCAACAATCTCCCACTTGTCCTCGACAAGTGTGCGTCACCAATTCTCTTGTCCTATTACTATCTCCCACTCAATGCAAGGTGTCTTTCAGGTCGTACTTGCAAGTGATCATATCGAGAGTGGTTTCCTCGATCTGGAGAATAACTGATTGACCGGATTTATCCACACGGATACCTTCCGAGCGTGGCCACGCATTTCGATTCATTACTCCTCGAGTGGCCCCGAGATATTGTTTTAACCCTGACAAGGGGTGGACAATTCCATCGCACTCATTCCCTTCGACTAGCCACAGCCATCATAACCCAAAATATGCCCATTTGACCCCATTTACGAAGGTCGTAGTAACACAAATCAAAGTTAATCTGAAACTGTGCCATCTTAGGCGAACAGTCTTTAGTCAAAAGAATCGACTCATTAGAATACTATAGCAGCTCTCGCCACGACCAGGCTATATAAATTTGCCAGAACTCTATAAGCGGTCATAAGGCCCGACAAGGTGTTCATAACATCTGCCTATGTGATCGACTAGTCATCTCACATGACTGTATGGCACTTGAACTTGCCATCAATCGCATCACACTCTAGTCACTTCGAGACGTCACCTCATACAAGTGACTATGGGCGAATACTATGCTAATCCGTGTTCACTTTAACGGGGTTCAATTGTCTCCACAACCCGTTTGGATGTAACAAAGTATAATAAAAGAGTTTTAAAAATAAAACTCGAACGACAAATGCGATTATCACACATGAATAGTCAATGCCTGATTACTATTTCATGTTCTATAATCTGATTTGATCTTGTACGTAGTTGTTTATTTCAATTCAATTGAAATAACATGACTCATCATGTTTTAGCCTTTGAGAAGGCTTTGGTTAGTAGGTTTTATCAACTTCTTGTACCTTACTCAACCTTACTACATACTCGTTTTCCTTTGTAATGTATACATTTGCATTACAAAACTTTCTGAGTACGTGTCGAGGTCCAATCAAGACATAGGTCCTCTAGCCTAAGAATAGCTCCCACTGTTTTCACAGTGTGCGGGACTCATCCTTCTTGCACATCTCATGATCGCAAGTGTACTCAATTTCCGTTATAAATATCTCTCATTGTTCTTTATTGCCTAGAACGATTCTAGAAAATCTACTTCTTAATTATCATATCCACAATGGTATCTTAACCATCCTAATGTGTTTTGATTATGGTTTTGTCGGAAACCATGCGCAACCTCAATTGTCAATTGTCACTTGTGTAACACACTTACACAAAATTGCATCATAAACACTTTGCTTTACTTCCTTAATACTTCTGCAAGCACTTAAGGGTAATCTTTATCACTTACTTGGTAAAGATTACTTAAATTCGATTTTGAAACAATTCATCATACTCAAAGTATATGAAGTGTTATACATCATTACTCTTTTAATTGATCCGGCAGCGGAAGCAAATGGAATCAATCAAATATGTTCAATTTAATTGAACTAGTCATGAATCTTATCAACATAAGACTTCTTACTGACGCTAGTATCATGTGGATTTATCTTCATAAATCTGGATATTTAAAGATGTATTATAATACTCCAAAAGTCTTAAATCATTCTCAATGATCAATATGTCATCCACATATCGGACTAATTAAAATTTCCGTAACTCCCACTAAACTCCATGTATAAACACAACTTCTCGACTTATCGAGAAATGTTTTATCACATGATCAAAATGTTGATTCTAACTCATTGATGTCCTACTTAAGACCCTCTCTTAAGTTTCACATTATCTTAGGATTGCAAGAATCTTCAAAACTCAAGACATGTATTGAATACATTCCTTCTAATTGAAGAAGTGGGTTTTAGATTCACTTGCTATGTATTTCATAACCTCATAATGAAACACAATCCCTAAGAAGATCCAAATAGACTTAATCATTTCAATTAGTGCAAAACCCTTTGCAACCAATCTTGCTTTGAAATTTGTCTTTATTAGTGCAAAACCCTTTGCAACTAATCAAGCCCTTTTATTTTGGATTTTCATGGCTCTAAGCCTTATATTGAGTTGTGACTTAAACACTCTTATGTAAGTCATATGTTCATTACTTTCTAGAAGTAATCAACTTGAATCAAACAATTTCTTTTGTAAGTTATAAGCTCTTTACTTTCTTAAAAGTAGCATGAATTCATCATTTTTAACAAGTGACGAATTTAACCTCCTAGGTTTTTGAAGAAACAATGTCTTACACAAAACATCTCATGTAGCCAAGAAAGACCAGTTTCTTGCGACATAATATTCTTTGTGGCATTCTTTGTGGTTCTTGAATAATTTCTCCCACTCTGTCTTCTAAAAATAAACTTGTATTTTAGAAAGACAGCTTCACGAGCCACAAACCCGTCGTACTCGTGATAATTGAAGGGGAAAAATGAGTATTTGTTTCTTGTGAAAACTTACAAACATGGTACCCTTACCATTTCATATCTCATATGATTCGTTTTAGTGGAAAAATAATTTAGACAAAAATGATAAAAACCCCAAAAGGATCAAGTAACTCAAAGTAACTTGATTGAAATCCAAACCATATCGAATAGCGTTTGATTTCTTATCCATCCACACATTATTTCATAATGCGTGCTTATAGAGATTAACTTGTGATACTATATCACATTTCCTTTGGCTTATATCAAAGTCTTCACTTTGATAATCCCATCACGACTAAATCGTGATTCCTTGAACTCTTGAACTTCTTCAAAGATTTCTCTATTTACCTTATTAAGTGAACACACTAGTGTCAACTTAAATCGTTGGTAAAAGAAAATGATCAACCTATTTTGGATAAATGATTTACAATCTCGATCTCCTTTTTCAACCAAAAGGCACGAGATATCTTGCTTTGAATACAAGATACGCATATACCATTAACCATCTAATGGTTTCAAGAGTACTCGATAACTCTTTGCGTTCATCATTTCAAAAATCTTTAAGGTTTAATCTTGGGTTACCAATTTGAGTCTTGCATCATCTTCATGATATATCATTCTAGTTTGGTTTAGAATATAATCACCTTGATAATGGGCTAGCCATACATCAAATCGTGGTGTATAGGGTCACAAAAGTGAAACCTCTTTTGTATCTTAACAAGTTTATATTCTCATTTAGAGTTTATGTACTTAATAGTCACAATTAAGTATAACTCCAAACCCAAAAACTAGATTTAGTACACAATGACTCTTTCTCTCAACTTCATTGTTGCTAGTCGTCATATTCTAATCATCCTATGTATCAAACATAATGATGAAAACCTCCATTGGTTTCTAATATTGACGAAGTAGTACTAGCAAAATTTATGTTTAATCAAATAAACATTTTAAAGAAGAATGTCCCATTAGATGTCCCACAACTAACTTGTTGATTCTTCAATAATTTGGGGTAGTTTTCTTTCTCGTGTCCAACATTTTAAGACAATGGAAACTTTATCGGTCGGGATTGATAGGTTTAGTATCGTCATTCTCAATAACTTTACCTTTAACATTACCATGTATCAATTCCATTACTTCTTGAACCTCGTCCTCATCTTAACGGTTTAAGAGAATGCTCCCACTCATTTCAATGAGTCTTTGCTTTGAGAAGCAAAATTGAATTCATGAAGATTACTCTTCATTTGTTCGTTTTAGTCTTAAAACTTTCACTGAAGTGGTTGCGTTATTTTGGTCAATTTTGATTTCCAACAAATCTAGTTACCAAAACAATTTATCGCTCCAAGGTACTTAATTCATTTAAGTACATGGAAAAATAATCCATTGTAAGTAGATGTGTTAGTCAAGAATCAAAACCTGTTTGATAATGAATAACTTTAATCTATACTCTTTACAAGAGATCCTTAGCAATGGTTCATATGAGGTTTTAGAAGCAAATTCATATTTGTCTTTAGTTACGATGTTTTAATGGAGATTTGAGTCAAAATCGAAATGATATCGTATATGAATTGTGGTAAAGAAATAGAACAATATAAAAACGGAATAGTGGAAAACTTAACATTTATCGTTTTATAAATACTTGTAAATAACAAGTAAAGCATTTACATAGTGACCTCTACCCAACTATGATAAATGATTCCAAGATCCAAATTCATATTAACTTGGGCACGGGGTAGCCGATGAAACCCTTATCAATATAACTCGGTGGATTAACTCTTTAATCGATTCTACTTTTAGAACTCTTGGTCGATAAAATTACTCTAATATTTATCTATAGCCCAAAACACATCAACAAGGGCACGGGGTAGCCGATGAAACCCTTATCAATTACTTTTGTTGAGTTCAATCCAAATTTCGAATAAATGTGTCCATTATCCAAACCCACATTAACTTAGGCACGGGGTAGCCGATGAAACCCTCATCAACATGAATTCGGTGGATTAACATTTATCACCCACTTCCCCTACGTAACAAGGTTTGTACCCCGGGGTAGCCGAGTGCACTCCCTCACGAAATAGGTTTTCATGGTTTCTACTATTTGGTAAGGCTATGTCTCAATTAATTGTTTTAGCGAGAGGTCATGTCAATTTATTATCTATCACGTTTTAAGTGAACTAAAGCGGTGAACTACGATAATTCTAATTGACACGGTCGATGAACTCGATAAAATAACAATGCATGTTTAGTTATGGCGATTTAGTGATGCATGTGACATAAAATAAAATGCAAGCATAAAATAAATAAATCCTAGTATGGCCTTTCCTAAAATAGAAAAACTATTAATCTATTACATATTCGGAAACCAACTCCATTGGTCCCTTGAACTTCGGTTGTGGCACGCATCTCGAGGTAACACCGTCTTTATGTATCGTCATTCTTGAAGAAATCCGTCTTTTGGAACTCCGGAATGAATAAAATTACATAATAAATTACATAATTTCCTATTATACATTTGTAACTAAAATAAAATAAATCTATTAAATTACAAAACGGTGATACGAGATCACAATAAAAATTACAACCGAATCGATATTCCCATACATTTCGGGAAATACCAATTAAAATCTAAGGCCATACTAAGTAAAATTACATAATTCAAAATTACATAAATTAAAATTATGACAATCATAAGAAAATGCAGCATTATATTATGTAAGAACATGCTCAATTTTTATGCTAAATCGCCCTTTAATTAGCCAATATCGTATATTACTCGGTTTTTACGGATTTGCGTGATTTCAACATTTTATAATCACAAAAATACATAAACTCATATTTATGCATAAGTTAATTACCCTAACCTCTTAGGACTCAAAATATAGTCTTCACAAATAATTTGACCATAATTAATCTTTATTTATAAAATTGTTCATAAAAGGACCAAAATTACAAAAATAAGCCATTAAACTTCAAATAAATCAAAAATTTCAAATAAATTCAAAATTTGAAATTTAAACTCATGAACATTCTGGAAAAATTCCATGACACTCATAATGTTCAAAATCTTAGGTTAAAAATTTCGAAATTTTTTCGGAAAAACAATGTTGCGGTTTATCGATATTTAATAAAATAATCATAAAAACATGGAAAAATTATTTTCATTAACTTTTCAATTTTAGATCTGAAAAATATAATAAAATGCAACATTAGACGTTTTTCCTTAGTCATAGGTTATGTTTTATTAATTTTCAACTAATAATGTCACTATTTATGCCATTTTTCTTCAAAAATTCATAAATCATGCTAAAAGACTTCTTTATAGCCAATTATTTTACACACATCTTGTAAAATTGCATGTGACAACATATTAATTTTCTATGACCAGATTCGAAATTTAACTCATATTAACCTATTTTTCTCTTAAATCCGAATTTAATAATGAAAAATTCATTTTTCGAGCATAACAAGTGCAAAAATTATGAAAATTTACAGGTTATCTCAAAATAATATATGTAACAACATATCCAAAAACCAACTTAAAATTCGAAGTATAGCTAATTTTCGACCAAAAATGACATTTTTACTCATAAAATCACATTTAAATGTCATTATTATTAAATATGAACAATAAAAATCCGAAAAATTAACCAAAATATCCTAAAACACTTTAGGACCAGAAATATTATCATGCATGTAATTATTTCGTGATATATCATAATAACACAAATTTTACAAGTTTTATTTTGTTATTCATATAACTCGGAAAAACTTTTAACCAATTTGCATGCAAACAACCGTGGCTCTGATACCGATTGAAGGAAATGTAGATCTATATACATATATAACATATTCATATATGTCTAAATAATTTGTCATAAAATTAAAACGGATTTTATGCATGCAAACATTAAAATAAAATAAGGAAGAAACATTGTTCTTACAATGGATTTTCGGTTTAAATGGGCACAAAAGAAATCTCCTTTTCTTTTGTTCTTGAGCTTTTCCTTTTGGATGAACAAAGATCCAAGTGTAGGATCTCTCCCTAAGCTTTATACCCAAGGCTTACTCTTAATTAAAATTAATATCATAAGATCTAGTACAATATTAATTTAGTAGAAAAATGACCCAAAATAATTTGGTATTTTGATCCCCAAAAACCGGTTGGGAGAGAATAGGAGAGGAAGTATTTTTATCTTTCTAAAATCTTATTTTTGATGAGTTGAATGAATGAATTAAAACACACATTAGCATATGGTGTTTTACAAAAATTAAGACAAAAATCCTTTTTGCCTTTTTTTTTTGTGGAGCCGTGTAGAAGGGGAGAGGAGGAAGAAAAAGATCCAATGCATGCCCTTGTTTGCCTTCACAATGCAAACTAGGGTTGCATGCTACTAAAGTAAGTAATTATTGTGTTTTCCACTAATAATACAAACACAATATTTAGCTTATTTCTCCTCCAATTTTCGGCACATGGATAATATGGTATCCATTTTATTTTTGTCAATTTTGTCTTATGTCACATGTCATATGTCACACAAATTTGTTATGCATTTTTAACGTATTAAAAATCAACGTATTAGTAAAAATACGTCATATACAAAATCGACTTAGTAATTCATAATTACTTGTACCAAAATATTTTATCGTTTATAAATCGCATTTATAATAATTCATTCAAATTTAATTGTTTCCTTAAACAATAATTTCATCCGAGTAATGATACAATTCGATTACTCAGACCGTATCTCATTTAATCACATTTCAATTTGATACGTAAATTTTACTTCCAAAATCGTCCGTCAATTTTTCAAGTAATTTAATTAACTCGTAACATTATACGATTAATTAAATAATCAATTAAGAGTATTGCCCTATAGGTATGACCTAGGGGGTCAACTGATCACCACCGTCACACGACAGTAATGTCAAACTCTAGTCAGCCAATCATTACCGATATATGTTGACCAGTTGACAGTAACAAAATTACTTCCCAATTGTATTCTTTAAAATGAGATTTAATAATGATATTTAAATCACATGATCGCACTATTGTTGAGGACACATTTCCCAACAGAAATGACCATAGTGTGATGCGATTGATGGCAAGTTCAAGTGCCATAGAGTCATGAGAGATAACAATTCGATCACATAGGCAGACTATATGGGACACTCTGTCGGGCTAATGACCGCTTATAGCGTTTTGGAAATTTTTATAGCCTGGTCGTGGCGAGAGCTACTATAGTATTCTTATGAGTCGATTCTTTGACTAAAGATTGTTCGCCTAAGATGGCACAGTTTCAAAGTAACTTTGATTTATGTTCTACGACCTTCGTAATTGGGGTCAAATGGGCACATCTTGGGTTAAGATGAGCTGTGGCTATTCGAAGGGAAGAGTGCAATAAAAATTGTCCATCCCTGTCAGGGTTATCTTATATCTCAAGGCCACTCGAGGAGTAATGAACTGGAAATGCGTGGCCATGCTCGAAAGGTATCTACGGTAGATAATTCCGGTCAGACTGTTATTTTCCAGATCGAGAAAACCACTCATGATATGATCAAATACAAGTACGACCTGCAAGACACCTTGTAGTAAGTAGGAAATATTAATAGGACAAGAGAATTGGTGACGCACACTTGTCGCGGACAAGTGGGAGATTGTTGGAGTATGTGTCCTCGACAATAGTGCGATCACATGTTTAAATCTCATAATAAGAATGCATGAGGGATAGTAATATTTTATTATCAACTGATCCACATTAATCGGTAATGATTGGCTGACTAGAGTTTGACATTACTGTCGTATGACGGTGCTGATCAGTTGATCCCTTATGGTCATACCTCTAGGGTAACACTCTTAATTGATTAATTAATTAATTGTATGATGATACAAGTTAATTAAATCCTTATAATTGAACGAATGATTTTGTGAGTATGTATACGTATCTTATTGTAATTCGGCTAAATAAGATTCGTACTAAGTAATTAAATTGTTTTATTACTTAGGTTTATTTATTGTTTATGAAACAATTAAAATAAGAGTGAATGATTTATTATAAAAACAAGTTGTTGTGATTTATAATTCTATGGCCCATTTTAAGTACTTGTAATCATGAATTACTAGTTAATTTTTGTGTGTGATTTATTTTGTTTATATAATGATTTTTAATAAGTTAAAAATGCATTATTAAACAACATGTCTAGTAACATGTCCAATATTTCACATTATACAAATTAACAATTGACAAACTTGAAATGGACCATATTAAGTCCATGGGTGCCGTGTAAATGGGAATGTAGGGAGTTGATTGTGTTTTGTTCTATTAATTAGAGGGAACATAATGATGACCTACTAATTATAGGCTTGCATGCCTACATCTTGAGAAGAACAAACTTGAAAAAGCATTTGGCAATACTCCCCATGCCCCCCGGCCCCCTAAGTGAATAAGGAGAGATTTTCTCTTCTTACTCTCATTATTCATTCTTGCCTAAAAATTATTAGATTGATAATTTTCAAATTCTCTCTAATTGTTGAGAACACACAAGAAAGAATATCTCACAAATCTACAATATTATTATACCATTACAGTAGTAGTAAATAATAATATTAGTAATTATATTTAATGGCTCATATACTAATTCTAGTAATCAAATTAGTATATGTATTAAGGGTGATTATCTTGCTACAAATCCTTGAGGAGTGGATTCCATTATTGAATCTAAGGTTTTCTTGGAGCACTAGGATTTGCTTAAGAAGACTAATTTGGAAGGTGTCCAAATGATATGACCATAATTAGAGCATATTTATGTGGGAAATAATCTATATACTTCCCTTAAAATTGAAGGATTATAACGAATTTAATTAAGACGATCACTAGTCATAAATAAAATACATAAACAAAATGAAAGATTCAGAAATAACCTTCGGTCCTAACAAATATGCCCTAAGAACAATATCAAAGTTGATATTCGCCTATCAGTTGCACCCAAGACGATATGAGATATGCCCTTCTGATTATGCTAGAATCGATCTAAAATTTTCGTAAAATTATGTCGTTTTGTGTTTTTTACTGATGAGAGGAGGCACAAAAATTGCTTAGGAAAAATTAGGTCATAATGATAATCTCCCTCACTCCCTATATACCGTGTATAAGGAGTTAATTAGTGTAGATTATCTTCTTTTAATTTTCGGCCCATTTGACCGAAATAAGGAGTATGTTTCCTTATTTTCGGTTAATCCAAAAATGTATAAAATGTGTTAAATTGTCATCTAGTGAGGATCGAACCCATGACCTCTTGGTTTGTGTACCCTCACTATTACCACTATGACACATTCATCTTGTTGATATTAAATATAACCGATTACATTTAATTACGAATTAACAGATTAATTCGTCCAAGCTAACATTACATACATTTAATTAAATATAACTTATTATATTCAATTTAGGAATTGACAGTTAATTCGTCTCAACTAATATTATTTAATTTTCATTAAATAATTGTCTCATCAACACATTGACTAACTGTTTAGTCATATTAGGCATCAATGTGATCATATTTCTATAACCACATCTCTCAAACACATCCTATAGGTGTGACCTTTAGGGACCAGTTGATCACCGCCATCTGTATGATAATAACGTCAAACTTTCTAGCAAGCCAACCGTTATTAGGTAAACGTTAATCAACTGATTAAATATACGAAGTATACCCTTGTGAACCTGTAAGAGATTTACAAATGTTATAACACTAATTTGTGGAGGACACAAGCTCCAACAAACTCCCACTTGTCCTCACAAGTGTATGTGCGATAACCGATTCTCATATCCTAAAATTTCTCCCACTCAATGTAAAACAATTTGCAAATCCGTATTCACAAAGGTCGTATTTTACAAGCGATCATTATCAAGAGTGGTTTCCCCGACTAGAGAGTAACTTAACTGATAAACGAATCATCATTCGAGCATGGCCATGCATTTCAGTTACAACTCCTCGAGTGGCCCTGAGAAATAACTATACCTGATAAGGGTTGGATATTTTCTTCAACTAGAATCCTGCAGATGTAAGCACAGTATGAAATGACCCAGAAAAAATCTACTTGGCCTCCAGTTACGGCAGACCGTGAGAAAGAAACCAAAGTCACCCAAAAACTGCCTTAATCTCAAGAGACAGTCGATGGTCAAAAGAATCGACTCTAGGAACACAATGGATGTCCTATCCACGACCTGTCACCGAATGTTTTTAAACATTTAGGACTCCATTACGTTGTCACAAAACGTTGTCCTACGAGGTATCGTTATAATCTCGCATCTGTGATCGATCAGTTAACCGTTTGACTTATGGCTCGTTGAACCCACCATCAATCGACTGCACAATATAATAGCCGGAGTTATCAGCTCACATTGGCGATTACGGACCAAAACAAATAATGTAATTCAGTTCACTTTGTGGCGTTCAATGTTGTCAGTACAATCCACATGAAAAACAAAATATTATAATAAAACGATGAAGTTATAAATAGTATATGAAAAAGATAATGTATCAAATCCATAATCAAGTACTACAACTCAGGAACACATTTAATTTCCATGGAATTAACGTGCCCTACATGCTTATCATAATTCAACGGTTTAGTGAGAGGATCCGCGATGTTATCATCCGTCGCAATCTCGTCTATCACTATCTCCTCTTGCTCCACATAATCACGGATCAGGTGAGCTTTCCGATGTACATGTCTAGATTTGTTGCTAGACTTTGGCTCCTTAGCGTGGAAGATGGGCACCTCTATTGTCACAATAGATGGTGATCGGGTCATTCGAACTAGGAATTACCGAAAGTCCTTATAAGAATTGACGCATCCATATCGCTTCCTTTGCTGCCTCCGAAGCGGCATAGTACTCGGATTCAGTAGTAGAATCTGCTACAACACTCTGTTTGGAACTCTTCGGTGATCGCAAAGCACCATTAAGAGTGAAGACGAACCCGGACTGAGATTTTGAATCATCTCGATCCGTTTGGAAGCTAGCATCTGCGTAACCGATTGCGCATAGCTTAGTATCGCCTCCATAAGTTAATACCCAATCCTTAGTCCTCCGTAGGTACTTGAGGATGTTTTTAACAGCTATCCAGTATGTTTCACCCGGAGTCTTTTGGCACCAACTCGTCATACTCAATGCATATGCCACGTATGGACGTGTGCATATCATGACATACATGATCGATCCTATTGCAGATGCATAAGGGACACGACTCATGCGCTCAATCCCTTCAGGCGTCGTGGGTGACTGAGACTTGCTCAACTGCATCCCAGTCGTCATTGGAAGGTTCCCCTTCTTGGAGTTGGTCATGCTGAACTTCTCAAGAATCTTATCCAAATATAACTCCTGACTAAGTGATAACGTCCGTCGTGATCTATCTTGGTAGATACGGATTCCCAAAATGCGTTGTGCCTCACCCAGATCTTTCATCTTGAAATGGTTCTTCAACCATTCTTTAACCGAAGATAGGAGAGGAATGTCATTCCCAATCAAGAGTATGTCATCGACATACAATATCAAGAATACAATCTTGCTCCCACTCGACTTGATATATAAGCATGGTTCCTCGACCGATCGAGTGAAACCATACTCTTTTATCACCTGGTCGAAACGATGATTCCAACTCCGAGAAGCTTGCTTAAGTCCATAAATGGAACGCTTAAGCTTGCATACTTTCTTAGGATGCTCAGGATCTATGAAACCTTCGGGTTGCACCATGTACAACTCTTCCTCCAAATAACCGTTTAAGAAGGCGGTTTTCACATCCATTTGCCAAATTTCATAATCATGAAATGCGGCAATCGCTAAGATTATCCGAATGGAACGTAGCATGACTACAGGTGCAAAAATCTCATCATAATGCAATCCGTGCACTTGAGTGAAACCTTTTGCCACAAGTCGTGCCTTATAGGTATCTGGTTGCGCGTCTACAGAACGCTTTATTTTGTAAAGCCAATTGCACTATAGAGGTTTTATCTTATTAGGTAAATCAACTAGATCCCATACGTCATTCTCATACATGGAGTCCATCTCGGATTGCATGGCTTCGAGCCATAGCTTTGAGTCGGAACAGGTCATAGCACCTTTATAGGTAACGGGTTCATTACTCTCTAGGAGTAAAACGTCATTCTCCTCGACCATACCAATGTATCTGTCCGGAGGATGAGAGACTCTACCCGACCTCCTAGGTTTCTCAGGAATATTAACCGTATCATCAGTTGGAGGAACAACTTCCTCCATCTGTTCCTCGGTTGTTGGTTCTAGAATCTCCGACAGCTCGAAGGTTCTATTACTCGTCTTGTTCTCGAGAAATTCTTTCTCTACGAACGTCGCACTAGCCGCAACAAAAACTCGATGTTCGGTAGGCGAATAGAAGTAATGACCAAATGTTCCTTTTGGATAACCTATAAAGTATGTCTTGACCGATCGCGGGCCGAGCTTATCCTCGTGTCTCTACTTGACATAAGCCTCGCAGCCCTAAACCCGAATAAAGGACAAGTTAGGGACTGTTCCCTTCCACATTTCATATGGAGTCTTGTCGACAGCTTTAGACGGACTTCGGTTAAGTATAAGAGCAGCTGACAAAAGTGCAAAACCCCATAATGAATCAGGCACTACCGTGTGACTCATCATGGATCGAACCATATCAAGTAAGGTTCGATTTCTCCGTTCGGACACACCATTCAATTGAGGTGTTCCAGGTGGAGTTAACTGCAAAACGATTCCACAGTCTTTCAGGTATTGATCAAACTCCTTTGAAAGATATTCGCCACCCCGATCTGAACGGAGTGCTTTAACCTTTCTACCCAGTTGGTTCTGTACCCTGCTATGGTATTCCTTGAATTTCTCAAAGGACTCACTTTTATGCTTCATTAAGTAGACATATCCGTATACTCAAATCGTCCGTGAAAGTGATAAAATATCTATAGCCATCTCTAGCGGTAATTGACATAGGTCCACAAACATCAGTATGTATGAGTCCTAATAGGTCACTAGCGCGCATTCCAACACCTTTGAAGGAAATTCGAGTCATCTTGCCAATGAGACATGATTCACACGTGCCATATGTAGAAAAATCGAATGCGGGAATAGTCCCATTATCGACGAGTTTCTTCACGCGTTTCTCATTTATGTGTCCCATTCGACAATGCCATCGATAGGTTTGATCTTTGTCACCAACCTTTATTTTCTTATTATTCACGTGTAATACTTCTGTGGTTTGGTTTAAGATATAAATTCCATTCATGGAAACTGCTTTGCCATAAATCATTTCATTGTAAGAGAAAATACAGATATTATCCTTTAGTGAAAATCCAAAACCGTCTTTAGCAAGTACGGAAACAGAAATAATGTTCTTAGACAAACTGGGTACATAGTAACAGTTATTTAAAAATAACTCAAAATCACTAGGGAGTTAGATTACATATGTTCCCTTCGAGACAGCAGCAACTCGTGCTCCATTCCCGACACGCAGGTTCACATCACCTTTTTCGAGAGGTATGATGTTCTTCAGGCCCTGCAAATGATTACACAGATGAGAACCATAACCAGTATCTAGTACCCAAGTTCCGAAACTTGCATGGTTAATCACAATCATATGAATATAAGATGACATACCAACAGGAACGACGCGGCCTGCATTGATGTCCTCACGGTAGACGGGACAGTTCCTCCTCCAATGTCCAGCCTTGTGACAATGGTGGCACTCTATGTCACCGTCCTTGCTCTTTGCCTTGCCCTGTGAGCCACTAGTCTCACCAGGCGCACTCTTACCGTTTCCTGGCTTCTTAAACTTTGGCTTACCTACAGCTAGGTCGCCATGAGCCTTGCCCTTACCTTTGAACTTGTTTGAAATCATGAGAACATCCTGCTTCCTGCTCCCACTAATTTTCATATCCTTCTCGGTCTGTACGAGAAGGGAGTGTAGCTCATGAGGACTCTTTTTCAAGTCATTCATGTAATAGTTCGCCCTGAAAAGGGCAAAACCATCGTGAAGAGAATGAAGCATTCGGTCAATGACAATGCTCTCACTGATTTTACAGTTCAGTGTCTCCAGCTTCTCGACATTCTCAATCATGTGAAGAATGTGTGGGCTAACCGGTTGGCCCTTCTGGAGTTTCGCATCAAAGAAGCGACAGGTATGCTCATATGTAACGATTATCGGTGCTTTTGAGAACTCGTTAGTGAGCGTAGTGAAAATCTTGTTTGCACTTTGGGCAATGAAGCGTCTCGGCAAATTGGTTTCCATTGCAAAGATGAGTACGTTCTTTATCGCACCCGCTTCCATAACGAAGTCACTATAAGCTAGTGACTCGTTGACTCCTGCATTGGGGCCTGGGTTGACCGGTATTGGCTCAGTTAAGTACTTGAGCTTACCGTCAGCAATGGCAGCATTCCGTAGTGCCGCCTCCCAGTCCGCAAAATTGGACCCGTCATTTTTCAGACGTGTGAACTGATTCATCTGGTCCATGAATATTTTTAGCCAGGACTCGCGATCAAGTGTGGCACTAGGCATTGGGATTGCGTTTTTTCCAGCCATTTGTGTGTAACAGTATTATCAAAAATAATCGTGTTCTACACTGCGAAAGAAGAATGAAGAGAATAAGCATGTGCATCGTATTGATTTTAAGTCTAATGAACTAATGTCATAACGCGAAGACTCAAAACATTTATACAATTGACCTCCCTCAAGCATTATATAAATGATCCCAAGACTCAATTCTCTGTAAATTGATAAGCTAACCTTTTAGCTAATTCTACCGTTAGAATTCTTGGTCGATAAATTTCTGTAAATTCTATCTTTAGTCCATCATAATCACGAGAAACTCTTCGGACTATGATGTTGAGATAAACTAAGTCAACACAACTACTTACCCAATGTAGAAGGGGTCATATTATGCCTACCGACGAAGAAGGTATTCATAGTTGTTTGCCCTTATAAAGACTAATCTCAATTTCCGTTTTAGAGGATGATCCCATCAACTTTATTTTAATTCATTTTAAGTGAACTAATATCTAGCATGCGAGAATGAATAAACTAAGGTGATGGCTTTAAGACTGTGACATCTGCATGTCCATGAAAACTAACATACAACCTATATGAATCAATTTTCATGCATTTTAGTAGTAGGTGGTTTGGTTTTAGGCGGAATATGATGCATAAACTAACATGTGAATGAAAAGCAATAAGAATGAAAACGTAAAAACAGTAAAAGTCCTAGTGTGGCCTATCCTATCAAAATGAACAATAAATACAAGTTTGAAATCCATCCTTGGACCCGAGAAGCTTGTCTTGATGTTCCATCTTGATCCATGTAGCGGGAGTGAGCTCCATTCTCCATCTTTAGTCTTCTTTTGAAAAGTACAATAAATAAAATTTACATAATAAACCTATTTATTACATTCTAATTTCAAAACCCAAAACTAAAGGAAAAATAAAGGAGATTCGAGATCTCATAATTACATAAAAAATCATGTTTC
This sequence comes from Silene latifolia, assembly GCF_048544455.1. Taxonomy (NCBI): domain Eukaryota; kingdom Viridiplantae; phylum Streptophyta; class Magnoliopsida; order Caryophyllales; family Caryophyllaceae; genus Silene; species Silene latifolia. The sequence goes on from NC_133534.1 coordinate 82,789,806, forward strand.
CTTCATTACGAAAACATAATTTGACTAAGGCCACACTAAGTATTACAAATTACCAAAAATACGTAAGTTAAATTCATTCAATCGATTCATTCAACAAAATTAAAAATGCATCAACTAAAATAAATTAAACATACATGACACAATTCCTTAATTATGTTGATTAATTTATCCAAACCACCTATTTAAATCAAATTAAGTGACAATTCCTCAATTAATCACATTAATTTCAATCTTAATTCATATTAAACTTGTAATATGAATTCAATCCGTTAAAATTTTAAACTGCTTTAAAATAATATGATATCTTTAAATTGTGAATCATTTCACAATAATTAATTGGCCAAAATAAAAACAAAATTAAAAACCCTTTTTTTCTTCCTTTTGGGTCTCGGCAAAAGGAAAAACAGAATTTTTTTTTTAAGACCCAGCTCACGGCTGCAATAAAAGCAGCCTAATTATGTTTTTTTTTTTTTTTTTTTTTTTGTTTTTGCGGCAAAAAGCCCTAAAACAAAAACGATGATGAAAATGTTTACAGTTGCTATTTAGAACATGATTTAGCAAATGAATTAATGAACATGATTAATCTTATATGCTAAAACTATATAGCAAAAACAAGTTCTTGTATCATCGACATGACGATTATATTTGCATTTTAACTTAATCTGCATTAAATCAAAATCTACCAATTCTTCATATGATAATTTTAACTGATTAAAACAATTATATGAAAAACGAAATTGGGAATAAATCATCAAACAAGGGAAAAAAAACAAAAAACAGGCCGAAAAAATAATTTCTCTCGGCACAAAAAAATTTCAGCCGAAAACCCTAATTTTTTTTTTTTCGAAATTCCCCATTTTTTACATACAATTTTATGATAATCATCAAAATTAAAATTCGTGGCCTTTGCTATGATACCACTTGTGGGAAATAGTCTGTATACTTCCCTTAAAATTGAAGGATTATAACGAATTTAATTAAGACGATCACTAGTCATAAATAAAATACATAAACAAAATAAAGGATTCAGAAATAACCTTCGGTCCTAGCAAATATGACCTAAGAACAATATCAAAGTAGATATTCGCCTATCAGTTGCACCCAAGACGATATGAGATATGCCCTTCTGATTATGCTAGAATCGATCTAAAATTTTCTGTAAAATTATGTTGTTTTGTGTTTTTTACTGATGAGAGGAGGCACAAAAATTGCTTAGGAAAAATTAGGTCAGAATGATAATCTCCCTCACTCCCTATATACCGTGTATAAGGAGTTAATTAGGGTAGATTATATTCTTTTAATTTTCGGCCCATTTGACCGAAATAAGGAGTATGTATCCTTATTTTCGGTTACTCCAAAAATGTATAAAATGTGTTAAATTGTCATCTAGTGAGGATCGAACCCACGACCTCTTGGTTTGTGTACCCTCACTATTACCACTATGACACATTCATCTTGTTGATCTTAAATATAACCGATTACATTTAATTACGAATTAACAGATTAATTCGTCCAAGCTAACATTACATACATTTAATTAAATATAACTTATTATATTCAATTTCGAATTGACAGTTAATTCGTCTCAACTAATATTATTTAATCTTCATTAAACAATTGTCTCATCAACACATTGACTAACTGTTTAGTCATATTAGGCATCAATGTGATCATATTTCTATAACCACATGTCTCAAACACATCATATAGGTGTGACCTTTAGGGACCAGTTGATCACCGCCATCTGTATGATAATAACGTCAAACATTCTAGCAAGCCAACTGTTATTAGGTAAACGTTAATCAACTGTTTAAATATACGAAGTATACCCTTGTGAACCTGTAAGAGATTTACAAATGTTATCACACTAATTTGTGGAGGACACAAGCTCCAACATTTAGTCCCCGAATTAGTCTTGTTCCCATGCCTTTAGTGCATATTTGGGTCATTTATTGTCTTTAGTTCTTTGTTTTGCATATTCTTTGAGGTTTTGTGTCCTTGGTAGGAAAGGAGTGCAAACATTGCATTTTCATGGCAAAATGAGGCTAAATTGATTGAATTCAATGATCAAGCACCAAGGAGAGCCAAGATTAGAAGGCCTTTGTACATACTATAGTAGATGGGCAATGATGAGAAAAGATCCTTGCATCCCCAAGGAAATCCTCAAGGATTTTATTAAGAAAAAAGGAAGAAAAGAAGAAGGAACGAGACTGCCTGACAATCCGTGCGGATTGCCTAGAAGACGCCCGTCCCTCACCCACAACCCGTGCGTCTTCCTCAGCTGGACGCCCGGGCAAAACCACCCAAAGACGCCCGTCTTTCCCTTCTGGACGCCCGTCCAGAAGCTGCCAAATCCACCCGTCCCGTGCTAAAGACGCCCGGATTCCCAGACAGTTCCATTTCGTCTTCTTCAAGCTTCAAGGAAGGATGCACATCTTTTTCTAGAGACCGGAGTCTCCCAAGAGACCGGAGTCTCCCTAAGAGACCGGCGATTCCTCAACAAGGGACTTAATCGTCATTTAAGCCCTTAGTTAATCGTAATTCATGCACCTAATCCCCACTATAAATACCCCATTAGTCTAATTAGAAGAGCATGTTCTTCTTAGCAATCTTTAGTGTAGTTAATATCAATCAAATCTCTCTTTAATCTTGTAATCATCATTTAATCAAGTCTTAATACAAGTTTTATTTCCTTAATCTCTCTCTTGTTCATCCTTTATTTTGGGTAATTGAAGATTATTTGGGTTATTATTGGGATATTGACAACCTTCCAATCAAGCATCAAGTACTTCTTTTATTCTTTGCTTTATTGTTGGAATCATTAGTAGGTATAATCCTCCTAATCCCTTTTTAATTATTGTTAATCACTTTCATTTATTCATCATGTTTCACTTTGTTGGTATGATTGACAACCTTGCTAGCATGTTCAACATGATAATGAGTGAGTAGTTTCCTTAGCTAGGGTTAATGGGTAATTAGGGGAAACCAACATGGGGAATGATTCATGCTTAAATTAATATGCTTTCATAGTTTATTTGCTTTCTTCTTGTGATCTCAACTTATGCACATGTTATGTTTGATGAAATGTGAGCCTATGAATCCTTGCATTTTTTACCCATCACCTATCTTTTCAATGAGACTTGTAAGACATAAACCAACTCGAGTCTCATTAGACCATGCATATTGTTGAGTAGGGAAGATTAAGTCGACTTGTAGGTAAACCTGGCAAAATCAACCCGACCCGATTGACCCGACCCGAAAAGGATGATCCGAGATCCGAAATCCACCCGAATTGCTAAACTCGAATGACACCCGAAGCCCGAAGTGACCCGACCCAACCCGAAAATGACCTGACCTTTCATAAACCTGTAACAGACCCGACCCGAAATGACCAATCCGAAACCACTCAACCCGAAAATGACCCGACAAAATATAACTTTAATTGACCCTAATAGACTTGAAATGTCTCTCTTCTCTTAATCTTTGACCCGAAAATGGCCTGACCCGAATTAACCCGACCCGCTTGACCCGAAACACACCCGACCAACAAACCCGAAATAGGCCCGTAACCCGAAATGAACTGACCCGATCCGAACTAACCAAAAAATTTGAGAAACCCGAAATGACCCGACCCAAACTGGCCCGACCCGAACCCGACCCGGTTGACCCGTTTGCCAAGTGTACTTGTAGGTGTTGTACAATCTAATCGATTCGGCTCCGGGACCCAAACTTTCCTAGGATTGTAAGATATAAACCAACTCGATCCATCACAACAATAATTGCTTGCTTATAACTTGAGAATATGTTTGTATGATCAATTCCCATGAATCCTCTATGACCCATGACACCCTAGTGCCTTTTATAAATTGTTTACATCCCTTTTAATTCATCTTGCTTGTTTACTTTCATTGCTATTTAGTTTAGTGATCTTCTACTTCAAACCCCAATTCTGACACCCTTAAGACACCACTAGTTACAATAGAAATCTCATCTCAATTCCCGTCCCTTGGGATCCGACCTTTACTTGCCTCTTTACTAATTGTAGAGTTGTCGGTGAAGTTATAATTTGTGTTTTGGTCTAGGTGCTCCTAACGACAAGTACTGAAAACTAAACCCCACGAGGGAACACGACCAAAAATGGCGCCGTTGCCGGGGACGGTGTTAACTTGATTTAGATTTTCTTGTATTGTTATTAGTTGTGTCTTTCTTTGCCTTGGGAAAGTAAAACTCCTCAAGGTTTGTTCTAATTATTTTCGAGTTGTTTGATATTTTGCATGTCTAGAAGATCACAAGGTGACTTGTTACCCTTTGATCACGAAATTGAAAGAACTTTGACAACCAATAGAAGACTTGCTAGGAGAACTTTGAGAGGTATTGGTGAGGTTGTAGATATTCAACCAAATACTATTCAGTTCATCAACCCTTTTGCAAGAGAAGGTGAGGAGAACCCAACACAAAATCCAACACAAAATCAACCCACAATGCCTAAGTTTTTATCACATTCCGTTACCCACCGAGGAGAACCTACCCAATGGTACTCCTACACCACAACATCTAACAGGAAATTTTATTGCCAAATCCGCATTCATCCAATTAGTCGAAAGAAGCCAATTTGGGGGGGGGGGGGGGGGTTCCTAGTGAAGACCCTCATTCTCATATGGAGACTTTTTGTAACTATTGTGATGCGATCTCTCAAACCGGTGTAACTCAAGACCAAATTCGATGGGTCTTATTTCCTTTTTCTCTAATTGGCACCACGAAACAATGGTTGAAAGGCCTTGATAAGGCTACTCTCGGAATTGATTCTTGGAAAAAGTTGGCTCTAGATTTCTACAAAAAGTTCTATCCACCGGAAAAGACTAACATGCTAAGAGCTCAAATTACGGGCTTTAAGCAAAGCGATGAAGAATCTTTGTATGAAGCTTGGGAGCGATTCAAGGGAATTTGTCGCTCATGTCCTCATCATGGACTTAGCGAGTGGTTCTTGGTACAACAATTTTGGAACGGTCTTTATGAAGATTCAAGGAACATTCTCAACATGGGATCAAATGGAATGTTCACCGAAGTTGATGACAATCAAACTTGGAACAAAATTGAGGAAATGGCGGTCCATAACTCACAATATATTAGACCTCGCAAGGCTACTAGAGGAGGAAAGCATGAAGTGGACTCCATTACTCAATTGGGTGCTCAACTTATTGCTCACATTTATACCATCAATTTGAAGTTTGAAAAAGCTATGGCTAGACTTGAAGAAGCCTCAAAATCACCAAAGCATCATGTTAATGCCATGACGGCATCTTCATCAATCCCAAGTGGGATATGTGAGAATTGTGGAACTTTGGGACATGACCAAAGTGAATGTAGGGGAACAAATGAACAAGTGAATGCTTTCCAAGCATACAAGAGCGGTACCCCTTATTCAAACTATTACAATGAAAACACCAAATTCCATCCAAATCTCTCATACAAAAGCCAAAATGTTCAAAACCCTCAACCAACATACACCCCACCTCCCATGAGAAACCAAAATCAAAGACCCTTTTACAACCAAAACCAAGGTTACCAAAATCAAACTCCATACAATCAACAAAATGACCAAGGTTTTGATGTTCAAAAAGCGGTCCTCCAAATGCGAAAGAATCAACAAGAGTTTTTCAGTCAAATGCAAAAAGATAGTCAAGCAAAGGAAATCACCATCAACAACATCCTAGCTCACACCAAAATGTTGGAAACCCAATTGACTCAACTAGCATCTTCAAGCTCACAAAGACAAAATGGGCAATTACCACCTCAAAGTAATCCCCCAAGACATGAAACAGTTAGTGCCATTCACTTGAAAAGTGGTACAAAGTATGAAGCACCGAAGAAGCAAGTTGAGGATGAAGTTATGGAAGCTAGTGACAAAGAAGAAATTGTGCAAAACTCCAAGGATGGAGAACCATCAAAAGAAGAAATTTCAAAGAAAAATGAAGACAAGTTCAAGGAGAAGGAGCCCATTGTGATTAGACTTCCTTTTCCAAGTCGTCAAGCCAAGCCCAAATTTGATGACCAACTTGGAAAATTTATGGAAATTGTGAAGAATTTGGAAGTCTCAATTCCTTTCACGGAACTAATCAATCACGTGCCGGCCTATGCAAAATACATGAAAGACATCCTCACAAAGAAGAAGTCGATCAGGAAGCTTGAGACTATCGCCTTCACTAAGGTGAGTAGTGCAATACTTCAAGGGAGTTCACCTCCAAAACTCAAAGATCCGGGAAGCTTCTCAATACCGTGTACCACTGGCGACACCACGATCAACAAAGCCTTATGTGATCTAGGGGCTAGTGTGAGTGTTATGCCGTACTCGGTGAGTAAAAGGTTGGGGATGGGAGAGCTTAAATACACCAATATCACACTCCAAATGGCCGATAGATCGACGAAGACACCATTAGGGATATGGGAAGATGTTCCCGTAGGAGTTGGGAAATTTTTTATCCCGGTGGACTTTGTCATTGTTGACATGGAAGAAGACTCCAACATTCCAATCATTCTAGGAATACCTTTCTTACACACCGCGGGTGCGGTGATTGATGTACAACATGGAGAGCTCACTCTAGAAGTGGGAGATGAGAGCATAACTTTCAATTTTGACAAGACCATGAGAGCTCCCCGTTTGCATGAACCATGTTTTATGGTTGATCATTATAGCCGGAAGGATGATAGGAAGAAGTCGGAATTCCAATGGAAGAAGAAAATTGATGATGCTCCATTCAAAGAGCAAGTGAATTGTAACAAAGAGAGCTTGAAAAGCTCACCAAAGTCAAGCAATGAAGAGGATGGCCTCATTGGCCAAGACAAGAAAGTGGGAGAGTTGTCTCTATCAACTCAAAAGATCTTTAGTGATCAAGTATATGAAGATTGTGGTCTTTGGGACGATGAGTTTGAAGGGATTTTCAATACCTATATTGGTAATGCTATCGATCAAGACCGACATGAAGCACAACAAGGGCAAAGGTCTATTGAAGATCTTTATCATGATAATGAAGAAGCTTTTGACTACTTTTTCAAGGTGTTGAGTAACATCAACAACACCTTGGACATTCCCCCATGACATCACACTAAGGATGAGAGTTTGGTGGTGTCCTCCCTAAACCACCATTTCTAAATATTTCTAACTCCTTAACTCGCATTTTAATTCTTACATTGCATTTTTGTCATTTTGGATTTTTATGCTTTGATCAAGATAATTATCATTTTTGAGAGAAGTGAGGGAGGGTCTAATGATGTTAATTGATGTGTAGTGCTTTAGCTTAGCATGGGGATAGCAATTGCCTAAGCTATTCATGCCTTAGTAGTGCCCCTATAATGAAGAACACGGGATTTGAAGAATGAAAAATGACAAGGGATATGCAAGTGCACGGATGGAACTGAATCCGGTTAAAACAGGGAGAATCTGAGCGTCTTCATGGGAATCCGCCCGTCTTCAGGCAATCTGGGCATCTTTGTCAAAATCCGCCCGTCCATCTGAGCTGAAAATTTGAAATTTTGGGACTGTTGAAGAATCCGAGCGTCCTGGTAAAGAAGACGCTCGTCTTCAGAAATCTGCCCGTCTTGGAAGGAAAGACGCCCGTATTTTTGCCTGTGAAAAACAAGAAATATCACTGTTTGAGAATCCGCCCGTCCTGCAATCAAAGAATCCGAGCGTCTTTGCTGAAAGACGCCCATCTTTAGGCGAGAATCGTGAACCAAAAAAGGCAGAATCCGAGCGTCCCGAAGGAAAGACGCCCGTCTTCCCCTGCAGTTCAAAATTTTTTTGGTATTTTAAATACCCATCCAACATTCATTTCTTCATTCCTTCATTCAAAACACTACCCATAAACCCCAAAACTCAAAACCCTCATCCTCTCCATCACTAAAACAAGATTTCGTCAACCAAATTCAACAAAATCAAATCCAAACTTTCTTTTAACAACAATTAATCACTCCTTTTCCAACAAAAATCAAACCAAGCACCAAAATCTTCAACCTTTGAGTCGATTCTTGAATTACAAAGGCAAAGCCTTTCATCTTAAAATCGATTTGGGTATACTTGGAAATTGAAGATTTTCACTCTTTTCTTGTTATTTTCATCAATGGCAAGGACAAAAGGATCAACAAAGACACCTAAGGCAAAGGTGTTGGAATATGTGTCCTCCGACAATAATGCGATCACGACTGTTGATCATGATGATCACATGTTTAAGTCTCATTAAAATGAATACAATTGGGAAGTAATATTGTTACTGTCAACTGGTCAACATATATCGGTAATGATTGGCTGACTAGAGTTTGACATTACTGTCGTGTGACGGTGGTGATCAGTTGACCCCCTAGGTCATACCTAAAGGGCAATACTCTTAATTGATTATTTAATTAATCGTATAATGTTACGAGTTAATTAAATTACTTGAAAATTGACGGACGATTTTGGAAGTAAAATTTACGTATCATATTGAAATGTGATTAAATAAGATACGGTCTGAGTAATTAAATTGTATAATTACTCGGATGAAATAAATTGTTTAATGTAACAATTAAATTGAATGAATTGATATAAATACAATATGTTGTGATTTATAAATTGGTAAAATTTTTGGCACAAGTAATTATGAAATTACTAAGTCAATTTTTGTATGTGACGTATTTTTATTAATACGTTGATTTTTAATATGATAAAAATACATAAACAAATATATGTGACATGTGACATGTAACATATAGACAATTGACAAAAATAATATGGACACCATATTATGCAAAGGGCCGAAAAATTAGAAGGTGTTTAGCTAATTATATGTTGTTTATAATTAGTGGAAAACACAATGATTAAAGGCATCCCTAGCCATGCAAACCTATTGTTCCTTGTGAAGAACAATTTCTCTATGCATTGGCTTCTTTTTCCTTCTCCTCTTACACGGTTTTGGGAAGAAAAATGCCATCATTGTTTTTCCTATTTTTCCACCTAATAACACTAAAAATGTTTAGTAGTGTATTCATTCTAATTCCATCATCAAAATAGAGATTTTCTAGAGAAATAAAATCCTCTCTTCTTCTCTCTAAAACCGAAAACACATAAGGGTTTTTATAAAGTTTTTGGTTCAATTTTCTTCTAAATTTAATATTATAACTAGTACTTGTAATATTAATTTTAATTAAGAGGAGCCTTGGGTATAAAGCATAGGGAGAGATCTTACACTTAGATCTTCATTCTTCCATTGGAATAAGCTCAAGAACAAAAGAGAAAGGTGATCTCTTTTGTGCCCAAATAGCCGAAATACTTCAATGTAAGGAGATTATTTCTCTTCTCTTTTATTAATGTTTGCATGCATAAGATCCGTTTTAATTTATGACAAATTAATTAGACATATATGAGTATGTTAAATATGTATATGAATATACATTTCCTTCAATCGGTATCATGAGCCACGGTTGTTTGCATGCAAATTGGTTAAAAGTTTTTCCGAGTTATATGAATAACAAAATAAAACTTGTAAAATTTGTGTTATTATGATATATCACGAAATAATTACATGCATGTTAATATTTCTGGTGCTAAAGTGTTTTAGGATTTTTGGGTTAATTTTTCGGATTTTTATTGTTCATATATAATAATAATGACATTTAAATGTGATTTTATGAGTAAAAATGTCATTTTTGGTCGAAAATTAGCTATACTTCGAATTTTAAGTTGATATTTGGATATGTTATCACATATATTATTTTGAGATAACCTGTAATTTTTCATAATTTTTGCACTTGTTATGCTCGAAAAATGAATTTTTCATTATTAAATATGAATTTAAGAGAAAAATAGGTTAATATGAGTTAAATTTCGAATCTGGTCATAGAAAATTAATATGTTGTCACATGCAATTTTACAAGATGTGTGTAAAATAATTGGCTATAAAGAAGTCTTTTAGCATGATTTATGAATTTTTGAAGAAAAATGGCATAAATAGTGACATTATTAGTTGAAAATTAATAAAACATAACCTATGACTTAGGAAAAACGTCTAATGTTGCATTTTATTATATTTTTCAGATCTAAGATTAAAAAGTTAATGAAAATAATTTTTCCATGTTTTTATGATTATTTTATTAAATATCGATAAACCGCAACATTGTTTTTCCGGAAAAATTTCGAAATTTTTTTAACCTAAGATTTTGAACATTATGAGTGTCATGGAATTTTTCCAGAATGTTCATGAATTTAAATTTCAAATTTTGAATTTATTTGAAATTTTTGGATTTATTTGAAGTTTAATAGCTTATTTTTGTAATTTTTTGTCCATTTATGAACAATTTTGTAAATAAAAGTTAATTATGGTCAAATTACTAGTGGAGACTATATTTTGAGTCCTAAAAGGTTAGGGTAATTAACTTATGCATAAATATGAGTTTGTGCATTTTTGTGATTATAAAATGTTGAAATCACGCAAATCCGTAAAAACCGAGTAATATACGATATTGGCTAATTAAAAGGCGATTTAGCATAAAATTGAGCATGTTCATACATAATATAATGCTGCATTTTCTTTATGATTGTCATAATTTTTAATTTATGTAATTTTGAATTATGTAATTTTACTTAGTATGGCCTTAGATTTTAATTGGTATTTCCCGAAATGTATGGGAATATCGATTCGGTTGTAATTTTTATTGTGATCTCGTATCACCGTTTTGTAATATTTAATAGATTTATTTTATTCTAGTTACAAATGTATAATAGGAAATTATGTAATTTATTATGTATTTTTATTCATTCCGGAGTTCCAAAAGACGGATTTCTTCAAGAATGACGATACATAAAGACGGTGTTACCTCGAGATGCGTGCCACAACCGAAGTTCAAGGGACCAATGGAGTTGGTTTCCGAATATGTAATAGATTAATAGTTTTTCTATTTTAGGAAAGGCCATACTAGGATTTATTTATCTTTATGCTTGCATTTTATTTTATGTCACATGCATCGCTAAATCGCCATAACTAAACATGCATTGTCTTATTTTATCGAGTTTATCGACCGTGTCAATTAGAATTATCGTAGTTCACCGCTTTAGTTCACTTAAAACGTGATAGATAATAAATTGACATGACCTCTCGCTAAAACAAACAATTGAGACATAGCCTTACCAAATAGTAGAAACCATGAAAACCTATTTCGCGAGGGAGTGCACTCGGCCCTACCGGGGTACAAACCTTGTTACGTAGGGGAAGTGGGTGATGAATGTTAATCCACCGAATTCATGTTGATAAGGGATGTATCGGCCCTACCGTGCCCAAGTTGATATGGATTTGGATCATGGACACATTTATTCGAAATTTGGATTGACCTCAACAAAAGTTTTTGATAAGGGATGTATCGGCCCTACCGTGCCCTTGTCAAATGTGTTTTGGGCTAAAGATAAAAGTTAATGTAATATTATCGACCAAGAGTTCTAAAAGTAGAATCGATTAAGCGTTAATCCACCGAGTTATATTGATAAAGGATGAATCGGCCCTACCGTGCCTAAGTCGATATGAATTTGGGTCTTGGAATCATTTATTCTAGTTGGGTAGAGGTCACTAGAAAAATGCTTATAACTTGTTTAAATCATACATTTTTACGAGTATTATTAAAACGACAATTGTTTTACTCCTTATATTTTGTTTTGTAGACCACTTCTTTTTCATAACAAATGGCAACACCAACTCCTAATGCTACACCACTCGCTACTTCATCTTGGCTCCGATCCTTCATGGATCGATGTAAACTTGAAAAGAATGGGTCAAATTTCTCCGAGTGGGATGCCCAACTCAAATTAGCCGCCGAAGGTGACGACAAGCTTCGTTACCTTACCGAGGCCTCTCCACCCGAGCCCACCACTAGGTCCACCGCGGCCACTAGGGAAGCCTATGAGGCTTACCAAAAGGAGTCCGCCGCAATGAAAAATGTCTTAATATTTGCGATGGAGGCGGAACTCCAAAGGAGAGCCTTCAAAATGGGCAATGCTAATGAGATTTACTCCAAACTTGTGACCATGTTTTCACAAACTCCGCGGATCGTCCAATATGAGGCGGCCGCGGCATTCTTTGATCTCGACTTCAAAGAGGGCCAAAAGGTTAGCCCTCATGTGCTCAAACTCATGGAGCTTGTCGAGACCTTGAAAATTCAAAAAGTTGAAATCCCCAAAGAACTCATCGTAGATAGGATTCTACACTCCTTGTCTAAAGTTAAGGCATATGTGCAATTCCGGGTGAATTTCAACATGCAAGACAAGGATATGTCTCTTGAGGAGTTGCACAAGTTACTTGTGCAAGCCGAGAGGGACATGGGGTTAAATGTGAACCCTCCCAAGGATGTGCTTAAGATAAGCGCAAAGAGTAAGGGGAAGTTCAAGAAGAGTGGAAGAAAGGGTAAAAAGCAAGCTCCCACATTCACCAAAGCTAAGTCTTGTGAAGCTAGCACCTCCAAAGTCAAGAAGGGTCCTCTTGACAAATGCCATTATTGTAATGGCATGGGACATTGGAAGAGGAATTGTTCCAAATACCTTGGTGATATCAAAACTGGAAAGATCACTCCAGTAGGTAAATGACTAACCTTCTTTTGTGTTTCAAAATTCAACTATGGTATTATGATGCAAAGTTGTGATAATGTATCTCCCTTTTTATTGTAAATAGGGCCGCCACCAAGCAAAGACAAAGGAAAAGAAAAGCAAGCATAAGAAACCATGAAGAAGCTAAGGATAGCTTTTATGGAGCTTTGTTTTTCATTGTCTTATTTTAAGTTATGTTTTGAATTTTAGAACTTCAAGTTTCCGTGTTCGACATGGAAAGGTATTTTGGATAATGGTTTGTATTTTGAATGATAGTGACTTGGTTTCATTATATGTCCACATGCTTAAGGCTTGTGTATGATCATTAATGAAGTGATTTTGAGTCTATGAACTCTCTTAAAGGTATGTCAACCACCAAGTACACATATGAAATCTATAACAATTAGTCAACCTATGAGGTAGTCCTCCTTATACTTCAACATCATTAATTTGTGTCTCATATGCTATCTTTGAATGTTTAGTGTATTCATTCTAAAGATAGAGTGGGAGAAAAATGAGGACACAACACACAAGGCAAGATATAATTGTGTACTTGTGTAAATGAAGATCTACGCAAGAAAGAATGATTTGAATGAAGGTATATCTATTTACATAGTATACCAAATAGATGAGATCTATAGTCTCAAGTTAGTTCTAAATGACTTAAGAGACCAAGTGGAATAATCATAAGAGTTTATTCTCAAGATAACTACACGAGGAGACCAAAAGAAGTTTTGGAAGAATAATGACTAATGTAAAGTCTTAACAAGCTTTTGACTAAGGTTATGAATCATTTGACCAATAGTTTCAATCATGAGTTTTACTTAAGAGCCTAAATGAATCATAGTAACATACTAGTTATGATCAAGTTGCAAAGATTGATATTCCGATATCTTCAATAGCCAACGTTTTAACCGCAAATGTCATTGTTTAACCTCCCTATGAAATGGTTAAACCTCCTTCCGAAAGGGTATTCCGAAGGACCTATTCTAAATATTATTTGTATTTGAATAATGACATTGCTACACATCATTATGACATGAGTGTGTTAGAGATTTAAAATCTCTTTCCGTAAGGTTGAGATGAGACCACTTCAAAATAGGCATTTTTGAAAGGATATGATGGGAACATATATGGTTTTATCCTAGTAACTTGGCAAAGCAATTTATATTTATATTCTTGACAAATTTCGATTAAGAAGTCATCTCGAAATATGTAGAATTGAGTGGGAGTTAGGAAATTCTCATGTGAAGACATAGAATTTAGTGGGAGCTATCATCCTTGAATGTATAAAACTCATTACTCATTAAAGAATGACGAGCTAATATCTTCTTTCATAAAGAAGCTTTTGAGTTTTCAATTCTGGATGAAAATGGACAATGATGAATCCAATTACATCATGGGATGTTGGATTAGTATTAAGAGATACACATCACATCAACATACGCGTAGGTTATTCGTATGAATGAAAATGGGATTACCATTAGCAAGTCATGGTAGTTCATTGAACCTATGAACGGTTGATCTCATGATTATTAGTAACTAATGTTTCCGCCATTAGAATAATCATGTACATGTCCAATTATGAATCATATGCATAAGAGCATGATGATTGACTTGGTGAGCCATAATAGAAGCGTCATGAATTCTCGAGTAGAATCCGATGAGCGATTTCGATGATTGACGGATGTTCTATTGTGTGTCAAGAGTTTGCACATATTGTAGAAAATCCGAGCACATATGAGGATTTATGAGAATCCCAAATCTTTCAAGCCCAGAAAGAGAAATGAGAAGTTTTGGAAAGATACTTGGTTAAATAAGAGGTTATTCAAAACAATCTTTCCTAATAAAGCTAGGACTTGTGAGAAGTACTAAGCTAATAATCTTGTCAATTGTTACAAGATTCTACAAAACATATACCTAGTGCATTGTGTGTGGATGGAATACTTGATCGGTACAAGTTGTATTATTCATCACAAATTCGTTCATTATGAGATGATCGATAAGAAAGTTCTTTCAAGTTAAAGAACCAAAACCAAGGTCGAGAACCTTGATGTATGCTTGGTAAAATTCATGGTATGAGAACATGAATGTGAAGGAAATTGCAAGTGTAAGAAGTTTGAACACGTGGACACATGGGATGTTAAACTTCTATTGCAATCGATAAGTGTTTACACTTATGATAAACATCACAAGGTTGTAATATGATATTGACTACCCGAGTGTGATGTCGACATTTGTCGTTTGAGTTATTATTAACTCACTTGGTACATTGTTATATCCAAACGGGTTGTGGAGACAATTGAACCCCGTTAAAGTGAACATGGATTAACATTGTTTATGCCCATAGTTACTTATATGAGGTGACGTCTCGAAGTGACTAGAGTGTGATGCGATTGATGGCAAGTTCAAGTGCCATAGAGTCATGTGTGATGACTAGTCGATCACATAGGCGGATTGTTAGGAACATTTTGTCGGGCCTTATGACCGCTTATAGAGTTCTGCAAATTTATATAGCCTGGTCGTGGCGAGAGCTACTATAGTATTCAAATGAGTCGATTCTTTTGACTAAAGACTATTCGCCTAAGATGGCACGATTTCAGATTAACTTTGATTTGTGTTACTACGACCTTCGTAAATGGGGTCAAATGGGCATATTTTGGGTTATGATGGCTGTGGCTAGTCGAAGGGAATGAGTGCGATAGGAATTGTCCACCCCTAGTCGGGGTTATAACAATATCTCGGGGCCACTCGAGGAGTAATGAACTGGAAATGCGTGGCCACGCTCGGATGGCATCCAGAGTGGATAAATCCGGTCAATCAGTTATTCTCCAGATCGAGGAAACCACTCTCGATATGATCACTTGCAAGTACGACCTGAAAGACACCTTGCATTGAGTGGGAGATAGTAATAGGACAAGAGAATTGGTGACGCACACTTGTCGAGGACAAGTGGGAGATTGTTGGAATATGTGTCCTCCGACAATAATGCGATCACGATTGTTGATCATGATGATCACATGTTTAAGTCTCATTAAAATGAATACAATTGGGAAGTAATATTATTCTTGTCAACCTGGTCAACATATATCGGTAATGATTGGTGACTAGAGTTTGACACATCGTCGTCGTGTGACGGTGGTGATCGATTGACCCCCTAGGTCATACCTAAAGGGCAATACTCTTAATTGATTATTTAATTAATCGTATAATGTTACGAGTTAATTAAATTACTTGAAAATTGACGGACGATTTTGGAAGTAAAATTTACGTATCATATTGAAATGTGATTAAATAAGATACGGTCCGAGTAATTAAATTGTATAATTACTCGGATGAAATAAATTGTTTAATGTAACAATTAAATTGAATGAATTGATATAAATACAATATGTTGTGATTTATAAATTGGTAAAATTTTTGGCACAAGTAATTATGAAATTACTAAGTCAATTTTTGTATGTGACGTATTTTTATTAATACGTTGATTTTTAATATGATAAAAATACATAAACAAATATATGTGACATGTGACATGTAACATATAGACAATTGACAAAAATAATATGGACACCATATTATGCAAAGGGCCAAAAATTAGAAGGTGTTTAGCTAATTATATGTTGTTTATAATTAGTGGAAAACACAATGATTAAAGGCATCCCTAGCCATGCAAACCTATTGTTCCTTGTGAAGAACAATTTCTCTATGCATTGGCTTCTTTTTCCTTCTCCTCTTACACGGTTTTGGGAAGAAAAATGCCATCATTGTTTTTCCTATTTTTCCACCTAATAACACTAAAAATGTTTAGTAGTGTATTCATTCTAATTCCATCATCAAAATAGAGATTTTCTAGAGAAATAAAATCCTCTCTTCTTCTCTCTAAAACCGAAAACACATAAGGGTTTTTATAAAGTTTTTGGTTCAATTTTCTTCTAAATTTAATATTATAACTAGTACTTGTAATATTAATTTTAATTAAGAGGAGCCTTGGGTATAAAGCATAGGGAGAGATCTTACACTTAGATCTTCATTCTTCCATTGGAATAAGCTCAAGAACAAAAGAGAAAGGTGATCTCTTTTGTGCCCAAATAGCCGAAATACTTCAATGTAAGGAGATTATTTCTCTTCTCTTTTATTAATGTTTGCATGCATAAGATCCGTTTTAATTTATGACAAATTAATTAGACATATATGAGTATGTTAAATATGTATATGAATATACATTTCCTTCAAAAGGCACTCTCGACAAGACAAAAGTGTCTTCAACCAAAGAAAGCCTCATTGGCTATGGTGGTAGCTAGTTCAAACTTGGAAGTTCAACAACAACAACCTCCCTTGGAAGCAACAACATCAACAACTCCGGAAATTGCTCAATTATCAAACTATCCGGAGGTAATTTTCGTTTCTAACTCCCATAGGGATACATTTGCCAAGTATGCTAGAAAATCCTTTAT
The DNA here is from genome assembly GCF_048544455.1 of Silene latifolia. NCBI lineage: Eukaryota > Viridiplantae > Streptophyta > Magnoliopsida > Caryophyllales > Caryophyllaceae > Silene > Silene latifolia. Next base: position 82,806,861 of record NC_133534.1, read on the forward strand.
ATCCACCAAATTCATATGTGAAGATGCCTTGAACAAATTGGGTGTCCTTGAACAAACAAAAGCCTTCTTTGAAGCCATGGGGTTGGGAAAATTATTTGCTACAAGAGAATTGACATACCTCTCCCTTACCTTAGAATTCTTGAGTTCTTTGAAAGTTACTAAGGTAGAGACTAGAGAAAACATCGAGTTCCGCCTTGCTAATGTGAGTAGACGCATCACCTTTGATGAATTGGGTAAAGCATTGGGTCTTAGTTATTCACCTAGTTATTACAAGAATCCCGAAAAGTATGACCCCGCTCCTCTTTGGGAGGTGATTTCCGGGAGGAAATTTGAGAACTATCATGCAAGTCGTGCTCTATTAGTCCACCATCCGGGCATTAGAGTATGGCACAAGGTCATCGGGAATACTATCATTGCAAGAAAAGACACTAACCACTTTACCAAGCTCGATTGTGTTCTACTTGAGTCGGCCTTAAATATTGGAAGGGAATTCACCAAGCCTTACAATTCTCTAAGGCTTTTGATGGAAAGATGGCTAAATGTTGATTGTGGAAAGCAAGGCACCACTTTTATTGTAAATGGAGGTCTAGTCACTCTTTTGGCTAAGTACTTTGATCCAAATTTCAACAAGGATAACAAGTATGTGGCGAAAAATGGGGGTTATCTCATTGACATGAATGCCATGATTAACAAGTACAAGTGGGTCCCTCATAACCCTCTTGACACCAAATATGGGTGGCTCACCAATGAGGCTAGATCTTTTACTTTGCCTTCCAAGATATGCCGTTTGAGTGTCCATCGGACCAACTACCTTCTTCCCCTCTCAAAAGAAGCCGAATACATCATCCGTCAACAAAGGGGTGAAATTGAAATGCCCTCCTCCTCCATTGTCACACCACCCTATCCATTCAAGTATCAAGAGTTCAAACCCGAAGGTGTTAAAGTAAGCAAAGACTACATGACTCTACTTATGCAGGAGATGCACAAACAAGCTTTTAAGGATCGGGAAGATGCATACTTAGCCCAATATCCACCCCTACTTCATTTAGCTAGGCAAGGACTACTTGATCCTTCATGTCCTTTGCCTAGTTGGGCAGATAGGGAGGTCTTCTTTCCAAGTGCATCTAGGGGTGAGATTCCGGGTGGCGATGAGGTTGTCGGTGATTAGGTTGTTGATGATAGCATTAATGAAGAGGCTAATGAAGACGAAGAAGAGGATGATGAAGGAAGTGAGCAAGGAAGTGAAGAGGAAAGTGGAGATGAGTCCACTTCTATTGAGGAAGATGACGACAATGATGATATGGTGGAAGATTAGCAAGCTTTGGAGGCTCCTACCCTCTTGAGATTTGTCCACTTCTTTCTTTGTTTTATTTATATTATCTTGATCATGGTTGGAGAGTCCTAGCAACATAGAGGACTAACACCTCGATCCCATTGAGGTGTTCTTATTTCATTGTTCCCACTTTTGAAAATCCAAAATGCCAATTTAGTTTCATGCATTGCATCTTGTGTGCATAAACTACCCCAACTTTAGGACATTAGAAATAATGTCTATCTCGGTTTGGGGAAGTACATGCATATGCAACGGGAGGTAATCTAAATTACGCTCTCCGTCATAAACAAAAACCCATGCATCATGTAGTGTAGATTAGTGTAGCTTGCATTTAGTGTAGAAATCATGCATCATGTTTGCATAATTTCCCATCATTTTGGTCATTGAGGACAATGCCCATATTAGTGTGGGGATGGGGAATTCTAACTTAACTTTTATTCAAAAATCCAAAAAAAAAATCAAAAAATTTCGAAAAACCATAAAAATTTGAAAAATTTGAAAATCCAAAAACAAGTTCATTTCCTTTGTAGTGTAGTCATGTATATATTGTTGTATATTTTGTGTTTGTTTTATCCTTGTTCACATTGATTGACTACGCCACATCCGAGACATGAGGATCATTGAAGACCGCATGGTATGATCTTTCCAATCTCCTTTTTCTTCTTTATGTTAATGACTTTGTGGCTTTATTTTGATTGATGCGGTATAACAATGTGAATTTAGGACTTGCATTTCGTTTATATGTCATATTAGTTGGTAAAATCATTTGCGTTAGGATGTTTATATGCTAGTTGCATCATGGCATGTAGTTGCATGTTAGGAAAATTTTGCGAAACCGTCTACTTGGGAAGTTTGACAAGTGTATATAGGCCCTATTATATGTTTTTTCTTCTTAAGACTTTGCTTGTTAGAATACTTGTAAAACACCCTAGGATGTGTCATGCTAGTATCCTTTGACCCATGGATTAAGGCCTAGTCAAGAGTACCTTGTGGTGTGATAACTCCTTGGCTACCGTTTATTCCAAGGTGACCCTTGAAACCATGCAACCATCATTCATCCATGTTCTACCACATTTTTGTCATCAAAGGGAATGGGCACAAAAAGAAATCAATTTGAGTTCAATGAAATGAAAAGTGAAAGAAAGTTTGGAAAAAAAATGCATCAAAAGAAAAGAGGAGCAAAAATAGAACTCCTAAAGCTTCAAATATAAGCCACCCTCGCTACATATGGGGCGACTTTGAAAATGTTCAAAAGAAATGCAAAGAAAAGTTGAAAGTTGTCAAGTGTTGAAATGCCAAAAATCAAAAAGAAATGGCAAGAAAGTGGTCTCAAATGTCAAATGCCACAAGAAATTGGGGGGAAAAGCAACAACAAAAGCAAACTCCCAAATGAAACTCAATTACTATTGGTCCCTTTATCCATCGTATCCATTTTTGTGCATGGTAGAGAGGGGACGGCCCTTCTTCTTGTCTAGGCAAGAGGGGGAATTCCGCGATCCTCCAGTGTTTCTAACACCATAGAGAGTCTATTCTTGACAAAAGCATTTAACGATTGAGGACAAAGGTACCCTAGCTTGACACAACTTGGAGGTGATTTATTGGTATCCTTATAGGCTTAGTAGTTTGAAGAAATTGCATCTATGAAGAAGTGTGTACCCTTGAATTGCTTCCCTTGTAGATAATTTCCGCCACTTAGATGAGGAATGTGGCTATTCTTTTGTAGATGCATCCATTACTTGTTTTGTGTGCTTAATGTTTGGATGTGTCGCCATTTTGGCAAGACCCACCTTGCCTTGCAAGAATGCATCCTACCTCATGGTTGTCTTGTTGTGAGTTGAAGGGGCGGAGTGAGACCCGCTAATTGTCTCATATCGGCTATGTTATTAGGTTAGTTTAAATAATGGTCCTAGTCTTTGTTACCTCTTTACTCGGGGCGAGCAAAGGTTCGGTTTGGGGATATTTGATGTGACCATAATTAGAGCATATTTAGTCCCCGAATTAGCCTTGTTCCCATGCTTTTTAGTGCATATTTGGGTCATTTATTGTCTTTAGTTCTTTGTTTTGCATATTCTATGAGGTTTTGTGTCAATGGAAGGAAAGGAGTGCAAACCTTGCATTTTCATGGCAAAATAAGGCTAAATTAATTGAATTCAATGACCAAGCATCAAGGAGAGACAAGATTAGAAGGCCTTTGTACATACTATAGTAGATGGGCAATGATGAGAAAAGATCCTTGCATCCCCGAGGAATCCTCAAGGATTTTATGAAGAAAAAAGGAAGAAAAGAAGAAGGAACGAGACTACCTGACAATCCGTGCGGATTGCCTAGAAGACGCCTGTCCCTCACCCACAACCAGTGCGTCTTCCTCAGCTGGACGCCCGGGCAAACCACCCAAAGACGCCCATCTTTCCCTTCTGGACGCCCGTCCAGAAGCTGCCAAATCCGCCCGTCCCGTGCTAAAGACGCCCAGATTCCTAAACAGTCCTATTTCGTCTTCTTCAAGCTTCAAGGAAGGATGCACATCTTTTTCTAGAGACCGGAGTCTCCTTAAGAGACCGGCGATTCCTCAACAAGGGATTTAATCGTCATTTAAGCCCTTAGTTAACCCTAATTCATGCACCTAATCCCCACTATAAATACCCCATTAGTCTAATTAGAAGAGCATGTTTTTCTTAGCAATCTTTAGTGTAGTTAATATCAATCAAATCTCTCTTTAATCTTGTAATCAACATTTAATCAAGTCTTAATACAAGTTTTATTTCCTTAATCTCTCTCTTGTTCATCCTTTATTTTGGGTAATTGAAGATTATTTGGGTTATTATTGGGAGATTGACAACCTTCCAATCAAGCATCAAGTACTTCTTTTATTCTTTGCTTTATTGTTGGAATCATTAGTAGGTATAATCCTCTTAATCCCTTTTTAATTATTGTTAATCACTTTCATTTATTCATCATGTTTCACTTTGTTGGTATGATTGACAACCTTGCTAGCATGTTCAACATGATAATGAGTGAGTAGTTTCCTTAGCTAGGGTTAATGGGTAATTAGGGGAAACCAACATGGGGAATGATTCATGCTTAAATTAATATGCTTTCATAGTTTATTTGCTTGCTTCTTGTGATCTCAACTTATGCACATGTTATGTTTGATGAAATGTGAGCCTATGAATCCTTGCATTTTTTACCCATCACTTATCTTTTCAATGAGACTTGTAAGATATAACCCAACTCGAGTCTCATTAGACCATGCATATTGTTGAGTAGGGAAGATTAAGTCGACTTGTAGGTGTTGTACAATCTAATCGATTCGGCTCCGGGACCCAAACTTTCCTAGGATTGTAAGATATAAACCAACTCGATCCATCACAACAATAATTGCTTGCTTATAACTTGAGAATATGTTTGTATGATCAATTACCATGAATCCCGTATGACCCCATGACACCCTAGTGCCTTTTATCAATTGTTTACATCCCTTTTAATTCATCTTGCTTGTTTACTTTCATTGCTATTTAGTTTAGTGATCTTCTACTTCAAACCCCAATTGTGACACCCTTAAGACACCACTAGTTACAATAGAAATCTCATCTCAATTCCCGTCCCTTGGGATCCGACCTTTATTTGCCCTTTACTAATTGTAGAGTTGTTGGTGAAGTTATAAATTGTGTTTTGGTCTAGGTGATCCTAACGACAAGTACTGAAAACTAAACCCCACGAGGGAACACGACCACCAAATTAGTATACCCATTTCGGCCCTCATTGTAAGTAGATCGGTTTTCTTCTTACTTTGCATTTTATTGTTATGCATGCATAAGATCTTGGTAGTTTATGACTAAACTAAACTTTAATAGTTATTAGAAATGTCTAATAAGAGGTTAATGAATCTTACATGACCTTCGTCAGAGTCTAGAGATCATTTTAAATTATTTAGATATTGTTTAGTTTATTTTCGCTGCAGTTGTTTTAAACGTATTTTGTATTATTTATTTAACTCGTCGGAACTTTTGTAATAAAACCATTTGAGGCACTTTGTTTATATTGTCTTAAAGTACTTTGGTAATTGTTCGTCTTTCATACTTACTACCTCAGGCAACTGAGATGGTAACACCTTTATTTATCTAGGAATGTCTTGCTAAAGGCTCCTAAATAAATTGGATGTTACAAAGGGGTATCAGAGCGAACGTTCTTAAGGCCTAAACAAATGAATTTAATGAACTTAGGATGCGTCTAATAAAATGAACCCGGGGTAGAAACTATTTAGGAGCCCTTTTCTTAGGTTAGGGAGACATCCTTGATCTGGCGCTTTTCAGTTTTGAGTTGATCACCTCGAGGAAGGTTATGAAAGAGGGGTAGTTAGCGTGGATGCTTTATCTTAAGGGCCTAATTATGTCCTGAAGTTGTGAAAGGTACTAACGTTATTTGCAGGATGAGAACAAAAGATAAGAAATTTTGAGACGGATGAGAAAGGAGAAGTGTGTGGCCTATGAGACGGCAGTCACAGTGCGTTGAATTTTGTTTTAAGCTTGTTTTAATTTGTGGCATAATTACGCATGAAAATTTTCTTGGCATATCATGAATGGCATAAATTGGAGAAATATGAATAGTTGAATTATTGCATCTTTAATGAATTGATTGTATATACGTGAATTTCATGCTTAGAAGTTTCATGTCTAGATATATGCGGTATGTGTTGCCCTGAACCTATAAGCATAGAATTATGAAATTGCATGAATTAAAGACTAAGAATGTGTAACGAATAATTAATTTGAGCAAAAGTGGAGGAAGGCCTTAAGTGGGCCGCGGCTATGAAGTGTCACGGTGGTTGGTCGGGCAAGACCAGCTCGACCAATCACACATTGTTTTGTATGCAGGAATTTTATCTTATACCTTATGCTAGGAAATTCTTTTAAAACGGAAACTTATGTTTCTTCTTTATTCTTATTAGAACCCAAAAATGGCACCAAAGAGAGCGACATCCACAGCTATGTCACAGGAAGAGATTGATATGCTTATTGCAACAAATGATGCTTTAACAGCTGCTTTGAAATCAAAGACTGCAATGATGGATCATGTTAAGATGAGTGCTATAATTGCTAGTCATAATCCGATGAAGTACGATGGACTAGGTGAACCGTCCTTGCTGGGAGATTGGTATAGGGAGTTTGACAACCTCTTTGAACTGTTAAACTACCCTAAAGAGATGCAGGTGGATCAGGCTGCTCACTACTTGAAAGGAAATGCTGGGTTATGGTGGAATCGTAATAAGGTAGTGATAAGGGAAGTTTGGCGAGAGAGTTATGAACCTTATGTTACCTGGGAGGTCTTTAAGGATACCATGAGAGGTGTGTTTGTACCTGAGCATGTTCAGAGTAGCATGAGGTTGGAGTTTGATGCATTTAAGATGACGGAAATGATGACAATAAAAGACTATCATAACAGATTTATGGAGCTAGTTGAGTATGTGTCAGACTTAAACTATGGAGAGGAGGTGTTGGCTTTGAGGTCTGAGAACGGTTTAACTACGCGTATCAGAAAGAGACTTGCAGCTAGGGAGCCAAGTAATGTAGAGGAAGTCTATCAAAGAGCGGGACATGTTGAGAGAATTGTTGATATGATGAAAGAGGAAAACAAAGAAAAGGGAGAAAAGAGGAAGGCAGAGACTACTAGTAAGGGAGAAGGAGGAAGCAAGAAGCAGAATTACAATCAATACCGGTCATTCTCTACGGGAGTAGCCGTGAGTGGTGGCGGGTTCGGTAACAGCATGGTGATGAGTGGGGCGAGCGGTCTAAGCATGCCACAGTGCTATAGATGTGGTACATTTGGCATAAGATCGTTGAGTGTAGGACTACTTTGAGGAGGAATAGTATGAGAGAAGGATTTGGTGGTGGAAATTTAATTGGGTTCAAGACACCAGCACCGAGCTATGGAAGCAATCGTTTTAATGGGTTATGGAATAATCAAAGAAGCTACAACAATAACAACTTTCAGAATCGCTTCAACAACAATCAAGGCAATGGAAATGGAGAGAACCAGAACAGCACCATAAAGCAGGGCACGACGTCAGCATCAACGGTGTAGGGCAGCGCGACGAATAATGGTAAATTGTTCATGATGGGAAAAAAGGCTGCTGAGGGAGATGCGCATGTGGTTTCGGGTACTTTTCTAATCAATTCTAAGCTACCTTATGTTTTATTTGATTCGGGAGCAACCAACTCATTTATATTCATTGACCATGTTAAAGTGTTGTAATTAGTTGACCCAGTAGTAAAAAAAGATGAAGTAACAATATCTTCTTGGGAGTCGATATCTTGTACCAAATTATATTAAAATATAAATATTCTTATCGGGGAGGTTTTATTTTACATGGACTTAAGAGAATTTCCTTTGGGTGGTTTTGATATTATCTTGGGGATGGATTGGTTGAGTAAAAATAGAGCCTTTTTTTATTGTCATCAAAACAAAGTATCCTTGCAGGGACCAAAGGGAGTAAGGGTGTCTTACAGGGGATTCGTGGTGAGACCAAAGGTGAGACTTATATCAACAATTACCTTGAATCCGTGTTTGAGGAAGGGAGGAGAGTTGATCTTGTGTCACGTGAGGGACCTGCATAAGGAAGGGAAGGGCGCAGGAGAGATTCCTGTGGTGAGTAAGTTTCATGGTGTTTCCTGAGGAGATTCCAGGTTTGCCACCAAAGAGAGATGTAGATTTTAATATTGAATTAAAACCTGGGCTGGGACCCATTTCTAAAGCACCTTAAAGAATGTGGCCTAAGGAGTTGAAGGTGTTGAAGAAGCAGTTAGAGGAGTTGCTAGATAAGGGTTATGTGAGGCCAAGTGTATCACCTTGGGGCGCACCAGTTTTATTTGTTAAGAAGAAGGATGGGAGCATGAGATTGTGTATATATTATAGGGAGTTGAATAATGTGATGATTAAGAATATGTACCCTTTGCCTCGAATTGATTATTTATTTGATCAGCTGAGTGAAGCTGGAGTTTTCTCTAAGATCGACTTAAGGTCGGGTTACCATCAGTTGAGAATTACGGAGGAGGATATTCCTAAGACGGCATTTAGGACGAGGTATGGGCATTATGAATTTGTGGTTATGCCATTTGGTTTGACTAATGCGCCTGCAGTATTTATGGATTTGTTGAATAATGTGTTTAATCCTTACCATGATCAGTTTGTTGTCGTCTTTATTGATGATATATTGGTGTATTCTAAGAATAAAGAGGAACATGAGATACATTTGAGAATTGTATTGTGGACCTTGAGAGAGAATAATTTATATGCTAAATTGAGTAAATGTGAGTTTTGGTTGGATAAGGTAGCATTTTTAGGGCATGTGGTGTCAAAAGAGGGAGTGTCAGTTGATCCAGGTAAGATTGAGGCGGTGTCTAGCTAGGAAAGGCCGAAAAATGTGGCGGACATGAGAAGTTTTCTGGGGTTGGCTGGTTACTACAGAAGATTTCTGAAAGATTTGTCTAAGGTAGCTAAGCCTTTGACTGCATTGATGAGGAAGGAGAATAGTTTAAGTGGGATGAGAGTTGTGAGACGGCTTTTCTATCCTTTAAGGAGCACTTGACCACATCTCCTATCTTAGCTTTACCATAAGAGAGCGAGAATTTTGAGTTATATACTAATGCTTCGAATAATGGAATAGGATGTGTGCAAATGCAAAGAGGGAAAGTGATAGCTTATGCTTCGAGACAGTTGAAACCATATGAACAAAATTATCTGACGCACGATCTGGAGCTAGGGGCGGTTGGGTTTGCTCCTAAATTGTGGAGGCATTATTTGTATGAAGCTACTTTTAAGGTATTTTCTAATCATAAGAGTCTTAAATATATTTATACTCAGAAAGAGCTTAATATGAGGTCGAGGAGATGGATAGAGCTGATTGGGGATTATGATATGGAGATAGTTTACCATGAAGGGAAGGCTAATGTAGTGGCGGATGCTTTAAGTAGGAAGTTTATTCATGCTTAATGTTCAGCTATATCGCGTGTGAAGTTGCAAGATAAGTTAGAGAAAATGGGAATTAGTGTGATAAGAAAAGGGGATTCAGTTGAGGACTTAACTACTGAGTCAGAGTTGTATGTAGAGATTAGAGATAAGCAAAAAGGAGACCCGAGAGTAGGGAGGTGGCGCACGGCTGTGGAGGGTGGCGTGGCGTGGCGTCACGGTTTAACGTGGTGGAGGATGACGGGTTAAAGTTCAATGGGAGATGGGGTGTACCTTATGATGAGAAATTGAAAAGAAAGATTTTGACTGAAGCACATTTTACACCATATTCTATGAATCCCGGAGGAGATAAGTTATATAAAGATTTGAAGAAAACGTTCTCGTGGCCTGGGATGAAGAATGAGGTTGCTGAATTTGTTTCTAGGTGTTTAACTTGTCAAAGGGTGAAAGGTGAGCATAAGAGACCATATGGTATGGTACAGTGTTTAGATGTGCCTGAGTGGAAGTGGGAGAGCATTTCTATTGACTATATTGTGTGTTTGCCTCATACCCAGAAGGGCAATAATATGATTTGGGTGATAGTAGATCGTCTGACTCAGACTGCACACTTTATTCCTATGAAGGATACTTGGAGTAAGGCTGATTTGGCTAAAGCTTATGTGAGAAATATTGTGAAGTTGCATGGAATTCCAAAAGATATCGTTTCTAATCGTGACTCGAGGTTTATTTTTAAGTTGTGGCAAGAGTTGCAAGAGTGTATGGGTACAACTTTAAAGATGAGCACTGTATTTCATCCAGCTACAGACGGACAGACGGAGAGGACCATTCAGACTTTAGAGGATATGTTGAGAGCTTGTGTCCTGGAGTTTGGAGGATCATGGGAGGAGAGGTTAGATTTAATAGAGTTTTCTTATAATAACAGTTATCATGCTAGCATTGGTATGACACCTTTTGAAGCTTTGTATGGAAGGAAGTGTAGGAGTCCAGTTTCCTGGGACGATGTCACTGATGCTGTGACACTGGGGCCGGATTTAATCCAGCAAATGGTTGAGCAGGTACATGTAATTAGACAGAAGATTAGAGCTGCACAAGATCGACAGAAGAGTTATGCATATTTGAAGAGAAGTGAGATTGAGTTTGCTATGGGAGATAAAGTTTTGTTGAAAGTGTCACTAATGAAGGGAGTGATGCATTTTGGTAAGAGAGGAAAGCTGAGTGAGATGTACATTGGGCCTTATGAGATTTTAGATAGAGTTAGTGAAGTGGCATATCGTCTTGCACTACCACCAGCCTTGGAAAGAGTACATAATGTTTTTCATGTTTCAGAGCTAAGGAAATATGTGAGTGATCCTACTCATGTGTTAGCAGCTGAGACAATTGAGATGGATGAGAATTTTTCTTATGTGGATGTGGCTACGGAAATTTTGTACAGAAAGATGAGGAAGACTAGAAATAGTGAGATTCCATTGGTGAAAGTTATTTGGTCTAATCATAATGTAGAGGAAGCTACTTGGGAAGTTGAAGCTGAGATAAAAGAGAAGTATCCTCATTTATTTGCTTAAGGTATGTTGGTTACGAGGACATAACCTTTTCTTTTACGGGGGTAGAATATAACACCGCGTTTAATTTTGGTCTTAAATAATAGTAATTTAACTAAAGTGTGTGTCGTTTATCATTTAATTGATTAGTTTGGGTATTCAGGTGTGGTGAACTTCGGGACGAAGTTCATTTTAAGGATGGAAGATTGTAACACTCCGCATTTTTAATTAATATAATTTATAATGTATAATTTATAAGATGTGAATAAATAATAATTGTTGTCGTAAAAAGAAAAGAAGACATATAAATAAAATCCGGGTTGGATCGTATATGATCATGGGTTAGACCGTGTAAGGGGGACGTGGTATGTGGTTTGGGTGTTATCTATGCTACCTAGATATTTTCATTAGTTTATTAATATATGCAACTTCCTAGAACCTTCCACCTTCGCCTACCAATTTTTATATATACCTAGCTAATGTCTCACCATCATATTTATTCCATATCAAAAACTCAACACATATAATTGTGAGGAAGAGAAATTTGGTGAGACAACCTTAAGACGGAGTTTTCATCTCACGCTAATTAATTGTGGCAAGTTGTTTATTAATTATTTATATTTGACGTAGGACCCGCACCTTGACTGCGACCGTTGACTGGACCGTGGCCGCGGGGAGGTGTTGACTGGCGGGTTGACCACCGTCGGGTCAACCGTGTATGGGGGATGCGTTTGTGACGGTTTTGGGGGATTATTTTGGGTAGTTTACATCTTAAATTCATTAATAAGATTAGTTTATAATCATATATAATTTAATTGATTGATTAGGTGGTAGATTTGTGGAAGAAGCTTTCTAAATTTACTTGTTGATTTGTGAAGAATTGCTAAAGGTAGGCAGGTTAACTACTCAACTATGTCTCATTGGTAAATTGGTGAATTGTTTATAAGATGGATTGTTAATGTATTGTTGGCATGAGATAAGTTGTTGGTTGCATTATCTTATGATCATTATATCATCTTGAGCATATTGTTATAATTGTTGTCTTGAGCATCTTATAATTATGTTATTATCATTGTTGGCTGGTATTTTGAAAGAGGACTGGCATTGCAATTGAGATTATTTGGTCGGCGAGGCATGGTGATATGGAAGAGTCATGGACCTGCGCGGTTTTGGTCGGCCAGGCACGGTGGCGTTGGGGTTTGGCCGTGGACCTGTGCAGTATTCGCATTGAGACGGTTGTGTTGTGGGTTCGATTGTGGCGTGTGATGTGGCACACGGTAGTATTCACATTCTTGTTTAGTTATTCTACTCAACCTCGTGGTTGACTGTGTATTCGTCAACACCTGTGATGAACCAAATATTGGGGAGCAGATTGATTTTAGGTTAGCTTGTGTGAAGTGCTGGATGCTTGGAGGGAGCTTGGGACGTTGACCTTTGTCAAAGTCTAGAGATCACTTTAAATAATTCAGACACTATTTAGTTTATTTCCGCTGCAATTTTTTTAAACGTATTTTGTATTATTTATTTAACTCGTCGGAACTTTTGTAATAAAACCATTTGAGGGAATTTAGTTATATCGTCTTAAAGTAGTTTGGTAATTGTTTGTCTTTCATACTTACTACCTCAGGCAGCTGACATGGTAACACCTTTATTTATCTGCGAATGTCTTGCTAAAGGGTCCTAAATAAATGGGGATGTTACATGCAATTTCTCATGTTTTAATGGAAAAATATCCGCAAATGCACCAAGAGTCATCTTATGGTCTTCATTAAACAACCGGAAACTTACACCATAAATAAAATCCTTCTTCTTGGACTTGTGAAATTCAAATGAACTCAAGAACTCAAGGGTGTGTTCGGGTAAAGTCTTATAATTCATAGTGTATGTAAATTTCATGTCAAAACTCTTAAACAAATATTTAACATGGTTATCAAGACCAATATTCTATAAGGAATCATGATTAATGAATTTGGTTGCCTTCATACCTTTGGCTCTCAAAGAAACCCAATTTTCCCATTGCCTTTTATTAGTGAAGAAGACCTGGGGAAAAGAGGGATCATACCATTCTGGTGTTTCTTGCATTTCGACATCCTCCGCAGCATGGGATGCCTCGGCTTCATCTCTCCTCCTATTTGAAGGACCTTGGTTGCTTGAATTTTTAGGAGCCATGAATTTTCTGAAATTTATGACGAACATTTCATCTCAAAACAAGCATATAATCATCCAAATCAAGCATAATAGAACAAATTAGTGAACTAATTCATCCTACAAACAATAATAGAGCACAATAAAACCAATTTCTAGCATATATAAGTGACAAATTTAAAACCCCCAAATTGAGCTAGGGTTTGAGAAATTGGGATTAAAGGGGATTAAATGGATGAAATCAAAGAGAAATGAGGTAGAAACTTACTTCTTGATGAATATTGATGAACAAACCATGAAATCTTGATGATGGAAGTGGTATTTGGTGTGATTTTGACTGAGAAACGAAGAAAAATGAGAGAAGAAGTAAGAAGGAGTACCGTCGGGATGTTGAACAAATGATAGAATGTTGAGGATATCCCGTGTTTGATGATAAAAGCCAAGAAAATACAATACCACGTCCCCGATCGGGGACACCCCACCCCGATCAGGGGTTGACCATCTTTTGTCTCTTTGACTTATTCACTCCGTATATCTTATTCCTTACTCTATTTTTGAATGTTACGACCCCGAACGGGGTTTCTTGCATGGGGAAGCGTGCTACTCCTCCATAAAGCCTTCTTCTCATCTTCAATCACCTATAAATCACAAATTAAAATACCAACTAATCTAGAAATTATTTCTAATCCGACGAAAGCATTAAATTGTACAAAAATATAAAAAACAACAAATATAACATGGGTTGCCTCCCAAGAAGCGCTGATATTACGTCCCACACGACGTAATAAGCTTGAATGAGTTAAGCTTCCATAGGTAGAGGGCTCACGGTGACCCCCTCTATAACTCCAACGGTCACATTCTCATGATAGACCTTCAAACGATGGCCATTAGCTTTGAATGTTTCTCCAGTGGTGGTTATTAGTTCAACGGAACCGAACCTGTTGACATTAGTGACGGTAAATGGACCGGACCACCTTGATCGTAATTTTCCCGGAAATAGCTTGAAATGGGAATTAAATAACAACACTTTATCACCGATCTTGAAGTCTTTCTTTAATATCATCTTATCATGCAACCTTTTTGTCTTCTCCTTATAAAGACGGGAACTTTGATATGCTTGAGTTGCAATAGGCATTTCTCTCAACTTTGCTTGGCCTCCATATTTAGCTCCTTGACCGCCCAATATGCCTTGTGCTCCATCTCAACTGGTAGATGGCAAGCTTTTCAATAGACCAACCTATATGGTGATGTACCAATAGGTGTCTTGAACGCGGTATGGTAGGCCCATAAGGTGTCATCTAGCTTCATGCTCCAAACTTTCCTTGATTTGGCAACAACTTTCTCAAGTATGGACTTGAGCTCGCGGTTTGATACTTCCACTTGGCCACTTGTTTGTGGATGATAGCCCAAGCCTCTTCTAGGAGAAACCTCATACTTTACAAGCAATGCATCAAGTTGTTTCTCACCAAAGTGAATACCACGATCACTAATGACATCTTTAGGCACACCAAATCTTGGGAATATTATCTTTTGGAACAAGTTAATCATGGCTCAGGCATCATTGGTGGGAGTAGAAATTTCGTCTACCCATTTAGAGACATAATCAACGTCGACTAATATTTAACGATTACCTCTTGATGTAGGTAATGGCCCTTGTTAATCAATACCCTACACATCCAACACCTCCACTTCTAAGATATCATTCAAAGCCATCCCGTACCTCCTTGAAATTGAGCCCGTTCTTTGGCAAGCATCGCATGCCATCACAAAATTCTTGGCATCTTAGAACATGGTAGGCCAATAGAAACCGGATTGCAACACCTTGGAAATGGTCTTGGATGGTCCATGATGACCACCATAAAGAGAATAATGACATCCTTTAAGAACACCTTTCACATCCAAAGTGCGGGACACATCTCTAGAATAGCCCATCAGAGCAATGTTTGAACAAATAAGGATCGTCCCAAAGGAAGAATTTGACATCATGTAAGAACTTCTTCCTTTGTTGATATGAAACATTGGGTGGCAACTCCTTTCCAACTAGAAAGTTTGATATGTCGGCATACCATGGAGTATTGGCCTCCAACATGATCAATGAGTCATCGGTGAAAGAAACATCAATAGGGATATCCATACCTCCATCTTCATACTTTAATCGGGATAAGTAATCGGTAACAACATTCTCGACCCCCTTCTTGTCACGAATCTCAAGATCAAATTCTTGTAAGAGTAAAATCCATCTTATGAGCCTTGGCTTGGCTTCTTGCTTGGCCAGGAGATGCTTCAAAGCGGCGTGATCGGTATGAATAATGACTTTGGACACAATCAAATAAGAGCGAAATTTGTGTAAGGCATGGACAATGGAAAGTAGCTCTATTTCCGTGATGGCATAGTTGATTTGAGCCGCATCCAAGGGTTTGCTAGCATAGTAAATAGCATGGAGCACCTTGTCTTTCCTTTGGCCTAGCACGGCACCTACCGCATAGTTGCTTGCATCACACATGAGCTCGAATGGGAAGTTCTAATCCGGTGATTGGATGATAGGTGCGGAGATCAAAGGCTTCTTGATCCTATTAAAAGACTTAAGACAATCATTTGTAATCACAAATGGAGCATCTTTTAAAAGAAGCTCCATAAGGGGTTAGGCACTCTTAGAAAAATCCTTAATGAAGCGGCGATAAAATCCCACATGGCCTAAGAAACTCCTTACATTTTTGACATTTATCGGTGGGGGTAGTTGTTCAATAACTTGCATCTTAGCACGGTCCACTTCAATTCCTCTTTCGGAAACAATATGCCCAAGCACCACTCCTTCATTCACCCTGAAGTGGCACTTTTCCCAATTCAACACTAAGTAAACCTCTTCACAACGCTTCAAAACTTTAGTCAAGTTAGCCAAGCATGAATCAAAATAAGAACCATAAACGCAAAAGTCATCCATAAAAACCTCAATAACAGATTCAATAAAATCATAAAAGATGCTTATCATGCAACGTTGGAAGGTAGCGGGGGCATTACAAAGAACAAAAGGCATCCTACGATAGGGAAAGGTACAATAGGGACATGTAAACATGGTCTTCTCTTGGTGGCCAAATTCAACCTCCTATAGTCAATACACATGCACAATCCCGTCATAATCCTAGTTGGATTGAGTTTATTTTTATCATTTTTTACTACGGTTGTTCCTCCTTTCTTAAGAACCACTTGGACCGGACTAACCCATTTAGAGTGAAATTTGACCACTTTATCAATATATAAAGTGTCTTTAAAAACCAATTTATCTAATTTTTACAACTCCTTGTAAATATTATATGCTAATTATCCCCCCCCCCCCCAAATAATGTACACAAATACCGTAATAATTTAGTAAATTAACTATTAGTTACTAAATACCATCTTATTTAATCATATTAAAATAAGATATAAAATTTAATAGTCAACTATCGTAAAATCAAATAATAAATTAACTTGGCCCGAGTTCTAAACTCATCTCAAATTATAAAACTCACTTGACTAATAAAAGTCAATAAATAAAAGGGACTAATTAAATTATATCTTATTAAATAATTAGTTTTTCCATTAGGGCTCCACTAGTATTAAGAGATACACATCATATCAACATTCACATAGGTTATTCATGTAGATGAAAATGGAATTACCATTAGCAGTCATGGTCGTTCATTGAACCTATGAACGGTTGATCTCATGATTATTAGTAACTAATGTTTCCGCCATTAGAATAATCATATACATGTCCAATTATGAATCATATGCATAAGAGCATGATGATTGATTGGTAAGCCATAATAGAAACGTCATGAATTCTCAAGTAGAATCCGATGAGCGATTTCAGTGATTGACGGAATGTTCTATTGTGTGTCAAGAGGTTGCACATATTGTAGAAAATCCGAGCACATATGAGGATTTATGAGAATCCCAAATCTTTCAAGCCTAAAAGGAGAAATGAGAAGTTTATGGAAAGATGCTTGGTTGAATAAGAGGTTATTCAAGATAATCTTTCCTAGTTAAGCTAGGACTTGTGATAAGTACTAAGCTAATGATCTTGACAAATTGTTACAAGATACTACAAAACATACACCTAGTGCATTGTGTGTGGATGAAATACTTGATCAGTACAAGTTATGTTATTCACCACAAATTCATTCGTTATGTGATAGTCGATAAGAAAGTTCTTTCAAGTTAAAGAACCAAAACCAAGGTCGTGAACCTTGATGTGTACTTGGTAAGATTCATGCTATGAGAGAGAACATGAATGTGAAGGAGATTGCAAGTGTAAGAAGTTTGAACACATGGACACATGGGATGTTAAACTTCTATTGCAATCAATGAGTGTTTACACTTATGATATACATCACAAGGTTGTAATATGATATTGACTACCCGAGTGTGATGTCGACATTTGTCGTTTGAGTTATTATTAACTCACCTTGTACACTGTTATGTCCAAACGGGTTGTAGAGACAATTGAACCCCGTTCAAGTGAACATGGATTAACATTGTTTTTTGCCCATAGTTACTTATATGAGGTGACGTCTCGAAGTGACTAGAGTGTGATGCGATTGATGGCAAGTTCAAGTGCCATAGAGTCATGTGAGATGACTAGTCGATCACATAGGCAGACTGTTAGGAACTTTTTGTCGGGCCTAATGACCGCTTATAGAGTTATGGCAAATTTATATAGCCTGGTCGTGGCGAGAGCTACTATAGTATTCAAATGAGTCGATTCTTTTGACTAAAGACTATTCTCCTAAGATGGCACAGTTTCAGATTAACTTTGATTTGTGTTACTACGACCTTCGTAAATGGGGTCAAATGGGCATATTTTGGGTTATGATGGCTGTGGCTAGTCGAAGGGAATGAGTGCGATAGGAATTGTCCACCCCTAGTCAGGGTTATAACAATATCTCGGGGCCACTCGAGGAGTAATGAATTGGAAATGCGTGGCCACGCTCGGAAGGTATCCAGAGTGGATAAATCCGGTCAATCGTTATTCTCCGGATCGAGGAAACCACTCTCGATATGATCACTTGCAAGTACGACCTGAAAGACACCTTGCATTGAGTGGGAGATAGTAATAGGACAAGAGAATTGGTGACGCACACTTGTCGAGGACAAGTGGGAGATTGTTGGAATATGTGTCCTCCGACAATAATGCGATCACGACTATTGATCATGATGATCACATGTTTAAGTCTCATTAAAATGAATACAATTGGGAAGTAATATTGTTATTCTTGTCAAGCTGGTCAACATACATCGGTAATGATTGGTCGACTAGAGTTTGACATTACTGTCGTGAGACGGTGGTGATCAGTTGACCCCCTAGGTCATACCTAAAGGGCAATACTCTTAATTGATTATTTGATTAATCGTATAATGTTACGAGTTAATTAAATTACTTGAAAATTGACGGACGATTTTGGAAGTAAAATTTACGTATCATATTGAAATGTGATTAAATAAGATACGGTCTGAGTAATTGAATTGTATCATTACTCGGATGAAATAATTGTTTGATGTAACAATTAAATTGAATGAATTATTATAAATACAATCTGTTGTGATTTATAAAATGGTAAAAATTTTGGCACAAGTAATTATGAAATTACTAAGTCGATTTTGTATGTGACGTATTTTTATTAATACGTTGATTTTTAATATGTTAAAAATTACATAACAAATTTATGTCACATATGACATGTGACATATTGACAAAAATAATATGGACTCTATATTATCCATTGTGCCGAAATTAAGGGGTAGTGGAAGCTAATATTGTGTTTGTTTAATTATTATAAGAACACAATGATTACCTACATTCCTAGCCATGCAACCCTAATATTCTTGTGAAGACAAATGTGTTCATGCATTGGCTCCCCTAAAAGCCCCCCATTCCACCCGGTTTTTGATGACAAAACCATCATTGGTTTTTCATCTAATTTTACCTATTATTACACTAAAATGAGTTAGTGATATTCATTCACTTGATCATCCAAAAATAACTATTTTAGAGAGAATAAAAATCCTCCTATCCTTCTCTCTAAAAACCGAAACTTTTATGTGATTTAAATAGTTTTGGTTCAATTTTCTACTAAGATTAATATTATACTAGATCAAATAATATTAATTAGATTAAGTGAAAGCCTTGGGTATAAAGCTTGGGGAGAGATCTTATACTTAGATCTTGTTCATCCATAAAGGAAAAGCTCAAGAACAAGAGAGAAAGGTGATCTCTCTTGTGCCCAATATAACCGAAATCTTCAATGTAAGGACATGATTTCTCCTCTATTATATTATTGTTTGCATGCATAAAATCCGTTTTAATTTATGACAAATTATTTAGATATATATGAGTATGTTAGTATGTATATGAATCTACATTTCCTTCAGATCTCTCGCGAGAAGCATTCTCTTATTCACTCAATCTAGGCTCATGGGTTCGAGTACACGTTAAGCTCAACATTCATTCCCACTCTTATGGCTAAGGTCCAATCGTATCGTGCATAGTTTATGACTCTAGGTATACATGTATAATTCCTGACTCCGTACATTATAATCATAACACGGTCGGATACCTCGTCTACTGTGATTCACTTTCTTCCGTATTCCTTATTCCCGATTAATTCATGTTGCGCATAAACCATATGATCACGCATGTATTCTTATCTATCCTCGTATCATATCATCTCACTCTAGTCACCGCAAGACTCGATCGTGTATAAGACTCATTGAATTATCACTTATGCTTACCAATTACCGCATTATTATTATCCTTACTAAGCATGTTTGGTCTCATCCATCGCCTAAACATATTTCATGTTACAACGTACAAAACGGCACATAATAATGTAAACAACTCATTCCGGTTTATTCGTTAAGGATTTCTACGTTCATACAAGTATTGGGAGGTCGGTAGGGTCATAAAACGAAAGTACACAATCCATGTCGGTTCAAAATCATTGAAACAAGAACAAAACAGGGCACTCGGTCGAGGGGAGACATACTCGATCAAGTGGGGATGTCAGTCGGTAGACAAAGAATGTCACATGGTCGAGTGCGGGTTTTTACAGAAAGTTCCTAGGGTCTGTTTTCGGCTCACTCGATCGAGTAGATGGGGCACTCGGTTGAATGGAGCGCCACTCGATCGAGTGGAAATGGGGCTCGGCCGAGTGTCACATGATAGTCCAAAATATGGTCATTCCTAGTTTTTAAGCTTATATATAGTCGATTATACTTGAAAAACGGTGTCAATGGTGATCATAACATCATCCTACCAAACAACATCTACTAGGTTTCGACCTTATGGCTGAGTTTACAACACGAGAAAAGCAAATTGTTCGAGACTCAGCCGACACAAGGTCAAACAAGTTTCTACATAAGTAAACAGGACTAAGAAGAGGACTTCCTCCTCTTGCCAAGCCTTTTCACCCGCCGAACTAGGGCTCCTTGAATGTTTACCGGTGACTCTTCCCTCTGCCAGCTAAGCTCTTCACTCCTTGTATAGCCCGAGGTGTCCATCGTCGCGTCTTCTACTATTGCAGTTACGTAGCGGCCATGATACTCCATAAGTCCCGGTGCCCAACTAGATGCCCCTCCTCCACTCCCTCTTCCGTAGAAAACATTGCCCCCACCCTCTTGAGAGACATCTCTCACCTCCTCTTGGTACGAACTATCCACATTACCTTGGTAATCACCACCCAAATCTCTTGGTAGCCTCCACCTTGATGTGTATCATTGAAGAAACTCTCGATGGTATAGTGCGGTCCCGCCCAAGGACCAAGCAAGTGTCCGCCGCCGTGAGGAATTCTATGACCCCAATCCGAGGGCTGAATACCATAAGCCTTGAAAACCCCGGAAGTGTTCCCATCCCCGGACTAAAAGCTAGGGCGTTCGGTCAGCCGTACCCCTTGGTTATATGTGAACTCGTGCATGTCTCGTAGGACCAAGGATTTGTTCACTCTCTCAATTAGGTTTGACATGGGATATTGGTGACCATAGGCTGGCGGTGGTTGGTTATACCCTCTGGTGAAAGATGGTACGTGCATGGAGTGTCGGGGAGGGTCATGGTGTGGCGAAGATTCGCGTATGAAGGAAGAGGACGGGTCGTTGTAGATACCTCATTTCTGCACCTCCCGCAAGCCACCCGGTGATGATTGGGCCGCATGTTTGGTACACAGAACGATTTTTAACAGTTCGCAAGTTTATCATCAAGTGATAGCTCAAATACTTGTGTCTACCCCTTGGTCGTCATCTACGAGCCATTACGGTTGTTTTGACAGTAATTAGAGTTCATTTGGAGTTCGGGTGAAAAACCGTCTTCATTTTCTAATAAACCGTTTAAGATGCCGAGTTAGAATGTTCTGGAATATTCCAGATATTTCTATTCCATAATTTTAATCATTTCATCTTTTGGCAAAATATATCCCGAAATCATATTTTAAATAATAAGGAAGTTGAGATCTACCGCAATTCCATAATAGAAACGCGGAAAATCTTTCTTCCGCAGGAGGAAACTTCTAGGGAAAGGACGCAGTACCCGATGCACCTCTTCCAAGGGTCGCAGTGGTTGCTGCGCCTCTTCCCTAGCTCTTTTCTGTGTATTTTAAGATCTTATCGAGATTTGTTTCCAAAGTTTTAACGTAACCCTAATTCCTTCGTGTGATTAGTATAAATAGGGACCTTCATTCCTCATATTTCTCACGCGAGTGTCCGCCCTTCTCTTATCCCTTTGCATTCTAAGACCGCACTCTTTGATTATTGACATCTACGTGCTTGAACTTTCGACCACGTAAGCTCGGATCCTTCTGAGTACCAGTCTCGTTTTGCATGACCGGCCAATTTGACCAACTCCACTCAATTAATCAAATCAATTTAATTTAATTACTCTTACGAGGGCACTTTCATCATACATTCGAGTCGAGCAATCACTAATTGTTAACTTAGTTGATCTCGTTTGGTCAAACATGTAAGTCTGAGGGTGTAAATCCCATGTTTTATTATTGTACTTTTTATCGTATCAATAATTGTAAGGTTTACGCCGAAAGCATGTTTAAAACCGATTTAAAAAACCCTTTTATCAAACTTATTTTTACGGATTAACAGAGGACAGACATCGAGAAGAAATGCAGCAACTACTGCGCCTCTTCCTCAGGCTGCCGCTGTTTCTGCCTTTCTTCTTCTTCCTTTGTTCTTTGTTGATTCGTTTCTTTTATTCGTCTTTTCTTATTTTCTTCATATTTTCTTCATAATTATAATACATAATTCATAATTATTTATCACCCTTTAATTTCCGACTTATATCCCAAGTAATCAATATTTGCGGGTTTTCGTCATTAAAATCAAACTCGGGTTTTAGAAATTCGATTTGTTCATATCTAGTCCCTAGAAATCGCCTTTTTGTATATTTCATCTATTTATGATTACCCATCTTCTTTAAATTTCACTAACAAACCTAATTTGTAATAAGTCTATAATTCACTTTAATTCGTTCTAATTAATTCTCATTAATTTAAGTTCGTTCTTTATCGCTTTTATGATTAATTCACAGGTAAATTGTAATACCCCGTAATTTCGTAAGCGTTTATAAGAATAATTTATGTAATTTGAACAATTAATTAAAAGGTTAATATTTAATAATTATGAATATGTAATGATATACTAAAGTAATAAATAATAGAATTACGAGTCGGGATGAAAATTAGATAATTAATAATATACAATAATTCATATAATGATAATAAATATAATTATGTTATAATAATAATAATAGTAATATTAATATTAATAATAATAATAATCATAATCATAATCATAATCATAATAATAATAATAATAATAATAATAATAATAGTAAGGTAATTACATAGTTTCCTAATTGATTTCTTATAGATCTAAACATACCCTATAAATAGAGATAAATACCTTGCCCTAGTTTATGATATGCAAACTGAAAATTTGAGAGAAGAGGAATTAAGACGGAATTAAAACGGAATTTATATCGCTAATTAACTCGAGGTAAGCCGTCTCATGTATATACTTTGCTTTGCTATGACTTGTAAACTAGACCACCATAGATCAGGTCGTAAGTACCGTTGTGATCGTGGATGACCAAGGATCACCGTTGACCTGAATTTTCCACTGTTGACCGACGGGAATGGGGTGTTTGAAGGGTGTTTTCGAGGGTGGTTTAAAGGGGGTTGTAATATGTGTTTACACGGGTTTATACCCTATACCGTGACTATATTGATACCGGACCTAGGTGGTTGGCTTGGGGGCGGTTGTGTCGGCTCTAGTGGTGGAGGTAGGCTGGTTTGGGGTGGTGGTTTGCGTGGTGGCTGGCGGTAAACAGGGGAAAGTAGGGGATCGCGTGTGACTGTCTTAAGACGAACCCTGTGACTTTGTTTGTTGACCAATAAGGGATGTGGGACCACCCCTAAATCCTCCGTGGGACGGTGGTGTCAGTGGTGGTGTGAAGAGGTGGTATTGGTGGTTGTGGGGACCGTGGGTGTTGGTTTAAGACACGGTGGCTGGGATTGTTGTTACCGGTTTTGTGATCTGACTCGTGACTATAAAGGCAGTTGCACCACCATGGGTTTGGCTTAGACTTGACCTGGGTTTGGGGACACGGCCGTTGGACCCACCGTGGGTCATATTAGTCCACAGTGGTGGTCAGTAACGGTGTTTTTGTTGTTGTTACGGGATGGGTGTGTGGGTGTGTGGGTGTTATGTTTGTTGGTTGTTTGTTTGTTAATGAGGGGTGTCGTGGGAGCTGCTAGGGCGTGGCTGGTGGTGGTTGTATGGTGCTGTAGGCGGTGGCTGGTGTTGAAGTTGGTGGTTGTCGGTTGCACATTACCTGGCTGAAACGTATAGGGAGTATTCGTATGGAGGGTTTGTTTGTATGACATTACACTTTACACGTTGCTTTTAAGACGGGTTTTGATTACTAATTTACGTAATAATATAATTATTATTAAAGTTAATGAATAAACATAAAGAGTTGATAATGAATTATTAATAAAGTATAAATAATAAATAATCAATTTTGAATAATTTGCTATTGTTTAGGTGACGGATTTGTGAGATGGGTTTACTGAAGAATATTTTAATTGATTGTGTAAATTGGAGTATTGCTGAAAAGGTAGGATAATCTACTCAACTATATTTGGTTTGCGTGTTTAATACGTGAATGTATTGAAAGGATGATTGGTGTATGATTGCTTATTTAATTAAGCTAATTGAGTGATTAACTTTGTTAATTGATTGGAGTTGTGTATATTTTATACGATTATATTGTGGCATGCTTTATGAGAATTGGACTGCCCCAGGCTTAGTCTCTAGTGGATAACGTGAGTGGTTGTTGGACTGCCCCAGGCTTAGTCTCTGGTGGATAACGTGTGTGAATAATTGGAAGGCCCCAGGCTTAGTCTCTTGTGGATAACGTGGATAGTTGATGTCGAGATGTGACATGTGAACAGTTGAGATTGGAATATTGACAGTTATGAGAGATTGGTTGTTTTAATGTATTTTATCCTACTCAACCTCGTGGTTGACCGTGTATTCGTGAACACCTGTGATGAACCATAATGGGGAGCAGATTTGACAGGTACTAAAGATTAGCTGACTTGGGAGCATTGGGATGTGAGCTCGACTTGGACCATAGTTGCTGTCTCGATCACTTAGTTGACTTATACAACTTTATTTATGTTATTTCCGCTGCGTAGTAAATTGTAAGGTTAAGTTTTATATTTAATCGGTTGGCAATGTAATAAAACCATTCTTTCAGTTAAAGTACTTCGGTTTGTTTTAATTTGTATCATTTACCTCGGGCAACCGAGATGGTAACACTCTCATTTACTTGGGAATGTCTAGCTAAAGGCTCCCGAATAAATGGGGGTGTTACAAAGTGGTATCAGAGAAAGACGATCCACAGGCCTAACCAATGAACAATAATGAACATAGGATGTGTCTAATAAAATGAACCCGGGTAGAAACTGTTAGGAGCCCACTTAAAGCTTGGAATGAGTTAGGGGCCCCTCACACCAAACTTCTGGCCCTTTCAATTTTGAACCGGTTCCCTTGAGAGATATTACAGAGTGGAGTAATTTAAAATGAATATTGTTTATTTTGGCGTAGGAGTTTTGGTTGCTTTTTTGAATATTGTTTTCATTGATGACTGAGTTTACGGGACGTAACCTTGATTTTAATGGGTGTGCAATGGATGAAATGAGGAGTTGATGTTGAATTGCTTTGATCATGAGCATGAAAGTAATTATAAATAGATATTGATTATATGGTTGAACGTTGTGTGATAGTAGAATCATGTCTAGTGATATGCGGTTGTGTGAATCCCAAAGCCATGTTATTTAAAATATATTATGAAATGATTAAGCTTGTGATATGTGTTGGAAAAGTAGATCTATATACTCAACATATTCATAAATGATTTAGGTTAATTTAATCATAAAATTAATTGGTGATCTTATGCATGCAAACAATAATTAATATAAAGAGGAAATCTTTATCTTACATTGGAATTTTGGTTTATTTGGGCACAAGAGAGATCTCCTTCTCTCTTGTTCTTGTGCTTTCCTCAATGGAAGAACTAAGATCCAAGTATAGGATCTCTCCCAAAGTATAATACCAAAGGCACACTCTTAATAAAATTAATATTATGTATACTAGAACAATACTAATTTAGTGATAAAATTGACCCAAAAATATTTTGTTTTGGGCTCTTAAAACCGGTTAAGAGAAAGGAGAAGAAGAACAAAATATTTTATCTCTCTAAAATATTTTATGATGAATGAATGAATATCACACAACAACAATTATGTTATGTATTGTATATGAAAAATATATGGCAAAAAACCCTTTGTTTTTCCTTGTGAAAAACCGGGTAAGAGGAAGGGAGGGGAGCCAATGCATGCTTGAGTTTGTCTTTACAATGACAACTAGTTTGCATGGCTAGTTTTGTAGGGGAATGATTATGTTCACCACTCACATAATCAACACAATAAAACTCCCTAATACTCCCTTAATTTCGGTTTACATAGATAATATGGACTCCATATTATCTTTGTCAAAATGTCAATTTGTCTTATGTTACATGTCATATGTAACATAAATTTGTTATGTATTTTTAACATATTAAAAATCAACGTATTAATAAAACTACGTCATATACAAAAATCGACTTAGCAATTCATAATTACTTGTACCAAAATGTTTTACCAATTTATAAATCACAATAACTTGTATTTATAATAATTCATTCAATTTCAATTGTTTCCTTAAACAATAATTTCATCTGAGTAATGAAACAATTTGATTACTCAGACCGTATCTCATTTGATCAGATTATAATGAAATACGTAATACGTAAACAATTTGAAACAATAATGAAACAATTTGATTACTTCCAAAATCGTCCGTCAATTTTAAATAATTTAATTGACTCGTAACGTTATACGATCAATTAATTTGTCAATTAAGAGTGTTGCCCTTTAGGTATGACCTAGGGGATCAACTGATCACCACCGTCGCACGACAGTAATGTCAAACTCTAGTCAGCCAATCATTACCGATATGTGTGGACCAGTTGATAGTAAAAATATTACTTACCAATTGTATTCTTTATAATGAGACTTAAACATGTGATCATCATGATCAACAGTTGTGATCGCATTATTGGCGGAGGACACATATTCCAACAATCTCCCACTTGTCCTCGAAGAGTGTGCGTCACCAATTATCTTGTCCTATTACTATCTCCCACTCAATGCAAGGTGTCTTTCAGGTCGTACTTGCAAGTGATCATATCGAGAGTGGTTTCCTCGATCTGGAGAATAACTGATTGACCGGATTTATCCACCATGGATACATTCCAAGCGTGGCCACGCATTTCCAGTTCATTACTCCTCGAGTGGCCCTGAGATATTGTTATAACCCTGACTAGGGGTGGACAATTCCTGTCGCACTCTTTTCCTTCAACTAGCCACAGCCATCATAACCCAAAATATGCCCATTTGACCCCATTTACGAAGGTCGTAGTAACACAAATCAAAGTTAATCTGAAACTGTGCCATCTTAGGCGAATAGTCTTTAGTCAAAAGAATCGACTCATTTGAATACTATAGCAGCTCTCGCCACGGCCAGGCTATATAAATTTGCCAGAACTCTATAAGCGGTCATATGGCCCGACAAAATGTTCCTAACAGTCTGCCTATGTGATCGACTAGTCATCTCACATGACTCTATGGCACTTGAACTTGCCATCAATCTCATCACACTCTAGTCACTTCGAGACGTCACCTCATGTAAGTAACTATGGGCAAATACAATGCTAATCCGTGTTCACTTAAACGGGGTTCAATTGTCTCTACAACCCGTTGGATGTAACAAAGTATAAGGTGAGTTACTAATAACTCAAACGACAAATGTCGACATCATACTCGGGTAGTCAATACCATATTACAACCTTGTGATGCACATCGTAAGTGTGTAAACACTTGTTGATTGCAATAGAAGTTTAACATGTCATGTGTCCATGTGTTCAAACTTCTTAATCGTATTATCCTTTTCATTCATGTTATCACTCGTAGCATGAACCTTACCAAGTACACATCAAGGTTTCCGACCTTGGTTTTGGTTCTTTATCTTTAAAGAACTTCCTTATTGATTATCACATAATGAACGAATTTGTGGTGAATGATATAACTTGTACTGATCAAGTACTCCACTCACACACAATGCACTAGGTATATGTTTTGTAGAATCTTGCAACAATTGTGAAGATTATCAGTCTCGCACTTCTCACAAGTCCTAGCATATTTGGAAAATTAGTTTTGAGTAACTTCTTACTTCAATTAAGTAATATTCCAAAATTCTTATTTCTCCTTTTAGCTGAAAGGCTTAGGATTGTCATAAATCCTCACATGTTGTTTGAATTTTAATATGTGCAATCTCTTGACACATAACAGAGTATTCTGTCAAACACTGAATTCGCTCATCGTATTTTCCTTTAGAATTCATGACGTTTCTTGTATGGCTTGCCAATGAATCATCATGCTCTCATGCATATGATTCACCATTGGACATGTGCATGATTATTCTAATGGCGGAAACATTAGTTACTAATAATCATGAGATCAACCGTTCTTAGGTTCAATGAACGACCATGACTGCTAATGGCAATTCCATTTTCATTTACATGAATAACCTATGTGTATGTTGATACGATGTGTATCTCTTAATACTAATCCAATATCTCTTGATGTAATTGGATTCATCATAGTCCATATTAATCCAGAATTGAAAACTCAAATACTTCTTTGTGAAAAAAAATATTAGCTCGTCATTCCTAATGAGTAATGAGTTGTAAACATTCAAAGGATGATTGCTCCCACTAAATTCCATGTCTTCACATGATAATTTCTAAACTCCCACTTAATTCCACATGTTTCGAAATTGATTACTCAATCGAAAACATTTCAAAATTGGAATGTATGTTGCTTTGTAAAGTTATTAAGATGAAGCCATATATGTTCCCATCATATCCTTTCAAAATTCCTATTTTGAAGAGGTCTCATCTTAACATTATGGAAAGAGATTTTAATCTCTAATTCGTACATGTCATAATGATACGTAGCAATGTCATTGTTTAAATATAAATAATATCTAATACACGTCCTTCAAAATACCCTTGTCAGAAGGAGGTTTAACCAATTCATTGTCAAAATATGGTTAAGAAATGACTCTTGCGTGGTTAAAAACTTAGCTATTGAAGATATCGGTATATCAATCCTTGCAACTCGTTTATTACTAGTATGTTACTTTGATTCATTTAGGCTCTTAAGTAAAGTTTGAAACTATTGGTCAAAATTTATCATAAACTAGTCAATTAAGAATTTACATTAGTCATTCTTGTTCCAAAACTTTCTTTTGGTCTCCTCGTGTAGTTATCTTGAGAACATACTATTGCGATTACTTCACTTGGTCTCTTTAGTCATATAGAACTTACTTGAGACCATAGATCTCATCTATTGGGTATACTATATAAATAGATATACCTTCATTCAAATCATTCTCCCTTGCGTAGATCTCATTTACACAAGTACACAAATTTATCTTGGTGTGTGTTGTGTCCTCATTTTTCTCCAACTCTATCTTTAGAATAAATACACTAGAGATTCAAAGATAGCATATGAGACACAAATAATGATGTTGAAGTATAAGGAGAACTATCTCATAGATTGACTAATAGTTTTAGATTTCGTAAGTGTACTTGGTGATTGACATTCCTTTAAGAGAGTTCATAGACTCAAAATCACTTTATAAATGATCATACACAAGCCTTAAGCATGTGGACATATAATGAATCCCGTCATTATAGTTGTCTATTAGATCACTTTAAGTGAATAATCATATGTTTCTAAGAGCAAGCATTTAAATACGAATTTTAGAACAAAGGATAAAATGATAAAACGGGTGACTTGGGTTGCAAACCAAGCCACCATTATCCAAAATACAACCAATTATCCAAAATACCTTTCCATGTCGAACACGGAAACTTAAAGGTTCTAAAAATCCAAAACATGATTAAAATAAGACAATAAAAAGCAAAGCTCCATGAAAACTATTCTTAGCTTCTTGATGGTTTCTCAAGCTTGCTTTTCTTTTCCCTTGTCTTTGCTTGGTGGAGGCCCTATTTACAATAAAAAGGGAGATACATTATCACAACTTTGTATCACAATACCATAGTTGAATTAGAAACATAAAAGAAAGGATAGTCATTTACCTACTGGAGTGATCTTTCCAGCCTTAATATCACCGAGGTATTTGAACAATTTCTTTTCTAATGTCCAACACCATTACAATAATGGCATTTATCAAGAGGACCCTTATTGATTTTTGAAGTGCTAGCTTCATAAGTCCTAGCTTTGGTGAAAGTGGGAGCTTGTTTCTTACCCTTCCTCCCATTCTTCTTGAACTTCCCCTTGCTCTTAGTGCTTATGTTAAGAACATCCTTAGGTGGGTTTACATTTAACCCCGTGTCTCTTTCCGCTTGCACAAGTAACTTGTGCAATTCTTCAAGAGACACATCCTTGTCTTGCATGTTAAAATTCACCCGGAATTGAACATACGCTTTGACTTTTGATAAGGAGTGTAGAATCCTATCTGCAATGAGTTCTTTGGGGATTTCAACGTTTTGAATTTTCAAGGTCTCGACAAGCTCCATAAGTTTGAGCACATGAGGTCTAACCTTTTGGCCCTCTTTGAAGTCGAGATCAAAGAATGCCGCGGCCGCCTCATATTGGACGATCCGCGGAGTTTGTGAAAACATTGTCACAAGCTTGGAGTAAATCTCATTAGCGGTGCCCATCTTAAAGGCTCTCCTTTGGAGATCCGCCTCCATCGCAAAGATCAACACGTTTTTCATTGCGGCGGACTCCTTATGGTAAGCCTCATATGCTTCCCTAGTGGCGGCGGTCGACCTAGTAGTAGGTTCGGGTGGAGAGGCCTCGGTGAGGTAACGAAGCTTGTCGTCACCTTGGGCGGCTAATTTGAGTTGGACATCCCAATCGGAGAAATTTGACCCATTCTTTTCAAGTTTACATCGATCCATGAAGGATCGGAGCCATGATGAATTAGCGAGAGGCGTGGCGTTAGGGGTTGGTGTAGCCATTTGTTATGAGAAAAAGAAGTGGTCTACAAAACAAAATAGAAGGAGTAAAACAAATGTCGTTTTAATAATAATAATACTTGTAAAAATTTATTTAAACAAGTTTTATTGCATTTATCTAGTGACCACTACCCAACTTGATAAATGATTTCAAGACCCAAATTCATATTAACTTAGGCATCGGTAAAGCCGAAAAACTACCCTTATCAATATAACTCGGTGGATTAACCTTTTAATCGATTCTACTTTTAGAACTCTTGGTCGATAAATTTACATTAAAATTTATCTATAGCCCGAAACACATCCGGCAACCGTCGAGAATACTTTCGTTGAGTTCAACCCAAATTTCGAATAAATGTGTCCATGATCCAAAATTACATTAACTTGGGAATCGGTAAAACCGAAAACAACCCTCATCTTTATAAATTCGGTGGGTAGACATTTATCACCCCACTTCACCAACGTAACAAGGTTTGTCTTACGGTAAAGCCGGCTCAACTCCCTTGCGAAACTGGTACTTCATGGGTTTCTAATTTTTGGTAAGGCTATATCTCAATTGTTTATTTTAGCGAGAGGTCATGCCAATTTATTATCTATCACGTTTTAAGTGAACTAAAGCGGTGAACTACGATAATTATGATTGACACGGTCGAAGAACTCGATTAAATGATAATGCATGTTTTAGTTATGGCGATTTAGCGATGCATGTGACATATAAATAAAATGCAAAGCATAAAAATAAATCCTAGTATGGCCTTCCTAGAATAGAAAATCTAATTAACTATTACATATTCGGAAACCAACTCCATTGGTCCCTTGAACTTCGGTTATGGTACGCATCTCGAGGTAACACCGTCTTTATGTATCGACATCTTGAAGAAATCCGTCTTTGGGAACTCCGAAATAAATAAATTACATAATAAATTACATAATTTCCTATTATACATTTGTAACTAAAATAAAATAAATCTATTAAATTACAAAACAGTGATACGAGATCAGAATAAATTACAACCGAATTGATATTCCCATACATTTCGGGTAATACCAATTAAAAACTAAGGCCATACTAAGTAAAAATTACATAATTCAAAAATTACATAAAATGAAATTATGACAATCATAAATAAAATGCAGCATTATAATATGTATGAACATGCCCAATTTTATGCTAAATCGCCTTTAAGTAGCCAATATCGTATATTACTCGGTTTTTACGGATTTGCGTGATTCAACATTTTATAATCACAAAAATTACATAAATTCATATTTATGCATAAGTTAATTACCCTAACCTCTTAGGACTCAAAATTTAGTCTTCGCTAATTATTTGACCATAATTAACTCACATTTCTAAAAAAAAATTGTTCATTAATGGACCTAAAATTACAATAAAAACTATAAACTTCAAATAAATCACAAAATTTCAAATAAATTCAAAATTTGAAATTTAAACTCATGAACATTCTGGAAAAATACCATGACACACATAATGTGCAAAAACTCAGGTTAAAAATTTCGAAATTTATCCGGAAAAACAATGTTGCGGTTTATCGGTTTTAACAAAATAATCATAAAAACATGAGAAAAATTATATTCATCAATTTTTCAATTTTAGATCTGAAAAATATAATAAAATGCAACATATGATGTTTTTCCTTAGTCATAGAGTTTGTTTTATTAATATTTCACTAATTAAGTCAGTATTTATGCTATTTTTCTTCAAAAACTCATAAATCATGCATAAATACTTCAATATAGCCTATTATTTTACACACATCTTGTAAAATTGCATGTGACAACATACTAAATTTCTATGACCAGATTCGAAATTTATCTCATATTAACCTATTTTTCATCTAAATCCGATTTTAATAATGAAAAACCCATTTTTCGAGCATAAGAAGTCCAAAAATTATGAAAATTTACAGTTCATCTCAAAATAATATATGTGATAATATATCCAAAAATCACTGGAAAATTCGAAGTTTAGCTAATTTTAGTCCGAAAATGACATTTTATTCTTAAAATCATATTTTTAATGCCATTATTGTATAATATGAACAATAAAAATCCATAAATTAACCAAAATATCCTAATAACATTTTAGGACCAGAAACTTTAACATGCATAATGATTTTCGTGATATATCATAATAACACAAAATTAAACAAGTTTTATATGGTAATCGTATAACTCGGAAAAACTTTTAACCGATTTGCATGCAAACAACCAAGGCTCTTGATACCGATTGTTGGAAAAGTATATCTATATACTCAACATATTCATATATGATTTAGGTTAATTTAATCATAAAATTAATTGGTGATCTTATGCATGCAAACAATAATTAATATAAAGAAGAAATCTTTATCTTACATTGGAATTTTGGTTTATTTGGGCACAAGAGAGATCTCCTTCTCTCTTGTTCTTGTGATTTCCTCAATGGAAGAACTAAGATCCAAGTATAGGATCTCTCCCAAAGTATAATACCCAAGGGACACTCTTAATAAAATTAATATTATGTATACTAGAACAATATTAATTTAGTGATAAAATTGACCCAAAAATATTTTGTTTTGGGCTCTTAAAACCGGTTAAGAGAAAGGAGAAGAAGAAGAAAATATTTTATCTCTCTAAAATATTTTATGATGAATGAATGAATATCACACAACAACAATTATGTTATGTATTGTATATGAAAAATATATGGCAAAAAACCCTTTGTTTTTCCTTGTGAAAAACCGTGTAAGAGGAAGAGAGGGGAGCCAATGCATGCTTGAGTTTGTCTTTACAATGACAACTAGTTTGCATGGCTAGTTTTGTAGGGGAATGATTATGTTCACCACTCACATAATCAACAAAATAAAACTCCCTAATACTCCCTTAATTTCGGTTTACATAGATAATATGGACTCCATATTATCTTTGTCAAAATGTCAATTTGTCTTATGTTACATGTCATATGTAACATAAATTTGTTATGTATTTTTAACATATTAAAAATCAACGTATTAATAAAAATACGTCATATACAAAAATCGACTTAGCAATTCATAATTACTTGTACCAAAATGTTTTACCAATTTATAAATCACAATAATTTGTATTTATAATAATTCATTCAATTTCAATTGTTTCCTTAAACAATAATTTCATCTGAGTAATGAAACAATTCGATTACTCAGACCGTATCTCATTTAATCAGATTATAATGAAATACGTAAATTTTACTTCCAAAATCGTCCGTCAATTTTAAATAATTTAATTGACTTGTAACGTTATACGATCAATTAATTTGTCAATTAAGAGTGTTGCCCTTTAGGTATGACCTAGCGGATCAACTGATCACCACCGTCGCACGACAGTAATGTCAAACTCTAGTCAGCCAATCATTACCGATATGTGTGGACCAGTTGATAGTAAAAATATTACTTCCCAATTGTATTCTTTATAATGAGACTTAAACATGTGATCATCATGATCAACAGTTGTGATCGCATTATTGGCGGAGGACACATATTCTAACAATCTCCCACTTGTCCTCGAAGAGTGTGCGTCACCAATTATCTTGTCCTATTACTATCTCCCACTCAATGCAAGGTGTCTTTCAGGTCGTACTTGCAAGTGATCATATATAGAGTGGTTTCCTCGATCTGGAGAATAATTGATTGACCGAATTTATCCACCATGGATACATTCCAAGCGTGGCCACGCATTTCCAGTTCATTACTCCTCGAGTGGCCCTGAGATATTGTTATAACCCTGACTAGGGATGGACAATTCCTGTCGCACTCATTCCCTTCAACTAGCCACAGCCATCATAACCCAAAATATGCCCATTTGACCCCATTTACGAAGGTCGTAGTAACACAAATCAAAGTTAATCTGAAACTGTGCCATCTTAGGCGAATAGTCTTTAGTCAAAAGAATCGACTCATTTGAATACTATAGCAGCTCTCGCCACGACCAGGCTTTATAAATTTGCCAGAACTCTATAAGCGGTCATAAGGCCCGACAAAATGTTCCTAACAGTCTGCCTATGTGATCGACTAGTCATCTCACATGACTCTATGGCACTTGAACTTGCCATCAATCTCATCACACTCTAGTCACTTCGAGACGTCACCTCATGTAAGTAACTATGGGCAAATACAATGCTAATCCGTGTTCACTTAAACGGGGTTCAATTGTCTCTACAACCCGTTGGATGTAACAAAGTATAAGGTGAGTTACTAATAACTCAAACGACAAATGTCGACATCATACTCGGGTAGTCAATACCATATTACAACCTTGTGATGCACATCGGAAGTGTGTAAACACTTGTTGATTTCAATAGAAGTTTAACATGTCATGTGTCCATGTGTTCAAACTTCTTAATCGTATTATCCTTTTCATTCATGTTATCACTCATAGCATGAACCTTACCAAGTACACATCAAGGTTTCCGACCTTGGTTTTGGTTCTTTATCTTTAAAGAACTTCCTTATTGATTACCACATAATGAACGAATTTGTGGTGAATGATATAACTTGTACTGATCAAGTACTTCACTCACACACAATGCACTAGGTATATGTTTTGTAGAATCTTGCAACAATTGTGAAGATTATCAGTCTCGCACTTCTCACAAGTCCTAGCATATTTGGAAAATTAGTTTTGAGTAACTTCTTACTTCAATTAAGTAATATTCCAAAATTCTTATTTCTCCTTTTAGCTGAAATGCTTAGGATTGTCATAAATCCTCACATGTTGTTTGAATTTTAATATGTGCAATCTCTTGACACATAACAGAGTATTCTGTCAAACACTGAAATCGCTCATCGTATTTTCCTTTAGAATTCATGACGTTTCTTGTATGGCTTGCCAATGAATCATCATGCTCTCATGCATATGATTCACCATTGGACATGTGCATGATTATTCTAATGGCGGAAACATTAGTTACTAATAATCATGAGATCAACCGTTCTTAGGTTCAATGAACGACCATGACTGCTAATGGCAATTCCATTTTCATTTACATGAATAACCTATGTGTATGTTGATACGATGTGTATCTCTTAATACTAATCCAATATCTCTTGATGTAATTGGATTCATCATAGTCCATATTAATCCAGAATTGAAAACTCAAATACTTCTTTGTGAAAAAAAATATTAGCTCGTCATTCCTAATGAGTAATGAGTTGTAAACATTCAAAGGATGATTGCTCCCACTAAATTCCATGTCTTCACATGATAATTTCTAAACTCCCAATTAATTCCACATGTTTCGAAATTGATTACTCAATCGAAAACATTTCAAAATTGGAATGTATGTTGCTTTGCAAAGTTATTAAGATGAAGCCATATATGTTCCCATCATATCCTTTCAAAATTCCTATTTTGAAGAGGTCTCATCTTAACATTATGGAAAGAGATTTTAATCTCTAATTCGTACATGTCATAATGATACGTAGCAATGTCATTGTTTAAATATAAATAATATCTAATACACGTCCTTCAAAATACCCTTGTCAGAAGGAGGTTTAACCAATTCATTGTCAAAATATGGTTAAGAAATGACTCTTGCGTGGTTAAAAACTTAGCTATTGAAGATATCGGTATATCAATCCTTGCAACTCGTTTATTACTAGTATGTTACTTTGATTCATTTAGGCTCTTAAGTAAAGTTTGAAACTATTGGTCAAAATTTATCATAAACTAGTCAATTAAGAATTTACATTAGTCTTTCTTGTTCCAAAACTTTCTTTTGGTCTCCTCGTGTAGTTATCTTGAGAACATACTATTGCGATTACTTCACTTGGTCTCTTTAGTCATATAGAACTTACTTGAGACCATAGATCTCATCTATTGGGTATACTATATAAATAGATATACCTTCATTCAAATCATTCTCCCTTGCGTAGATCTCATTTACACAAGTACACAAATTTATCTTGGTGTGTGTTGTGTCCTCATTTTTCTCCAACTCTATCTTTAGAATAAATACACTAGAGATTCAAAGATAGCATATGAGACACAAATAATGATGTTGAAGTATAAGGAGAACTATCTCATAGATTGACTAATAGTTTTAGATTTCGTAAGTGTACTTGGTGATTGACATTCCTTTAAGAGAGTTCATAGACTCAAAATCACTTTATAAATGATCATACACAAGCCTTAAGCATGTGGACATATAATGAATCCCGTCATTATAGTTGTCTATTAGATCACTTTAAGTGAATAATCATATGTTTCTAAGAGCAAGCATTTAAATACGAATTTTAGAACAAAGGATAAAATGATAAAACGGGTGACTTGGGTTGCAAACCAAGCCACCATTATCCAAAATACAACCAATTATCCAAAATACCTTTCCATGTCGAACACGGAAACTTAAAGGTTCTAAAAATCCAAAACATGATTAAAATAAGACAATAAAAAGCAAAGCTCCATGAAAGCTATTCTTAGCTTCTTGATGGTTTCTCAAGCTTGCTTTTCTTTTCCCT
The DNA here is from genome assembly GCF_048544455.1 of Silene latifolia. Classification (NCBI taxonomy): domain Eukaryota; kingdom Viridiplantae; phylum Streptophyta; class Magnoliopsida; order Caryophyllales; family Caryophyllaceae; genus Silene; species Silene latifolia. Next base: position 82,844,040 of record NC_133534.1, read on the forward strand.
TGTCTTTGCTTGGTGGAGGCCCTATTTACAATAAAAAGGGAGATACATTATCACAACTTTGTATCACAATACCATAGTTGAATTAGAAACATAAAAGAAAGGATAGTCATTTACCTACTGGAGTGATCTTTCCAGCCTTAATATCACCGAGGTATTTGAACAATTTCTTTTCTAATGTCCAACACCATTACAATAATGGCATTTATCAAGAGGACCCTTATTGATTTTTGAAGTGCTAGCTTCATAAGTCCTAGCTTTGGTGAAAGTGGGAGCTTGTTTCTTACCCTTCCTCCCATTCTTCTTGAACTTCCCCTTGCTCTTAGTGCTTATGTTAAGCACATCCTTAGGTGGGTTTACATTTAACCCCGTGTCTCTTTCCGCTTGCATAAGTAACTTGTGCAATTCTTCAAGAGACACATCCTTGTCTTCCATGTTAAAATTCACCCGGAATTGAACATACGCTTTGACTTTTGACAAGGAGTGTAGAATCCTATCTGCAATGAGTTCTTTGGGGATTTCAACCTTTTGAATTTTCAAGGTCTCGACAAGCTCCATAAGTTTGAGCACATGAGGTCTAACCTTTTGGCCCTCTTTGAAGTCGAGATCAAAGAATGCCGCGGCCGCCTCATATTGGACGATCCGCGGCGTTTGTGAAAACATTGTCACAAGCTTGGAGTAAATCTCATTAGCGGTGCCCATCTTAAAGGCTCTCCTTTGGAGATCCGCCTCCATCGCAAAGATCAACACGTTTTTCATTGCGGCGGACTCCTTATGGTAAGCCTCATATGCTTCCCTAGTGGCGGCGGTCGACCTAGTAGTAGGTTCGGGTGGAGAGGCCTCGGTGAGGTAACGAAGCTTGTCGTCACCTTGGGCGGCTAATTTGAGTTGGACATCCCAATCGGAGAAATTTGACCCATTCTTTTCAAGTTTACATCGATCCATGAAGGATCGGAGCCATGATGAATTAGTGAGAGGCGTGGCGTTAGGGGTTGGTGTAGCCATTTGTTATGAGAAAAAGAAGTGGTCTACAAAACAAAATAGAAGGAGTAAAACAAATGTCGTTTTAATAATAATAATACTTGTAAAAATTTATTTAAACAAGTTTTATTGCATTTATCTAGTGACCACTACCCAACTTGATAAATGATTTCAAGACCCAAATTCATATTAATTTAGGCATCGGTAAAGCCGAAAAACTACCCTTATCAATATAACTCGGTGGATTAACCTTTTAATCGATTCTACTTTTAGAACTCTTGGTCGATAAATTTACATTAAAATTTATCTATAGCCCGAAACATATCCGGCAACCGTCGAGAATACTTTCGTTGAGTTCAACCCAAATTTCGAATAAATGTGTCCATGATCCAAAATTACATTAACTTGGGAATCGGTAAAACCGAAAACAACCCTCATCTTTATAAATTCGGTGGGTAGACATTTATCACCCCACTTCACCAACGTAACAAGGTTTGTCTTACGGTAAAGCCGGCTCAACTCCCTTGCGAAACTGGTACTTCATGGGTTTCTAATTTTTGGTAAGGCTATATCTCAATTGTTTATTTTAGCGAGAGGTCATGCCAATTTATTATCTATCACGTTTTAAGTGAACTAAAGCGGTGAACTACGATAATTATGATTGACAGGGTCGAAGAACTCGATTAAATGATAATGCATGTTTTAGTTATGGCGATTTAGCGATGCATGTGACATATAAATAAAATGCAAAGCATAAAAATAAATTCTAGTATGGCCTTCCTAGAATAGAAAATCTAATTAACTATTACATATTCGGAAACCAACTCCATTGGTCCCTTGAACTTCGGTTATGGTACGCATCTCGAGGTAACACCGTCTTTATGTATCGACATCTTGAAGAAATCCGTCTTTGGGAACTCCGAAATAAATAAATTACATAATAAATTACATAATTTCCTATTATACATTTGTAACTAAAATAAAATAAATCTATTAAATTACAAAACAGTGATACGAGATCAGAATAAATTACAACCGAATCGATATTCCCATACATTTCGGGTAATACCAATTAAAAACTAAGGCCATACTAAGTAAAAATTACATAATTCAAAAATTACATAAAATGAAAGTATGACAATCATAAATAAAATGCAGCATTATAATATGTATGAACATGCCCAATTTTATGCTAAATCGCCTTTAAGTAGCCAATATCGTATATTACTCGGTTTTTACGGATTTGCGTGATTCAACATTTTATAATCACAAAAATTACATAAATTCATATTTATGCATAAGTTAATTACCCTAACCTCTTAGGACTCAAAATTTAGTCTTCACTAATTATTTGACCATAATTAACTCACATTTCTAAAAAAAAATTGTTCATTAATGGACCTAAAATTACAATAAAAACTATAAACTTCAAATAAATCACAAAATTTCAAATAAATTCAAAATTTGAAATTTAAACTCATGAACATTCTGGAAAAATACCATGACACTCATAATGTGCAAAAACTCAGGTTAAAAATTTCGAAATTTATCCCGAAAAACAATGTTGCGGTTTATCGGTTTTAACAAAATAATCATAAAAACATGAGAAAAATTATATTCATCAATTTTTCAATTTTAGATCTGAAAAATATAATAAAATGCAACATATGATGTTTTTCCTTAGTCATAGAGTTTGTTTTATTAATATTTCACTAATTAAGTCACTATTTATGCTATTTTTCTTCAAAAAATCATAAATCATGCATAAAGACTTCAATATAGCCTATTATTTTACACACATCTTGTAACATTGCATGTGACAACATACTAAATTTCTATGACCAGATTCGAAATTTATCTCATATTAACCTATTTTTCATCTAAATCCGATTTTAATAATGAAAAACCCATTTTTCGAGCATAAGAAGTCCAAAAATTATGAAAATTTACAGTTCATCTCAAAATAATATATGTGATAATATATCCAAAAATCACTGGAAAATTCGAAGTTTAGCTAATTTTAGTCCGAAAATGACATTTTATTCTTAAAATCATATTTTTAATGCCATTATTGTATAATATGAACAATAAAAATCCATAAATTAACCAAAATATCCTAATAACATTTTAGGACCAGAAACTTAAACATACATAATGATTTTCGTGATATATCATAATAACACAAAATTAAACAAGTTTTATATGGTAATCGTATAACTCGGAAAAACTTTTAACCGATTTGCATGCAAACAACCAAGGCTCTTGATACCGATTGTTGGAAAAGTAGATCTATATACTCAACATATTCATATATGATTTAGGTTAATTTAATCATAAAATTAATTGGTGATCTTATGCATGCAAACAATAATTAATATAAAGAAGAAATCTTTATCTTACATTGGAATTTTGGTTTATTTGGGCACAAGAGAGATCTCCTTCTCTCTTGTTCTTGTGATTTCCTCAATGGAAGAACTAAGATCCAAGTATAGGATCTCTCCCAAAGTATAATACCCAAGGCACACTCTTAATAAAATTAATATTATGTATACTAGAACAATATAAATTTAGTGATAAAATTGACCCAAAAATATTTTGTTTTGGGCTCTTAAAACCGGTTAAGAGAAAGGAGAAGAAGAAGAAAATATTTTATCTCTCTAAAATATTTTATGATGAATGAATGAATATCACACAACAACAATTATGTTATGTATTGTATATGAAAAATATATGGCAAAAAACCCTTTGTTTTTCCTTGTGAAAAACCGGGTAAGAGGAAGAGAGGGGAGCCAATGCATGCTTGAGTTTGTCTTTACAATGACAACTAGTTTGCATGGCTAGTTTTGTAGGGGAATGATTATGTTCACCACTCACATAATCAACACAATAAAACTCCCTAATACTCCCTTAATTTCGGTTTACATAGATAATATGGACTCCATATTATCTTTGTCAAAATGTCAATTTGTCTTATGTTACATGTCATATGTAACATAAATTTGTTATGTATTTTTAACATATTAAAAATCAACGTATTAATAAAAATACGTCATATACAAAAATCGACTTAGCAATTCATAATTACTTGTACCAAAATGTTTTACCAATTTATAAATCACAATAACTTGTATTTATAATAATTCATTCAATTTCAATTGTTTCCTTAAACAATAATTTCATCTGAGTAATGAAACAATTCGATTACTCAGACCGTATCTCATTTAATCAGATTATAATGAAATACGTAAATTTTACTTCCAAAATCGCCCGTCAATTTTAAATAATTTAATTGACTCGTAACGTTATACGATCAATTAATTTGTCAATTAAGAGTGTTGCCCTTTAGGTATGACCTAGGGGATCAACTGATCACCACCGTCGCACGACAGTAATGTCAAACTCTAGTCAGCCAATCATTACCGATATGTGTGGACCAGTTGATAGTAAAAATATTACTTCCCAATTGTATTCTTTATAATGAGACTTAAACATGTGATCATCATGATCAACAGTTGTGATCGCATTATTGGCGGAGGACACATATTCCAACAATCTCCCACTTGTCCTCGAAGAGTGTGCGTCACCAATTATCTTGTCCTATTACTATCTCCCACTCAATGCAAGGTGTCTTTCAGGTCGTACTTGCAAGTGATCATATCGAGAGTGGTTTCCTCGATCTGGAAAATAACTGATTGACCGGATTTATCCACCATGGATACATTCCAAGCGTGGCCACGCATTTCCAGTTCATTACTCCTCGAGTGGCCCTGAGATATTATTATAACCCTGACTAGGGGTGGACAATTCCTGTCGCACTCTTTCCCTTCAACTAGCCACAACCATCATAACCCAAAATATGCCCATTTGACCCCATTTACGAAGGTCGTAGTAACACAAATCAAAGTTAATCTGAAACTGTGCCATCTTAGGCGAATAGTCTTTAGTCAAAAGAATCGACTCATTTGAATACTATAGCAGCTCTCGCCACGACCAGGCTATATAAATTTGCCAGAACTCTATAAGCGGTCATAAAGCCCGACAAAATGTTCCTAACAGTCTGCCTATGTGATCGACTAGTCATCTCACATGACTCTATGGCACTTGAACTTGCCATCAATCTCATCACACTCTAGTCACTTCGAGACGTCACCTCATGTAAGTAACTATGGGCAAATACAATGCTAATCCGTGTTCACTTAAACGGGGTTCAATTGTCTCTACAACCCGTTGGATGTAACAAAGTATAAGGTGAGTTACTAATAACTCAAACGACAAATGTCGACATCATACTCGGGTAGTCAATACCATATTACAACCTTGTGATGCCCATCGGAAGTGTGTTAACACTTCTTGATTGCAATAGAAGTTTAACATGTCATGTGTCCATGTGTTCAAACTTCTTAATCGTATTATCCTTTTCATTCATGTTATCACTCATAGCATGAACCTTACCAAGTACACATCAAGGTTTCCGACCTTGGTTTTGGTTCTTTATCTTTCAAGAACTTCCTTATTGATTATCAAATAATGAACGAATTTGTGGTGAATGATATAACTTGTACTGATCAAGTACTCCACTCACACACAATGCACTAGGTATATGTTTTGTAGAATCTTGCAACAATTGTGAAGATTATCAGTCTCGCACTTCTCACAAGTCCTAGCATATTTGGAAAATTAGTTTTGAGTAACTTCTTACTTCAATTAAGTAATATTCCAAAATTCTTATTTCTCCTTTTAGCTGAAAGGCTTAGGATTGTTATAAATCCTCACATGTTGTTTGAATTTTAATATGTGCAATCTCTTGACACATCACAGAGTATTCTGTCAAACACTGAAATCGCTCATCGTATTTTCCTTTAGAATTCATGACGTTTCTTGTATGGCTTGCCAATGAATCATCATGCTCTCATGCATATGATTCACCATTGGACATGTGCATGATTATTCTAATGGCGGAAACATTAGTTACTAATAATCATGAGATCAACCGTTCTTAGGTTCAATGAACGACGATGACTGCTAATGGCAATTCCATTTTCATTTACATGAATAACCTATGTGTATGTTGATACGATGTCTATCTCTTAATACTAATCCAATATCTCTTGATGTAATTGGATTCATCATAGTCCATATTAATCCAGAATTGAAAACTCAAATACTTCTTTGTGAAAAAAAATATTAGCTCGTCATTCCTAATGAGTAATGAGTTGTAAACATTCAAAGGATGATTGCTCCCACTAAATTCCATGTCTTCACATGATAATTTCTAGACTCCCACTTAATTCCACATGTTTCGAAATTGATTACTCAATCGAAAACATTTCAAAATTGGAATGTATGTTGCTTTACAAAGTTATTAAGATGAAGCCATATATGTTCCCATCATATCCTTTCAAAATTCCTATTTTGAAGAGGTCTCATCTTAACATTATGGAAAGAGATTTTAATCTCTAATTCGTTCATGTCATAATGATACGTAGCAATGTCATTGTTTAAATATAAATAATATCTAATACACGTCCTTCAAAATACCCTTGTCAGAAGGAGGTTTAACCAATTCATTTTCAAAATATGGTTAAGAAATGACTCTTGCGTGGTTAAAAACTTAGCTATTGAAGATATCGGTATATCAATCCTTGCAACTCGTTTATTACTAGTATGTTACTTTGATTCATTTAGGCTCTTAAGTAAAGTTTGAAACTATTGGTCAAAATTTATCATAAACTAGTCAATTAAGAATTTACATTAGTCATTCTTGTTCCAAAACTTTCTTTTGGTCTCCTCGTGTAGTTATCTTGAGAACATACTCTTATGATTACTTCACTTGGTCTCTTTAGTCATATAGAACTTACTTGAGACCATAGATCTCATCTATTGGGTATACTATATAAAAAGATATACCTTCATTCAAATCATTCTCCCTTGCATAGATCTCATTTACACAAGTACACAAATTTATCTTGGTGTGTGTTGTGTCCTCATTTTTCTCCAACTCTATCTTTAGAATAAATACACTAGAGATTCAAAGATAGCTGATACGTGCCTAATATATAGTCTTTTTGGCCTATTTCAGCACGTATTTCTATGCTTTTCTATACTATTTTTATAGTATTTTGCCCCGAATTGGCTACTTTGGTGTATTTTGTCCTTTTTGTAGGAATGATCGCGAAAGTGGTGGAACCATACTCCTTTTCGTCCTTTTTGCATGCATTTAGAGGAGACGGAGTTGTCCCAGAGTGAGATACTGCATTTGGAAGCGTCGTGGCACGCACTACGAGGCACTAGGGAGAAGACGTGAGCTGAACTGAAGATAAGAATACTCGATCGAGCTATCCCTTGGTCGATCGAGTGATTTCTAGACCCCCTGGTACTCGATCGAGCTATCCCTTAGTCGATCGAGTAAGCTGCACATGACCAAGTCCTCGATCGAGTAAGAAGCTGGTCGATCGAGGGACTTCTGCTGAGATGATGGTCGATCGAGTGGTTTAACCCACTCGATCGAGAGGTTTTCGACGTTATGGGCTTTAATCAGTCCATGCTTTACTTTTCCGCGTAAACTCTTGGTTGTTTTGGCTATTTAACCTATGATTTACTAGGTTAATAGCATCTCCTTTTCATTATCTTTTACACAAGAAAACTATCAAACCCTTAGTACGTAGCTTTACCTTCACTGTTACTTTTATTTTCGGATTATTGGCTGCTCGGATTCAGTGTTCTTTACGCCGGATTCGCTCAGATTGTAATCTTTCCTTTCTCTTTATTATTAATAATCACTTGTTGCTTTTATTTCTTGTTTATGTTATCATTCTTCCTTGCCCTAATTTCCGTTATTGCATTTTATTATTATTTCATTATGTCTTCTCACTCTTTGGAAATTTATTTCTTTGTTAGATTAATTACGAACATGAGTAGCTAAACCCCTTTCATGTTGGGATTAGGAAATCTGCGGTAGAAAATGACGATGTAGTGAATGAATTAGATGAACTGATAAGAGACTCTGTCACTATAGCAATTTAACTGTAATTCCCGACCTAGTTGAGTGCACGCTTCTATGTCACCCATTAAACTGGCTACAATTAATCCTGGATCGAAAGATTGGACTAAATAGGCTCGCTATAAAATGAGACTCGCCCTAATGAGGACGAAAGTTAAGTTAGTGGTATTTTAGGATAGGAAGTGGACCGAAAGGACCTTCTAACATCCGTCTCACATTAGTTCGTCTGAGTCATTCACTGCCGAGTTGTTGGGTTACCGTATTGAACCGAATTCCCGACATGTCTCTCTCTTATTGATAGTTTTAAATTATTTTCCTGCTCTTACTGCTCTCTACTTTATTTCTCTTCCCCTTAATTCTCGTAGTTTAGGAACCAAAATTCAATCAACACCAATTGTTACCATAGGATTAGAAATAGACAGTTATAATTACGTTACCTCCCTGTGGATTCGATACTCGACTGCCTCTACTACATTTTAGTTGAGACCGTTAGGTTTTATCTTTGATAGGGTTGCGATAGCCGTTTCAAATTTTGGCGCCGTTGCCGGGGAGGCAATTGTTCAATTTACTAGCTGTTTTATTTTTAATTCTTCTTTTAGTTTAAGGAACATCGTTCCTTAGACTATTCTTACACTTGTCTGTAGTTTCTTCTTATGCGCAGGTCGCAGGGTGGTCCACTACTACCGTTCAATCCGGAGATTGAAAGATCCTTGCACGTAAAGAGGAGACTATTTCAAGAACAACAGGCAGAGGAAGAGTCTGGTTCTCGTTCTAGCTATTACGAGAACGAGCTTTTCGAGGAGAATCCACCGTCTTCTCCAGTTTCCAATTCATCAGTTGAATCTATTACTTTCCCAGATTTTCCCGAAATGGCTGAGGAAGCAACCATTGCTAGTCACTCCGAGCCCACGGCTGACAATCTCTATAAGGGGTTTGCCTTACCAGAGGAGGCAAGAAAATTCGAACCAAAGCCTGCCTATATTAGCATGATCGAAAGAAATCAGTTCGGAGGAGCGCCATCAAGATGCGGCTCAAAGATATGGAGACTTTTATTGATTCATCGCTGCTCCATACCTCCCCACCGGCGTGACACCGGATCGATAAAAGAGACCATGTTCATCTTCTCACTCGCGATCTTTGCAAGGGAGTGGTATAGGGATTTGGACCGAGCTGCTCACGGTATAACTGACTAGAGTTCACTGGCTTTAGCGTTCTATAAGAAGTACTTTTCTGCATCGAGGACTATCGCCATTAGAGCTCAGATAACGAGCTTAAAACAAGGGCCTGACGAGAACTTTCATGAGGCATGGCTTCGATTTAAGAAACTAGTGCGAACCATACCGCAGCACGGTTTCGAAAAGTGGAGCTTGTGCAACCATTTTTACAATGGTTTATATGACGATCAGAGGGCTATTTTAGACGCTGCAGCCAATGGTCGATTTGCTGACAACTTGGGAGCGACCAAGGGATGGAAGATCATAGACGATTTGGCCACTCATAAGGCCGAATATGGGAATTCAAGAGGAAACCAAAGGAGAGCCGCTGAATCCTCCTCAGTAGCCGCATTAGAAGCTCTTACCGCGAGGTTTGACAAGTATGAACTAGGGGGAGCTCTCAAGGGAGGAATGTACCAGGTTAATGCTATGACAGACGGTCCTTTCGTCTACACAAGGTGTGGGGGAGATGGACATGTCTCTGATTATTGTCCTAGTCCTTATGAGCAGTGTGCTGCCTTTCAACATTACAGGCAGAATAACGCTTATTACGAGCCAAATGTCCATCCCAATTTGAGGTGGACAAGCCAAAACGTGCTCAATCCTACTCCTCCTCCGAATTAGCAGCAGCAACCGTATATCCCACCGCATAAGAACCAACAAGTCTATTAGAAGCCTCCGTCTTTCAACCCTCCTAACCAAGGTGCTTCGTCATCTAGTGGGGTGAGTGAGATGGGTGAGTTAAAGTCCATGATGCAGTCCATTGCAAAGCAATTACAACAGAAGGACACGGCATTCAAGGCACTTGAGACTCAAGTTGCCCAACTTGCTGCAAATCAATCTTTGAGGAAGCCGGGTCATTTACCGACTCAAAATGAGAAGAACCCAAATGAGACGGTAAATTTGATAGAATTGAGAAGCGGTCTTTCTTATGAGGGACCGGAAGTACAAAGAATCGGACCGAGGAAGCTCTCACCGATGGTGAACAGTGTTTGTTAAGAGAAAAGGGCTCACGACAAATGAGTTACTCGATCGACTGAAATCAGGTGTTCGATCGAGTGGAAATGGTGAAGAAAGCCCTCGATCGAGTAGTCTTTCTGCTCGATCGAGTGAACAGGAAGCTGAAGATGGTCGATCGAGTGGGAATGTTGCTCGATCGACTGAAGTTCTTGAAGAAACGCTCGATCGAGTGAGGAAACCGGTCGATCGAACAAGATTGATTGATGACGGGAAGCTTATACGAGAGCTGCTAGTGCTCGTTTAAGCGAAGAATTACCGGAAAGACCTCGTTCGAGAGGTAAGAAGCGTTCAAAGGATACTGAACTTGCTCCGGAAGACACTTTGGAGGTGAGAAACAAGAGACTCGAGATACCAATCACGGTTCCCTTCCCGAGGTGGCTGCAGAATACCAAGGTTAATCAACAGTTTGGCAAATTTGTTGAACTTTTGAAGAGCTTGGAAGTTTCCGTGCCGTTTCGAATTGTTGACTAAGGTACCCTCTTATTTAAAGTTCATGAAAGAAATTTTAGCACGTAAGAGGGCTATTAATGATAATGAGACCGTAGCTTTAATCGAGGTGGGGTCAGCCCTATTTCAAAATAAGTTACCCCTAAGCAATCGGACCGGGTAGTTTTTCGATCCCGTGTCACATCGGTATGCAATTGATTGATAACGCGCTATGTGATTTAGGCGCTAGCGTAAGTGTTTTACCTTTGTCTCTAGCCAAGAGACTTGGTTTAACAAAGCTGAGTTGCACCAATATGACTGTTCAGATGGCCGACCGTAGTCTATCACGGCCACTAGGTGTAGCAGAAGACGTACCTGTTCAGATCGGGAAGTTCTTTATTCCCGTCGATTTTGTCGTCTTAGATATCCCCGAAGATGCACACACCCCTATTATTTTAGGGAGACCATTTTTATCCACTGCCCGTGCAGTAATAGACGTCGGGGGGAAGACTTTGACCTTCCAGGTAGGGGATGAGGAGCTGATTTTTCATCAGTCCAAGTTCCGGAGGGCTCCCATGCAAGCTCAGCCTTGTAATGCCCTCTCTTCTGTTGACCCTATTATTTGAAGGAAATGTAGATTCATATACATACTAACATACTCATATATGTCGAAATTAATTTGTCATAAAATTAAATACGGATTTTATGCATGCAAACAATATACTAAAATAGAGAAGAAATCATATCCTTACATTGAAATTACGGTTCAAATGGGCACAAAAGAAATCTCCTTTTCTTTTGTTCTTGAGCTTTCCTTTAATGGAAGAACAAGATCCAAGTGTAGGATCTCTCCTTAGGATTTATACCCAAAGCTTAACTCTTAATCTAATTAATATTATAAGTACTAGTATAATATTAATCTAGTAGAAAAATGAACCAAAAATATTTTGGTTTTGCTCCTAAAACCGGGTAGGAGAATAGATGAGGAAGGATGTAATTTTTATCTCTCTAAAAATTATATTATGAAGTAAGAATGAATAATTATCTAACCACACACTACATATGGTGAATGATAAAGATAATAAGTAAAAGAACTCCTTGTTCTTTCCAAGGGAGAACCGGGTAGGGTGGTAGGAAATGGCCTATGCATGGCCTTTGTGCTCTTACACAAAAGGCACTAGGTATGCATGCCTATATTAGAGTAATTATCATTATGCTTACCACTAACTTAAACAAACACAATATTTGTTTAAACAACCTCCCATTTTCGGCACATATAATAATATGAGATCCATATTATTTTTGTCAATATGTCACATGTCATATGTGACATAAATTTGTTATGTAATTTTTAACATGTTAAAAATCAACGTATTAATAAAAATACGTCACATACAAAAATCGACTTAGTAATTTCATAATTACTTGTGCCTAAATATTTTACCAATTCATAAATCGTATTTATAATAATTCATTCAAATTTAATTGTTTCTGTAAACAATAATTTCATCCGAGTAATGATACAATTCGATTACTCAGACCGTATCTCATTTAATCACATTTCAATTTGATACGTAAATTTTACTTCCAAAATCGTCCGTCAATTTTTCAAGTAATTTAATGAACTCGTAACATTATACGATTAATTAAATGATCAATTAAGAGTATTGCCCTATAGGTATGACCTAGGGGGTCAACTGATCACCACCGTCACACGACAATAATGTCAAACTCTAGTCAGCCAATCATTACCGATATATGTTGACCAGTTGACAGTAACAATATTACTTCCCAATTGTATTCTTTATAATGAGATTTAAACGTGTGATCATCATGATCAACAGTCGTGATCGCATTATTGTCGGAGGACACATATTCCAACAATCTCCCACTTGTCCTCGACAAGTGTGCGTCACCAATTCTCTTGTCCTATTACTATCTCCCACTCAATGCAAGGTGTCTTTCAGGTCGTACTTGCAAGTGATCATATCAAGAGTGGTTTCCTCGATCTGGAGAATAACTGATTGACCGGACTTATCTATCATAGATACTTTCCGAGCGTGGCCACGCATTTCCAGTTCATTACTCCTCGAGTGGCCCTGAGATATTGTTTTAACCCTGACAAGGGGATGGACAATTCCTATCGCACTCATTCCCTTCGACTAGCCACAGCCATCATAACCCAAAATATGCCCATTTGACCCCATTTACGAAGGTCGTAGTAACACAAATCAAAGTTAATCTGAAACTGAGCCATCTTAGGTGAATAGTCTTTAGTCAAAAGAATCGACTCATTTGAATACTATAGCAGCTCTCGCCACGACCAGGCTATATAAATTTGCCAGAACTCTATAAGCGGTCATTAGGCCCGACAAAATGTCCCTAACAATCTGCCTATGTGATCGACTAGTCATCTCACATGACTCTATGGCACTTGAACTTGCCATCAATCGCATCACACTCTAGTCACTTTGAGACGTCACCTCATACAAGTGACTATGGGCGAATACAATGTTAATCCGTGTTCACTTTAACGGGGTTCAATTGTCTCTACAACCAGTTTGGATGTAACAATGTATAATAAAAGAGTTTGAAGGTAAAAACTCGAACGACAAATACGATTATCACATATGAATAGTCAATGCCTGATTACTATATCATGTTCTATAATCTAATTTGATCTTGCATGTAGTTGTTCATTTCAATTCAGTTGAAATGGCATGACTCATCATGTTTAGCCTTTGAGAAGGCTTTGGTTAGTAGGTTTTATCAATTTCTTGTACCTTACTCAACCTTACTACATACTCGTTTTCCTTTGTAATGTATACATTTGCATCACAAAACTTTCTGAGTACGTGTCGAGATCCAATCAAGACATAGGTCCTCTAGCCTACGAATAGCTCCCACTGTTTTCACAGTGTGTGGGACTCATCCTCTTGCACATCTCATGATTGCAAGTGTACTCAATTTCCGTTATAAATATCTCTTATTGTTCTTTATTGTCTAGAACGATTCTAGAAAATCTACTTCTTTGTTAACATGGCCACAATGGTATCTTAACCATCCTAATGTGTTTTGATTATGGTTTTGTCGGAAACCATGCGCAACCTCAATTGTCAATTGTCACTTGTGTAACACCCTTACACAAAATTGCATCATAAACACTTTGCTTTACTTCCTTAATGCTTCTGCATGCACTTAAGGGTAATCTATATGGCTTACTTGGCAAGGATTACTTAAATTCGATTTTGAAAACAATTCATCATACTCAAAGCATATGAAGTGTTATACATCATTACTCATTTAATTGGTCCGGCAGCGGAAGCAAATGGAATCAATCAAATATGTTCAAATTAATTGAACTAGTCATGAATCTTATCAACATAAGACTTCTTACTGACGCTAATATCATGTGGATTTATCTTCATAAATCCGGATATTCAAGATGTATTATAATACTCCAAAAGTATCAAATCATTCCTAATGATCAATATGTCATCCACATATCAGACTAATTAAAATTTCCGTAACTCCCACTAAACTTCATGTATACACACAACTTCTCGACTTATCGAGAAATGTTTTATCACATGATCAAAATGTTGATTCTAACTCATTGATGTCCTACTTAAGACCCTCTCTTAAGTTTCACATTATCTTAGGATTGCAAGAATCTACTAAACTCAAGACATGTATTGAATACATTCCTTCTATTGAAGAAGTGGGTTTTAGATTCACTCGCTATGTATTTCATAACCTCATAATGAAACACAATCCCTAAGAAGATCCAAATAGACTTAAGCATTTCAATTAGTGCAAGACCCTTTGTCACTAATCAACCAATCTTGCTTTGAAATATCTCTTTATTAGTGCAAAACCCTTTGTCACTAATCAAGCCTTTTATTTCGGATTTTCATGGCTCTAAGCCTTGTATTGAGTTGTGACTTAAACACTCTTATGTAAGTCATATATTCATTACTTTCTAGAAGTAATCAATTTGAATCAAACGATTTCTCTTGTAAGTTATAAGCTCTTTGCTTTCTTAAAAGTAGCATGAATTCATCATTTTCAACAAGTGACGAACTTTAACCTCCTAGGTTTTAAAGAAACAATGTCTTACATAAAACATCTCATGTAGCCAAGAAAGACCAGTTTCTTGCGACATAACATCTTTGTGGCTCTTTGAATAATTTCTCCCACTCTGTCTTCTAGAAATAAACTTGTATTTTAGAAAGACAGCTTCATGAGCCGCAAACCCGTCGTACTCGTGATAATTGAAAGGGAAAAATGAGCATTTGTTTCTTGTGAAAACTTACAAATATGGCACATTACCATTTCATATCTCATATGATTTAGTGGAAAATAAATTAGACAAAAATGATAAATTCCCCAAAAGGATCAAGTAACTCAAAGTAACTTGATTGAAGTCCAAACCATATCGAATAGCGTTTGAATTCACATCCAACCACACATTATTCCATAATGCGTGTTAAGAGAGATTAACTTGTGATACTATATCACATTTCCTTTGGCTTATATCAAAGTCTTCACTTTGATAATCCCATCACGACTTAAATCGTGATTCCTTGAACTCTTTGAAATTCTTCAAAGATTTCTCTATTTACCTTATTAAGTGAACATATTAGCGTCAACTTAAATCGTTGGTAAAAGAAAATGATCAACCTATTTTGGATCGATGATTTACAAACTCGATCTCCTTTTCAACCAAAAGGCACGAGACATCTTGCTTTGAATACAAGATACACATATACCATTAACAATCTAATGGTTTCAAGAGTACTCGATAACTCTTTCCGTTCATCATTCCAAAATTTAAGGTTTAATCTTGGGTTACCAATTTGAGTCTTGCATCATCTTCATGATATATCATTCTAGCTTGGTTTAGAATATAATCACCTTGATGATGGGCTAGCCATACATCAAATCATGGTGTAAAGGGTCACAAAAGTGAAACCTCTTTTGTATCTTAACAAATTTGTATTCTTATTTAGAGTTTATGTACTTAATAGTCACAATTAATTACAACTCCAAACCCGAAAACTAGATTGAGTACACAATGACTCTATCTCTCGACATCATTGATGCTAGTCGTCATATTCTAATCATTCTATGTATCAAGTACAACGATGTAAACCACCACCGGTTTCAAATATTTGAAGTGGTACTAGCAAAATTTATGTCAATCATATAAACATTTAAAGAAGAAGATCATATTAGATGTCCCACAACTAATTTGTTGATTCTTCAATAATTTGGGGTAGTTTCTTTTCTTGTGTCCAACATTTAAGACAATGGAAACTTTATCGGTCGGGATTGATAGGTTTAGTATCGCTATTCTCAACAACTTTACTTTTAACATTACCTTGTATCAATTCCATTATAATCCTTACTTCTTGAACCTCGTTCTCATCTTAACGGTTTAAGAGAATGCTCCCACTCATTTCAATGAGTCTTTGCTTTGAGAAGCAAAAATTGAATTCATGAAGATTACTCTTCATTTGTTCGTTTTAGTCTTAAAACTTTCATTGAAGTGGTTGCGTTATTTTGGTCAATTATGAATTCCAACAAATCTAATTACCAAAAAAATTTATCATTTCAAGGTACTTAATTCAATTAAGTATATGAAACATAACAATCCATTGTAAGTAGATGTATTAGTCAAGAATCAAAAACCTGTTTGATAATGAATAACCTTTATCTATACTCTTTACAAGAGATCCTTAGCAATGGTTCACTTGAGGTTTTAGAAGCAAATTCATATTTGTCTTTAGTTACGATGTTTTAATGGAGATTTGAATCAAAAACGAAATGATATCGTATATGAATTGTGGTAAAGAAATAGAACAATATAATAACGGAATAGTGAAAACAAAACATTTATCGTTATATTAATACTTGTAAACAAGTATAGCATTTACATAGTGACCTCTACCCAACTATGATAAATGATTCCAAGATCCAAATTCATATTAACTTGGGCACGGGGTAGCCGATGAAACCCTTATCAATATAACTCGGTGGATTAACTCTTTAATCGATTCTACTTTTAGAACTCTCGGTCGATAAAATTACTCTAATATTTATCTATAGCCCAAAACACATCAACAAGGGCACGGGGTAGCCGATGAAACCCTTATCAATTACTTTTGTTGAGTTCAATCCAAATTTCGAATAAATGTGTCCATTATCCAAACCCACATTAACTTAGGCACGGGGTAGCCGATGAAACCCTCATCAACATGAATTCGGTGGATTAGACATTTATCACCCACTTCCCCTACGTAACAAGGTTTGTACCCCGGGGTAGCCGAGTGCACTCCCTCGCGAAATAGGTTTTCATGGTTTCTACTATTTGGTAAGGCTATGTCTCAATTGATTGTTTTAGCGAGAGGTCATGTCAATTTATTATCTATCACGTTTTAAGTGAACTAAAGCGGTGAACTACGAAAATTCTAATTGACACGGTCGATGAACTCGATAATATGACAATGCATGTTTAGTTATGGCGATTTAGCAATGCATGTGACATAAAATAAAATGCAAGCTTAAAAGTAAATAAATAAATCCTAGTATGGCCTTCCTAAAATAGAAAAACTATTTAACTATTACATTTCGGAAACCAACTCCATTGGTCCCTTGAACTTCGGTTGTGACACGCATCTCGAGGTAACACCGTCTTTATGTATCGTCATTCTTGAAGAAATCCGTCTTTTGGAACTCCGGAATGAATACAATTACATAATAAATTACATAATTTCCTATTATACATTTGTAACTAAAATAAAATAAATCTATTAAATTACAAAACGGTGATACGAGATCACAATAAAAATTACAACCGAATCGATATTCCCATACATTTCGGGAAATACCAATTAAAATCTAAGGCCATACTAAGTAAAATTACATAATTCAAAAATTACTTAAATTAAAATTATGACAATCATAAAGAAAAATGCAGCATTATAATATGTAAGAACATGCTCAATTTTATGCTAAATCGCCTTTTAATTAGCCAATATCGTATATTACTCGGTTTTTACGGATTTGCGTGATTTCAACATTTTATAATCACAAAAATACATAAACTCATATTTATGCATAAGTTAATTACCCTAACCTCTTAGGACTCAAAATTTAGTCTTCACTAATAATTTGACCATAATTAACCCATATTATATAAAAATTGTTCATAAATGGACCAAAAAATAACAAAAATAAGCTATTAAACTTCAAATAAATCACAAAATTTCAAATAAATTCAAAATTTGAAATTTAAACTCATGAACATTCTGGAAAATTTCCATGACACTCATAATGTTCAAAATCTTAGGTTAAAAATTTCGAAAATTTACCGGAAAAACAATGTTGCGGTTTATCGATTTTTAATAAAATAATCATAAAAACATGGAAAAATTATTTTCACTAACTTTTAAATTTTAGATCTGAAAAAGATAATAAAATGCAACATTAGACGTTTTTCCTAAGTCATAGATTATGTTTTATTAATTTTCCACTAATAATGTCACTATTTATGCTATTTTTTCAAAAATCCATAAATCATGCAAAAAGACTTATTTATAGCCAATTATTTTACACACATCTTGTAAAATTGCATGTGACAACATATTAATTTTCTATGACCAGATTCGGAATTTAACTCATATTAACCTATTTTTCACCTAAATCCGAATTTAATAATGAAAAATTCATTTTTCGAGCATAACAAGTCCAAAAATTATGAAAAATTACAGGTTATCTCAAAATAATATATGTGACAACATATCCAAAAATCAACATAAAATTCGAAGTATAGCTAATTTTAGACCAAAAATGACATTTTTACTCATAAAATCTCATTTAAATGCCATTATTGTAAATTATGAACAATAAAAATCCGAAAAATTAACCAAAATATCCTAAAACATTTTAGGACCAGAAATATTAACATGCATGGTTTAATTTTGTGATATATCATAATAACACAAATTTTACAAGTTTTATTTGTTATTCTTATAACTCGGAAAAACTTTTAACCGATTTGCATGCAAACAACCGTGGCTCTTGATACCGATTGAAGGAAATGTAGATTCATATACATACTAACATACTCATATATGTCGAAATTAATTTGTCATAAAATTAAATACGGATTTTATGCATGCAAACAATATACTAAAATAGAGAAGAAATCATATCCTTAAATTGAAATTACGGTTCAAATGGGCACAAAAGAAATCTCCTTTTCTTTTGTTCTTGAGCTTTCCTTTAATGGAAGAACAAGCTCCAAGTGTAGGATCTCTCCTTAGGATTTATACCCAAAGCTTAACTCTTAATCTAATTAATATTATAAGTACTAGTATAATATTAATCTAGTAGAAAAATGAACCAAAAATATTTTGGTTTTGCTCCTAAAACCGGGTAGGAGAATAGATGAGGAAGGATGTAATTTTTATCTCTCTAAAAATTATATTATGAAGTAATAATGAATAATTATCTAACCACACACTACATATGGTGAATGATAAAGATAATAAGTAAAAGAACTCCTTGTTCTTTCCAAGGGAGAACCGGGTAGGGTGGTAGGAAATGGCCTATGCATGGCCTTTGTGCTCTTACACAAAAGGCACTAGGTATGCATGCCTATATTAGAGTAATTATCATTATGCTTACCACTAACTTAAACAAACACAATATTTGTTTAAACAACCTCCCATTTTCGGCACATATAATAATATGAGATCCATATTATTTTTGTCAATATGTCACATGTCATATGTGACATAAATTTGTTATGTAATTTTTAACATGTTAAAAATCAACGTATTAATAAAAATACGTCACATACAAAAATCGACTTAGTAATTTCATAATTACTTGTGCCTAAATATTTTACCAATTCATAAATCGTATTTATAATAATTCGTTCAAATTTAATTGTTTCTGTAAACAATAATTTCATCCGAGTAATGATACAATTCGATTACTCAGACCATATCTCATTTAATCACATTTCAATTTGATACGTAAATTTTACTTCCAAAATCGTCCGTCAATTTTTCAAGTAATTTAATTAACTCGTAACATTATACGATTAATTAAATGATTAATTAAGAGTATTGCCCTATAGGTATGACCTAGGGGTCAATCGATCACCACCGTCACACGACAGGTAATGTCAAACTCTAGTCACCAATCATTACCGATATATGTTGACCAGTTGACAGTAACAATATTACTTCCCAATTGTATTCTTTATAATGAGATTTAAACGTGTGATCATCATGATCAACAGTCGTGATCGCATTATTGTCGGAGGACACATATTCCAACATTATTGACACTCCAGATGGAAATTTGGAGGATATTGCTGTTATTGCTAACCCTCCGCCTCATACTGAGAGCAAGAAGGAGGGAAGTTCGTCTGTTTTCCTTGCTGCAGGTACAGATGAGAGCAAGAAAGGAGCTATCAAGGGACATGGCGCAACCATTATCAATCAAACTGGAGCCCAGGATGCCAAAGAAGATGACAGAGGAGCGAGAACAAAGAAAGTTCGAACTTACATAGATTGGAACTACATTCCTCCTCATGTCGCAGAATGGTGATTCAAGTTCATGGAAGATGAAGAGGTCGGTCAAGATCGCCGAGGTGACGTCCTCAGTCGAGAAGCCCACAAAGGGGCTACTGAAAGTTGATGAGAATTAAACGGGGAAATGCCCCGTGTAACAAATTGTAATAGACAATTCGTTGAATTTCTTTTAAACTTTGTTTTATTACGTTTTAATTAGGACAATTAGTTAGACAATTTTTAGCATAGACTAAGACTATAGACTGTATTTCCTGCGCATTTGGTATTTCGGGATGTGTTTGGATGTGTTTTATGCAGGTTTGGGGAAGTTTCACGCATTTCGAGGAAGTAAAGACGGAAATTCAAAGAGTCTACAAGAGGAAGTCCTCGATCGAGTACTTTTTGTACTCGATCGAGTGGAAATTGGGTCGATCGAGCTGTCTGGTTACTCGATCGAGAAAAGCCAAAGAGGAACAGTCGATCGGGGATACCTACTCGATCGAGCATAGGGGACATCAAAAGTCCTCGATCGAGTGATTTAAAAACCACTCGATCGAGTGGTATGAACAGGACACGGGAGTTTTCTTTCTTAAAACTCTTATTTTCCTAATTCTATTTTCATTTCACCCTAATTTCGTCTAACCCCCTCCCTAATCGCGATTTTCACTCCCCCAAATCCCCATTTTCTTGCCCAAAATCACCAAATCCGTCACCTACATTCCATTGCTAGCACTTTAATCTTCAATAGCCCCTTGTTTTCCCTGTCATTTGTGTTCGTCTTCACTGTTTTTAAGGGAAATTAGGGTTCGCGGTTTTTTCGATTAAAATCCTCCTTTGTCGCTTGTTTATTTGAAGTTTAATTGCTTTTATAGGATCATCATCATCAAGTAAGTGTTTCATTCACACTCTTTGCATTTTCTCTTCGATTAATTCGAATTTCTTGAGGTGATCTTGAATTAGGGTTCGAAAAATCCATGTCTAGTCGAATTTTTTCGATTTCATTGTGTTTATACACCCTTAATTAGCTTCTTGATGATATTATCCCAATCCCTCACTGCTTTGCATGTTCAATTCGAAATTAGCGCGAGATTACGCGACTAGGGCTTCTCAGTCGAATTTTTCGACTGCTAGACGGTCTTTATGCTGCCATGCTTTGTCTAACTGCAGTTCTTGCCTACTTATTGCTGCTGTTATCTGTTTTTCCGTCCCCTATCGCCATTACATGCTGTAAATCATTGGGAATCTTGTACTGTGAGTATTTTTTCGACTGCTAGGAGTCCCACATGCTTTCATATGCGGCTTTCATGCCTCTTAGTCTCCTTTAGCAGTAATTATTTTGGCACTTTATCACCATTCACTTTCTGCCAATTCAAAAATTCAGAGGAATTGTTGGGGTTTTGCTTGCTGTAGAGTCGATTTTTTCGACTTTTAGGGACTTACATCTTTGTCACATCTTTGGTTAACGCGTTATTTTAGCCACGGTTAGCAACCGTTCTTCCTTATTAAGTCCCTTGATTTGATTGCAGGATGGATGCTAGTTCTTTGCCTTCTACTAGTACGTCCTCCAGCCCGTCCGTGAGCGAGTCAGTGGTCCCTGCTGTCACCACTACTTCTGCCCTGGTCACCACTACAGTCCCTGCTACTGTTTCTACCCCTGCTAGACCCTTCTCCATGCTGGACAGAGGACTCACACCTCGATTCCCGCAGCCAGGTATGGTGCCACCTAGACCTAACCAGCAGGCTAGCCAGTTAGCCATCACTTCCAGCCCTTCTGAGGCTGATGTTACGGGAGAGGGCGCTCTCACACCTTTACCGCGGATGCCCACGGTACGTTTTACTTCAGCGGACCACCGGACTCGGTTAGCCGCTTTACTTCGTTGCCCCCTCTCCTCCACCCGCTTCCTTGCACGGACTGACCTAGAGACCTTAGGAATTAATGAGGAGGTCTGTAGTTTGTTGAACGGGACGGGTATGTCGGGTCTGATCACCATGCAGGAAGCTGCTATTCGTACCCCTACATACGAGTTTTTCAGCTCCTATTCTTTTGACACCGACTCTTACGATGCTGACCACTCCAGCTCTTGCATTCACTTTCGACTCCGTAATGAGTCGCACCACTGGACTTTGGCCAGGTTTGGGCAGGTTTTAGGCCTAGTTAGTGACGGTCCCACCGACCCACCTCGGGATCTCCTTCAGCCACTTTGGGCTGCGCTTTCTCACACCCCCTTCCCCTCACGGAAGGGATCTCACGTTCACTTACCTGCCCCCCGTTACTACTTGCGTCTGATAGGAGAGACCATTTTTGGGCGACCTGAGCCCAATAACGTGACCAAGACTGAGCTAGCGATTCTCGCGGGGTACCTCAACATTGACTACGGTACCCCGTTTGTTCTAAACATTGCCTATCTAGTAGCTCAGCATTGGAACGGAATTGGGACTCGGGTCAAGACCGCTGTTGTCTGCGGCGGGCTAGTGACTAGGATTGCCCGCCACCTTTACCCCACTGAGCCTGGACTTACTGCACCCGATAGGATGGCTTACCTTGACCTGGGAGCCATGACCGACTTCGCCTGGTTCCCAAAGGTGAAGGGGAGCGCGAGGACGTGGAAGATTTGTGGTTCCACGTCTGTTACCTTGCCGTGCTCTACCCTTCCTCCACTCATACCGCTCCCGTCTGCTGCTGAGGGAGCGAGGCCACCTCCACCTACCTACCACCTTACCTTCACTCCTACTTCTTCTTCTAGGAAGAGGAAGCGGGAGGCCGGAGCATCTTCTAGCTCTCAGGCTCAGACTCCGGCCCAGACCCAGACTCAGACTCAGACTGGACCCACACAGACTCCCACACCTACACCTTCACTCACTCCACCTCCTTCCGATCCGGCCTTTCCGGCCAATTTTGTTTGCCCTCCTGTTTTGGGGGCGCCCGAGGTCATGGACCAAGGGCGTCGTGATGCCTTGCTTTTGGATATGTGCAGGTACATTACTGAGATGAGACGGGATATGGCTTTGGTTGTATTCCCGCTCTACGAGTACCACATCCGAGCACGGCGACCAGTTCCAGAGGGGTGGCCACATCCCTCCTTCTGCCGATACCCAGCGGACGGGTACCCTCCACTGCCTTCTGACTCAGAGGAGGAGCCGGAGGAGACACCGGTAGCACGAGAGGTGCGGTTATGGGCTGAGCGGGCGGCACAGCGAGCTGCCAGAGAGGAGGAGAGTGATCCTCCATTCACACCCGGTCCGGAGGATCAGCCTGGAGATGACGACTGAGTTTCCACCTTGTCTGTTGCTGGTTTGGGGAGACCGTTTTGTTGAGTCGGAGTACCTAGGAGACGGCGGTGCCGACGACGAGTAGCTACTGGTCTACTCACTTCCCCAGTTTTCTGGCTGGTTTGGGGAAGTTCGCTTTTGTATGTACATTACTCTTTTCATTTTTGTCTCCTTTATTTTTTTATTTTGCTGGTTGTATACCCCCATCCCCCATCTTTTTCTTTGGTGTATCTTTGGAGGACAACGAGGGCGTTGTCCGTTTTGGTTTGGGAAGGGTATTGCATCCTTTTGAGTCTGCATCTGCATTTGTTTTGCATTCACGTTTAATTTCTTGCCTGCATTGTTGTTTATTTTCAATAAAAATCAAAAAAATCAAAAAAATTAGAAAGATTTCAAAAATTCAAAAACATTTCACGTTTATTTCTGCATATAGGTTGAGTCGGAACGGTAGATTCCCGTGATGAAATTGCACTATAACTTGTCATATTACTTGAGCCTTGCACTTTTATTGATAGTCTTCAGCCTTGTCATACGCATAATCTACGAATTTCTGTTCAAATATAAGCTGACTGTTTAGACTTGACCTATAAACTGGCAAACTACTTAAAAATTCTGAGTTTTAGAGCCATAACTGGTGACATTCATGACCAGTTCATTAGGAATTTTGAGAGTAGTACTCCATGCATAGCATGTTCGTCTCATTTGCACATTTATGACATTCAATTTCTCGTCAAATGCACATATTCGGGTTTGTGGTTGGTGTCACATGCAGGGAGGGTCTTGCAAATTCCCCTTCCTTTATATCTTTCACCCACTTAGCTCCACATTAGCCAAAACTTGCCTTTTGACCCATTAGCTACATTCCAAACTAAGCCTGCCTAGTCAAGCTAGTTAGTTTGTCCCTTTTTGGTATGTCTTCCACTGCAGTTTGGCCTGTCATTCTTGTTGGGAGTTGGTGTTTGTATTAAGGAAGGAGGAAAAAGAGAAAAAGAAAGAAAACATGAAAAAAGAGAAAAAAAAAGTATTGAAAAAAAAAAGAAAAAAAATATATACATGAAAAAAAAAAAAGAGCTGATATGAAAAAGAAAGAAAGAGAAATTGTGTAAAAAGTTGTACCCTCTTGTCAGAGTTGAGAAGATGTTCGAAGATGTACAATCGACAAGAGTTGTTTTTCAGTTAGTTGTTTCAGACGGTGTCTTTAAAAAGGGAAGTTTGTGACCGTCTGACTCCTCCGTTCTATCCTATTTTTTTTGAGGAGATTGTGCTTTGAGTCTAGTGAGTTTTGTGCCAAGTGAAGGGCACTAGTACTTAGTTTTTCAGTCAGTTTGAGATCCGGATGGTTTCATTATGGTCCTGTTAGGAACTAGATTGACGCTCTTACCTCCACATTTCCATAACTTGTTTTGCCACTTCTCACCTGAGCCTCACTATTCCCATTTTATTTGCATACCCTCGGCTGTGACGGACATTATTTGTTGGAGTGTGTGCATTAGTACTTGAATTGTCTTCCATTTTTGTTGCATGCATGCTATGTAGGTCACAGTTAGGTGAGTGACTGTCCTTTCTTCTCTCTTCTACATATTACATTCGCCCTTTGCTTCATGAGAGAAGAGTGACCACGTGAGAGTCCAGTTTTGTTGATCTTGCAAGGTCGATAGGTCAGCTTTATTTATGAACAGCTTATAATTCGTTTGCGTCATTCGCTTGGCTTTAATCGTTGATTTTTGTTGCATTAAATCGGTTCAAGTAGACAAGTTAAGCTAGCTCTGAGTTATCATTTCCGTTCCATTAGTTTAGTTTTGAGTTTACTCGAGGGCGAGTAAAGGTTTGGTTTGGGGAGATTTGATACGTGCCTAATATATAGTCTTTTTGGCCTATTTCAGCACGTATTTCTATGCTTTTCTATACTATTTTTATAGTATTTTGCCCCGAATTGGCTACTTTGGTGTATTTTGTCCTTTTTGTAGGAATGATCGCGAAAGTGGTGGAACCATACTCCTTTTCGTCCTTTTTGCATGCATTTAGAGGAGACGGAGTTGTCCCAAAGTGAGATACTGCATTTGGAAGCATCGTGGCACGCACTACGAGGCACTAGGGAGAAGACGTGAGCTGAACTGAAGATAAGAATACTCGATCGAGCTATCCCTTGGTCGATCGAGTGATTTCTAGACCCCCTGGTACTCGATCGAGCTATCCCTTAGTCGATCGAGTAAGCTGCACATGACCAAGTCCTCGATCGAGTAAGAAGCTGGTCGATCGAGGGACTTCTGCTGAGATGATGGTCGATCGAGTGGTTTAACCCACTCGATCGAGAGGTTTTCGACGTTATGGGCTTTAATCAGTCCATGCTTTACTTTTCCGCGTAAACTCTTGGTTGTTTTGGCTATTTAACCTATGATTTACTAGGTTAATAGCATCTCCTTTTCATTATCTTTTACACTAGAAAACTATCAAACCCTTAGTACGTAGCTTTGCCTTCACTGTTACTTTTATTTTCGGATTATTGGCTGCTCGGATTCAGTGTTCTTTACGCCGGATTCGCTTAGATTGTAATCTTTCCTTTCTCTTTATTATTAATAATCACTTGTTGCTTTTATTTCTTGTTTATGTTATCATTCTTCCTTGCCCTAATTTCCGTTATTGCATTTTATTATTATTTCATTATGTCTTCTCTTTGGAAATTTATTTCTTTGTTAGATTAATTACGAACATGAGTAGCTAAACCCCTTTCATGTTGAGATTAGGGAATCTGCGGTAGAAAATGACGATGTAGTGAATGAATTAGATGAACTGATAAGAGACTCTGTCACTATAGCAATTTAACTGTAATTCCCGACTTAGTTGAGTGCACGCTTCTATGTCACCCATTAAACTGGCTACAATTAATCCTGGATCGAAAGATTGGACTAAATAGGCTGCTATAAACGATGAGACGCCCTAATGAGGACGAAAGTTAAGTTAGTGGTATTTTAGGATAGGAAGTGGACCGAAAGGACCTTCTAACATCCGTCTCACATTAGTTCGTCTGAGTCATTCACTGCCGAGTTGTTGGGATACCGTAGTGAACCGAATTCCCGACATGTCTCTCTCTTATTGATAGTTTTAAATTATTTTCCTGCTCTTACTGCTCTCTACTTTATTTCTCTTCCCCTTAATTCTCGTAGTTTAGGAACCAAAATTCAATCAACACCAATTGTTACCATAGGATTAGAAATAGACAGTTATAATTACGTTACCTCCCTGTGGATTCGATACTCGACTGCCTCTACTGTTGGGAAATGTGTCCTCAACAATAGTGCGATCACATGATTTAAATATCATTACTAAATCTCATTTTAAGAATACAATTGGGAAGTAATATTGTTACTGTCAACTGGTCAACATATATCGGTAATGATTGGCTGACTAGAGTTTGACATTCTTTGTCGTGTGACGGTGGTGATCGATTGACCCCTAGGTCATACCTATAGGGCAACACTCTTAATTGATTATTTAATTAATCGTATAACGTTACGAGTTAATTAAATTACTTGAAAAATTGACGGGCGATTTTGGAAGTAAAAATTTACGTATCAAATTGAAATGTGATTAAATGAGATACGGTCTGAGTAATTGAATTGTATCATTACTCGGATGAAATTATTGTTTAAAGAAACAATCGGAATTGAATGATTTATTATAAATACAATCTGTTGTGATTTATAAACTGGTAAAATATTTTGGCACAAGTAATTATGATATTACTAAGTCGATTTTTGTATGTGACGTATTTTTATTAATACGTTGAATTTTTAATGTGTTAAAAATTACATAACAAATATATGTGACATGTAACATGTTACATGTGACAAATTTGACAAATGACAAAATAAAATGGATTCTCCATTTTATGCCAAAACCGAAAATGTGGGTGTGTGTACATGGTTTATATTGTGTTGTTTATTTTTAAATAGAAACACAATCATAACACTTGTGAGTAGGCTTGCATGCCTAGTCTCTTGTGAAGAGCACAAACAAGAGGCATTGGGCATACTACCCAATGCTCTCTTTTTCGGCCACCAACAACAATAGAGAAGAGAGCTCTTCACTTTACTCATTCATTCATGCTTCTTATTTTTCTAGTGTAAGAAAATGAAAAATACTCTCTACAATTTATGAGAATTCTAGAGAAATAAACTCCAAAATCCCCTTACTCTTGACCGAATATTCAAGAGCACAAACAATATTTTTGGGTCATTTTTCTACAAGAATTAATATTATCTAGTACTCATAATATTAATTCTAATTAAGAGAAAGCCTTGGGTATAAAGCTTAGGGAGAGATCTTACCCTTAGATCTTTGTTCTTCCATTGGAAAAGCTCAAGAACAAGAAGAGAAAGGAGATCTCTCTTGTGCCCTATTAGAACCGAAATCACAATGTAAGGATGATTTCTCCTCTATTTTATATTATTGTTTGCATGCATAAAATCCGTTTTAATTTTATGACAAATTAATTAGACATATATGAGTATGTTAAATATGTATATGAATCTACATTTCCTTCAATCGGTATCATGAGCCACGGTTGTTTGCATGCAAATTGGTTAAAAGTTTTTCCGAGTTATATGAATAACAAAATAAAACTTGTAAAATTTGTGTTATTATGATATATCACGAAATAATTACATGCATGTTAATATTTCTGGTCCTAAAGTGTTTTAGGATATTTTGGTTAATTTTTCGGATTTTTATTGTTCATATTTAATAATAATGACATTTAAATGTGATTTTATGAGTAAAAATGTCATTTTTGGTCGAAAATTAGCTATACTTCGAATTTTCACTTGGTTTTTGGATATGTTGTTACATATATTATTTTGAGATAACCTGTAAATTTTCATAATTTTTGCACTTGTTATGCTCGAAAATTGAATTTTTCATTATTAAATTCGGATTTAAGAGAAAAATAGGTTAATATGAGTTAAATTTCGAATCTGGTCATAGAAAATTTATATGTTGTCACATGCAATTTTACAAGATGTGTGTAAAATAATTGGCTATAAAGAAGTCTTTTAGCATGATTTATGAATTTTTGAAGAAAAATAGCATAAATAGTGACATTATTAGTGAAAAATTAATAAAACATAATCTATGACTTGGGAAAAACGTCTAATGTTGCATTTTATTTTATTTTTCAGATCTAAAATTGAAAAGTTAATGAAAATAATTTTTCCATGTTTTTATGATTATTTTATTAAATATCGATAAACCGCAACATTGTTTTTCCGGAAAATTTCGAAATTTTTTAACCTAAGATTTTGAACATTATGAGTGTCATGGAATTTTTCCAGAATGTTCATGAATTTAAATTTCAAATTTTGAATTTATTTGAAATTTTTGGATTTATTTGAAGTTTAATAGCTTATTTTTGTAATTTTTGTCCATTTATGAACAATTTAAGTAAATAAAAGTTAATTATGGTCAAATTATTAGTGAAGACTAAATTTTGAGTCCTAAGAGGTTAGGGTAATTAACTTATGCATAAATATGAGTTTATGTATTTTTGTGATTATAAAATGTTGAAATCACGCAAATCCGTAAAAACCGAGTAATATATGATATTGGCTAATTAAAGGCGATTTAGCATAAAATTGAGCATGTTCATACATATTATAAATGCTGCATTTTTTCCTTTATGATTGTCATAATTTTAATTTATGTAATTTTGAATTATGTAATTTTACTTAGTATGGCCTTAGATTTTAATTGATATTTCCCGAAATGTATGGGGATATCGATTCGGTTGTAATTTTTATTGTGATCTCGTATCACCGTTTTGTAATTTAATAGATTTATTTTATTTTAGTTACAAATGTATAATAGGAAATTATGTAATTTATTATGTAATTTTATTCATTAGGAGTTCCAAAAGACGGATTTCTTCAAGAATGGCGATACATAAAGACGGTGTTACCTCGAGATGTGTGTCACAACCGAAGTTCAAGGGACCAATGGAGTTGGTTTCCGAATATGTAATAGATTAATAGTTTTTCTATTTTAGGAAAGGCCATACTAGGATTTATTTATTTTATGCTTGCATTTTATTTTATGTCACATGCATCGCTAAATCGCCATAACTAAAACATGCATCTTCTTTTATCGAGTTTATCGACCGTGTCAATTAGAATTATCGTAGTTCACCGCTTTAGTTCACTTAAAACGTGATAGATAATAAATTGACATGACCTCTCGCTAAAACAATCAATTGAGACATAGCCTTACCAAATAGTAGAAACCATGAAAACCTATTTCGCGAGGGAGTGCGCTCGGCCCTACCGGGGTACAAACCTTGTTACGTAGGGGAAGTGGGTGATGAATGTTAATCCACCGAATTCATGTTGATAAGGGATGAATCGGCCCTACCGTGCCCAAGTTGATGTGGATTTGGATCATGGACACATTTATTCGAAATTTGGATTGAACTCAACAAAAGTTTTTCGATAAGGGATGAATCGGCCCTACCGTGCCCTTGTCGGATGTGTTTTGGGCTATAGATAATTATTAGAGTAATTTTATCGACCAAGAGTTCTAAAAGTAGAATCGATTAAAGAGTTAATCCACCGAGTTATATTGATAAGGGATGAATCGGCCCTACCGTGCCCAAGTTAATATGAATTTGGATCTTGGAATCATTTATCATAGTTGGGTAGAGGTCACTATGTAAATGCTATACTTGTTTTACAAGTATTAATATAACGATGAATGTTAAGTTTTCCACTATTCCGTTTTTATATTGTTCTATTTCTTTACCACAATTCATATACGATATCATTTCGATTTTGATACAAATCTCCATTAAAACAACGTAACTAAAGACAAATTTGAAATTGCTTCTAAAAACCTCAAATGAACCATTGCTAAGGATCTCTTGTAAAGAGTATAGATTAAAGTTATTCATTATCAAACAGGTTTTTGATTTTTGACTAACACATCTACTTGCAATGGATTGTTATTCATATACTTGATTGAATTAAGTACCTTGAAGCGATAAATTGTTTTGGTGATTAGATTTTCAGAATTCGTAATTGACCAAAATAACGCAACCACTTCAATGAAAGTTTTAAGACTAAAACGAACAAATGAAGAAGTGATCTTCGTGAATTCAATTTTGCTTCTCAAAGCAAAGGCTCATTGAAATAAGTGGGAGCATTCTCTTAAACTGTTAAGATGAGGACGAGGTTCAAGAAGTAAAAGGAATTGATACAAGGTAATGTTAAAGGTAAAGTTGTTGAGAATGACGATGCTAAACCTATCAATCCCGACCGATATGGTTTCCATTGTCTTAAATGTTAGACACGAGAAAGGAAACTACCCCAAATTATTGAAGAATCAACAAGTTAGTTGTGGGACATCTAATGGGACATTCTTCTTTAAAATGTTTATTTGATTAAACATAAATTTTGCTAGTACTACTTCGTCAATATTAGAAACCAATGGAGGTTTTCATCATTATGTTTGATACATAGGATGATTAGAATATGACGACTAGCAACAATAATGTCGAGAGATAGAGTAATTGTGTACTCAATCTAGTTTTTGGATTTAAAGTTGTACTTAATTATGACTATTAAGTGCATAAACTCTAAATAAGAATATAAACTTGTTAAGATACAAAAGAGGTTTTCACTTTTGTGACCCTATACACCACGATTTGATGTATGGCTAGCCCATTATCAAGGTGATCATATTCTAAACCAAACTAGAATGATATATCATGTAGATGTAAGATTCAAATTGGTAACCCAAGATTAAACCTTAAATTTTGGAATGATGAACGCAAAGAGTTATCGAGTACTCTTGAAACCATTAGATTGTTAATGGTATATGCGTATCTTGTATTCAAAGCAAGATATCTCGTGCCTTTTTGGTTGAAAAAGGAGATCGAGATTGTAAATCATTTATCCAAAATAGGTTGATCATTTTCTTTTACCAACGATTTAAGTTGACACTAGTATGTTCACTTAATAAGGTAAATAGAGAAATCTTTGAAGAATTTCAAAGAGTTCAAGGAATCACGATTTAGTCGTGATGGGATTATCAAAGTGAAGACTTTGATATAAGCCAAAGGAAATGTGATATTGTATCACAAATTAATCTCTCTTAGCACACGTTATGGAATAATGTGTGATTGGATATGAATTCAAACGCTATTCGATATGGTTTCGACTTCAATCAAGTTACTTTGAGTTACTTGATCCTTTTGGGGATTTTATCATTTTTGTCTAAATTTTTTTTTTTTCCACTAAATCGAATCATATGAGATATGAAATGGTAATGTACCATATTTGTAAGTTTTCACAAAGAAACAAATGCTCATTTTTCCCTTTCAATTATCACGAGTACGACGAGTTTGCGGCTCGTGAAACTGTCTTTCTAAAATACAAGTTTATTTTTAGAAGACAGAGTGGGAGAAATTATTCAAGAGCCACAAAGAATGCCACAGAGAATGTTATGTTGCAAGAAACTGGTCTTTCTTGGCTACATGAGACGCTTTGTGTAAGACATTGTTTCTTTAAAACCTAGGAGGTTAAATTCGTCACTTGTTAAAAATGATGAATTCATGTTACTTTTAAGAAAGTAAAGAGCTTATAACTTACAAAGAAATTGTTTGATTCAAGATTGATTACTTCTGGAAAGTAATGAACATATGACTTACATAAGAGTGTTTAAGTCACAACTCAATACAAGGCTTAGAGCCATGAAAATCCGAAATAAAAGGCTTGATTAGTGACAAAGGGTTTTGCACTAATAAAGAGATATTTCATAGCAAGATTAGTTGCAAAGGGTTTTGCACTAATTGAAATGCTTAAGTCTATTAGGATCTTCTTAGGGATTGTGTTTCATTATGAGGTTATGAAATACATAGCGAGTAAATCTAAAACCCACTTCTTCAATAGAAGGAATGTATTCAATACATGTCATGAGTTTAGTAGATTCTTGCAATCCTGAGATAATGTGAAACTTAAGAGAGGGTCTTAAGTAGGACATCAATGAGTTAGAATCAACATTTTGATCATGTGATAAAACATTTCTCGATAAGTCAAGAAGTTGTGTTTATACATGGAGTTTAGTGGGAGTTACGAAATTTTTAATTAGTCCGATATGTGGATGACATATTGATCATTGAGAATGATTTAAGACTTTTGGAGTATTATAATACATCTTGAATATCCGGATTTATGAAGATAAATCCACATGATATTAGCGTCGTTAAGAAGTCTTATGTTGATAAGATTCATGACTAGTTCAATTAAATTGAACATATTTGATTGATTTCATTTGCTTCCGCTGCGAATCAATTAAAAAGAAATGATGTATAACACTTCATATACCTTGAGTATGATGAATTGTTTTCAAAAATCGAATTTAAGTAATCTTTACCAAGTAAGCTATAAAGATTACCCTTAAGTGCTTGCAGAAGCATTAAGGAAGTAAAGCAAAGTGTTTATGATGCAATTTTGTGTAAGGGTGTTACACAAGTGACAATTGACAATTGAGATTGCGCATGGTTTCCGACAAAACCATAATCAAAACACACTAGGATGGTTAAGATACCATTGTGGCAATGTTAATTAAGAAGTAGATTTTCTAGAATCGTTCTAGGCAATAAAGAACAATGAGAGATTTTTATAACGGAAATTAAGTACACTTGCGATCATGAGATGTGTAAGAAAGATGAGTCTCGCACCTTTGTGAAAACAGTGGGAGCTATTCTTAGGCTAGAGGGCCTATGTCTTGATTGGATCTCGACACGTACTCGGGAAGTTTTGTAATGCAAATGTATACATTACAAAGGAAAACAAGTATGTAGTAAGGTTGAGTAAGGTACAAAAGGTTGATAAAACCTACTAACCAAAGCCTTCTCAAAGGCTAAACATGATGAGTCATGTCATTTCAATTGAATTGAAATGAACAACTACGTACAAGATCAAATTAGATTATAGAATATGAAATAGTAATCAAGCATTGACTATTCATATGTGATAATCACATTTGTCGTTCGAGTTTTATTTTAAAACTCTTTTATTATACTTTGTTACATCCAAACGGGTTGTGGAGACAATTGAACCCCGTTAAAGTGAACACGGATTAACATTGTATTCGCCCATAGTCACTTATATGAGGTGACGTCTCGAAGTGACTAGAGTGTGATGCGATTGATGGCAAGTTCAAGTGCCATACGGTCATGTGAGATGACTAGTCGATCACATAGGCAGATGTTAGGAACACCTTGTCGGGCCTTATGACCGCTTATAGAGTTCTGGCAAATTTATATAGCCTGGTCGTGGCGAGAGCTGCTATAGTATTCTAAATGAGTCGATTCTTTTGACTAAAGACTATTCACCTAAGATAGGCACGATTTGATTAACTTTGATTTGTGTTACTACGACCTTCGTAAATGGGGTCAAATGGGCATATTTTGGGTTATGATGGCTGTGGCTAGTCGAAGGGAATGAGTGCGATAGGAATTGTCCATCCCCTTGTCAGGGTTAAAACAATATCTCAGGGCCACTCGAGGAGTAATGAACTGGAAATGCGTGGCCACGCTCGGAAGGTATCCAGAGTGGATAAATCCGGTCAATCAGTTATTCTCCAGATCGAGGAAACCACTCTCGATATGATCACTTGCAAGTACGACCTGAAAGACACCTTGCATTGAGTGGGAGATAGTAATAGGACAAGAGAATTGGTGACGCACACTTGTCGAGGACAAGTGGGAGATTGTTGGGAAATGTGTCCTCAACAATAGTGCGATCACATGATTTAAATATCATTACTAAATCTCATTTTAAGAATACAATTGGGAAGTAATATTGTTACTGTCAACTGGTCAACATATATCGGTAATGATTGGCTGACTAGAGTTTGACATTACTGTCGTGTGACGGTGGTGATCAGTTGACCCCCTAGGTCATACCTATAGGGCAACACTCTTAATTGATTATTTAATTAATCGTATAACGTTACGAGTTAATTAAATTACTTGAAAAATTGACGGGCGATTTTGGAAGTAAAAATTTACGTATCAAATTGAAATGTGATTAAATGAGATACGGTCTGAGTAATTGAATTGTATCATTACTCGGATGAAATTATTGTTTAAAGAAACAATCGGAATTGAATGATTTATTATAAATACAATCTGTTGTGATTTATAAATTGGTAAAATATTTTGGCACAAGTAATTATGATATTACTAAGTCGATTTTTGTATGTGACGTATTTTTATTAATACGTTGAATTTTTAATGTGTTAAAAATTACATAACAAATATATGTGACATGTAACATGTTACATGTGACAAATTTGACAAATGACAAAATAAAATGGATTCTCCATTTTATGCCAAAACCGAAAATGTGGGTGTGTGTACATGGTTTATATTGTGTTGTTTATTTTTAAATAGAAACACAATCATAACACTTGTGAGTAGGCTTGCATGCCTAGTCTCTTGTGAAGAGCACAAACAAGAGGCATTGGGCATACTACCCAATGCTCTCTTTTTCGGCCACCAACAACAATAGAGAAGAGAGCTCTTCACTTTACTCATTCATTCATGCTTCTTATTTTTCTAGTGTAAGAAAATGAAAAATACTCTCTACAATTTATGAGAATTCTAGAGAAATAAACTCCAAAATCCCCTTACTCTTGACCGAATATTCAAGAGCACAAACAATATTTTTGGGTCATTTTTCTACAAGAATTAATATTATCTAGTACTCATAATATTAATTCTAATTAAGAGAAAGCCTTGGGTATAAAGCTTAGGGAGAGATCTTACCCTTAGATCTTTGTTCTTCCATTGGAAAAGCTCAAGAACAAGAAGAGAAAGGAGATCTCTCTTGTGCCCTATTAGAACCGAAATCACAATGTAAGGATGATTTCTCCTCTATTTTATATTATTGTTTGCATGCATAAAATCCGTTTTAATTTTATGACAAATTAATTAGACATATATGAGTATGTTAAATATGTATATGAATCTACATTTCCTTCATCTACTACATTTTAGTTGAGACCGTTAGGTTTTATCTTTGATAGGGTTGCGATAGCCGTGTCAATGAGGTAACGTAATTATAACTATCTATTTCTAATCCTATGGTAACAATTGGTGTTGATTGAATTTTGGTTCCTAAACTACGAGAATTAAGGGGAAGAGAAATAAAGTAGAGAGCAGTAAGAGCAGGAAAATAATTTAAAACTATCAATAAGAGAGAGACATGTCGGGAATTCGGTTCACTACGGTAACCCAACAACTCGGCAGTGAATGACTCAGACGAACTAATGTGAGACGGATGTTAGAAGGTCCTTTCGGTCCACTTCCTATCCTAAAATACCACTAACTTAACTTTCGTCCTCATTAGGGCAGTCTCATCGTTTATAGCAGGCCTATTTAGTCCAATCTTTCGATCCAGGATTAATTGTAGCGATTTAATGGGTGACATAGAAGCGTGCACTCAACTAGGTCGGGAATTACAGTTAAATTGCTATAGTGACATGAGTCTCTTATCGTTCATCTAATTCATTCACTACATCGTCATTTTCTACCATGATTCCCTAATCCCAACATGAAAGGGGTTTAGCTACTCATGTTCGTAATTAATCTAACAAACAAATAAATTTCAGTGAAAGACACATAATGAAATAATAATAAAATGCAATAACGGAAATTAGGGCAAGGAAGAATGATAACATAAACAAGAAATAAAAGCAACAAGTGATTATTAATAATAAAGAGAAAGGAAAGATTACAATCTGAGCGAATCCGGCGTAAAGAACACTGAATCCGAGCAGCCAATATTCCGAAAATAAAAGTAACAGTGAAGGCAAAGCTACGTACTAAGGGTTTGATAGTTTTCTAGTGTAAAAGATAATGAAAAGGAGATGCTATTAACCTAGAAAATCATAGGTTAAATAGCCAAAACAACCAAGAGTTTACGCGGAAAAGTAAAGCATGGACTGATTAAAGCCCATAACGTCGAAAACCTCTCGATCGAGTGGGTTAAACCACTCGATCGACCATCATCTCAAAGAAGTCCCTCGATCGACCAGCCTTCTTACTCGATCGAGGACTTGGTCATGTGCGACTTACTCGATCGACTAAGGGATAGCTCGATCGAGTACCAGGGGGTCTAGAAATCACTCGATCGACCAAGGGATAGCTCGATCGAGTATTCTTATCTTCAGTTCAGCTCACGTCTTCTCCCTAGTGCCTCGTAATGCGTGCCACGACGCTTCCAAATGCAGTATCTCACTCTGGGACAACTCCGTCTCCTCTAAATGCATGCAAAAAGGACAAAAAGGAGTATGGTTCCACCACTTTCGCGATCATTCCTACAAAAAGGACAAAATACACCAAAGTAGCCAATTCGGGGCAAAATACTATAAAAATAGTATAGAAAAGCATAGAAATACGTGCTGAAATAGGCCAAAAAGACTATATATTAGGCACGTATCAATAGCATATGAGACACAAATAATGATGTTGAAGTATAAGGAGAACTATCTCATAGATTGACTTAATAGTTTTAGATTTCGTAAGTGTACTTGGTGATTGACATTCCTTTAAGAGAGTTCATAGACTCAAAATCACTTTATAAATGATCATACACAAGCCTTAAGCATGTGGACATATAATGAATCCCGTCATTATAGTTGTCTATTAGATCACTTTAAGTGAATAATCATATGTTTCTAAGAGCAAGCATTTAAATACGAATTTTAGAACAAAGGATAAAATGATAAAACGGGTGACTTGGGTTGCAAACCAAGCCACCATTATCCAAAATACAACCAATTATCCAAAATACCTTTCCATGTCGAACACGGAAACTTAAAGGTTCTAAAAATCCAAAACATGATTAAAATAAGACAATAAAAAGCAAAGCTCCATGAAAGCTATTCTTAGCTTCTTGATGGTTTCTCAAGCTTGCTTTTCTTTTCTCTTGTCTTTGCTTGGTGGAGGCCCTATTTACAATAAAAAGGGAGATACATTATCACAACTTTGTATCACAATACCATAGTTGAATTAGAAACATAAAAGAAAGGATAGTCATTTACCTACTGGAGTGATCTTTCCAGCCTTAATATCACCGAGGTATTTGAACAATTTCTTTTCTAATGTCCAACACCATTACAATAATGGCATTTATCAAGAGGACCCTTATTGATTTTTGAAGTGCTAGCTTCATAAGTCCTAGCTTTGGTGAAAGTGGGAGCTTGTTTCTTACCCTTCCTCCCATTCTTCTAGAACTTCCCCTTGCTCTT
The DNA here is from genome assembly GCF_048544455.1 of Silene latifolia. Classification (NCBI taxonomy): domain Eukaryota; kingdom Viridiplantae; phylum Streptophyta; class Magnoliopsida; order Caryophyllales; family Caryophyllaceae; genus Silene; species Silene latifolia. The sequence continues at coordinate 82,881,845 of NC_133534.1, forward strand.
AGTGCTTATGTTAAGCACATCCTTAGGTGGGTTTACATTTAACCCCGTGTCTCTTTCCGCTTGCATAAGTAACTTGTGCAATTCATCAAGAGACACATCCTTGTCTTGCATGTTAAAATTCACCCAGAATTGAACATACGCTTTGACTTTTGACAAGGAGTGTAGAATCCTATCTGCAATGAGTTCTTTGGGGATTTCAACCTTTTGAATTTTCAAGGTCTCGACAAGCTCCATAAGTTTGAGCACATGAGGTCTAACCTTTTGGCCCTCTTTGAAGTCGAGATCAAAGAATGCCGCGGCCGCCTCATATTGGACGATCCGCGGAATTTGTGAAAACATTGGCACAAGCTTGGAGTAAATCTCATTAGCGGTGCCCATCTTAAAGGCTCTCCTTTGGAGATCCGCCTCCATCGCAAAGATCAACACGTTTTTCATTGCGGCGGACTCCTTATGGTAAGCCTCATATGCTTTCCTAGTGGCGGCGGTCGACCTAGTAGTAGGTTCGGGTGGAGAGGCCTCGGTGAGGTAACGAAGCTTGTCGTCACCTTGGGCGGCTAATTTGAGTTGGACATCCCAATCGGAGAAATTTGACCCATTCTTTTCAAGTTTACATCGATCCATGAAGGATCGGATCCATGATGAATTAGCGAAAGGCGTGGCGTTAGGGGTTGGTGTAGCCATTTGTATGAGAAAAAGAAGTGGTCTACAAAACAAAATAGAAGGAGTAAAACAAATGTCGTTTTAATAATAATAATACTTGTAAAAATTTATTTAAACAAGTTTTATTGCATTTATCTAGTGACCACTACCCAACTTGATAAAAGATTTCAAGACCCAAATTCATATTAACTTAGGCATCGGTAAAGCCGAAAAACTACCCTTATCAATATAACTCGGTGGATTAACCTTTTAATCGATTCTACTTTTAGAACTCTTGGTCGATAAATTTACATTAAAATTTATCTATAGCCCGAAACACATCCGGCAACCGTCGAGAATACTTTCGTTGAGTTCAACCCAAATTTCGAATAAATCTGTCCATGATCCAAAATTACATCAACTTGGGAATCGGTAAAGCCGAAAACAACCCTCATCTTTATAAATTCGGTGGGTAGACATTTATCACCCCACTTCACCAACGTAACAAGGTTTGTCTTACGGTAAAGCCGGCTCAACTCCCTTGCGAAACTGGTACTTCATGGGTTTCTAATTTTTGGTAAGGCTATATCTCAATTGTTTATTTTAGCGAGAGGTCATGCCAATTTATTATCTATCACGTTTTAAGTGAACTAAAGCGGTGAACTACGATAATTATGATTGACACGGTCGAAGAACTCGATTAAATGATAATGCATGTTTTAGTTATGGCGATTTAGCGATGCATGTGACATATAAATAAAATGCAAAGCATAAAAATAAAACCTAGTATGGCCTTCCTAGAATAGAAAATCTAATTAACTATTACATATTCGGAAACCAACTCCATTGGTCCCTTGAACTTCGGTTATGGTACGCATCTCGAGGTAACACCGTCTTTATGTATCGACATCTTGAAGAAATCCGTCTTTGGGAACTCCGAAATAAATAAATTACATAATAAATTACATAATTTCCTATTATACATTTGTAACTAAAATAAAATAAATCTATTAAATTACAAAACAGTGATACGAGATCAGAATAAATTACAACCGAATCGATATTCCCATACATTTCGGGTAATACCAATTAAAAACTAAGGTCATACTAAGTAAAAATTACATAATTCAAAAATTACATAAAATGAAATTATGACAATCATAAATAAAATGCAGCATTATAATATGTATGAACATGCCCAATTTTATGCTAAATCGCCTTTAAGTAGCCAATATCGTATATTACTCGGTTTTTACGGATTTGCGTGATTCAACATTTTATAATTACATAAATTCATATTTATGCATAAGTTAATTTCCCTAACCTCTTAGGACTCAAAATTTAGTCTTCACTAATTATTTGACCATAATTAACTCACATTTCTAAAAAAAAATTGTTCATTAATGGACCTAAAATTACAATAAAAACTATAAACTTCAAATAAATCACAAAATTTCAAATAAATTCAAAATTTGAAATTTAAACTCATGAACATTCTGGAAAAATACCATGACACTCATAATGTTCAAAAACTCAGGTTAAAAATTTCGAAATTTATCCGGAAAAACAATGTTGCGGTTTATCGGTTTTAACAAAATAATCATAAAAACATGAGAAAAATTATATTCATCAATTTTTCAATTTTAGATCTGAAAAATATAATAAAATGAAACATATGATGTTTTTCCTTAGTCATAGAGTTTGTTTTATTAATATTTCACTAATTAAGTCACTATTTATGCTATTTTTCTTCAAAAAATCATAAATCATGCATAAAGACTTCAATATAGCCTATTATTTTACACACATCTTGTAAAATTGCATGTGACAACATACTAAATTTCTATGACCAGATTTGAAATTTATCTCATATTAACCTATTTTTCAACTAAATCCGATTTTAATAATGAAAAACCCATTTTTCGAGCATAAGAAGTCCAAAAATTATGAAAATTTACAGTTCATCTCAAAATAATATATGTGATAATATATCCAAAAATCACTGGAAAATTCGAAGTTTAGCTAATTTTAGTCCGAAAATGACATTTTATTCTTAAAATCATATTTTTAATGCCATTATTGTATAATATGAACAATAAAAATCCATAAATTAACCAAAATATCCTAATAACATTTTAGGACCAGAAACTTTAACATGCATAATGATTTTCGCGATATATCATAATAACACAAAATTAAACAAGTTTTATATGGTAATCGTATAACTCGGAAAAACTTTTAACCGATTTGCATGCAAACAACCAAGGCTCTTGATACCGATTGTTGGAAAAGTAGATCTATATACTCAACATATTCATATATGATTTAGGTTAATTTAATCATAAAATTAATTGGTGATCTTATGCATGCAAACAATAATTAATATAAAGAAGAAATCTTTATCTTACATTGGAATTTTGGTTTATTTGGGCACAAGAGAGATCTCCTTCTCTCTTGTTCTTGTGATTTCCTCAATGGAAGAATTAAGATCCAAGTATAGGATCTCTCCCAAAGTATAATACCCAAGGCACACTCTTAATAAAATTAATATTATGTATACTAGAACAATATTAATTTAGTGATAAAATTGACCCAAAAATATTTTGTTTTGGGCTCTTAAAACCGGTTAAGAGAAAGGAGAAGAAGAAGAAAATATTTTATCTCTCTAAAATATTTTATGATGAATGAATGAATATCACACAACAACAATTATGTTATGTATTGTATATGAAAAATATATGGCAAAAAACCCTTTGTTTTTCCTTGTGAAAAACCGGGTAAGAGGAAGAGAGGGGAGCCAATGCATGCTTGAGTTTGTCTTTACAATGACAACTAGTTTGCATGGCTAGTTTTGTAGGGGAATGATTATGTTCACCACTCACATAATCAACACAATAAAACTCCCTAATACTCCCTTAATTTCGGTTTACATAGATAATATGGACTCCATATTATCTTTGTCAAAATGTCAATTTGTCTTATGTTACATGTCATATGTAACATAAATTTGTTATGTATTTTTAACATATTAAAAATCAACGTATTAATAAAAATACGTCATATACAAAAATCGACTTAGCAATTCATAATTACTTGTACCAAAATGTTTTACCAATTTATAAATCACAATAACTTGTATTTATAATAATTCATTCAATTTCAATTGTTTCCTTAAACAATAATTTCATCTGAGTAATGAAACAATTCGATTACTCAGACCGTATCTCATTTAATCAGATTATAATGAAATACGTAAATTTTACTTCCAAAATCGTCCGTCAATTTTAAATAATTTAATTGACTCGTAGCGTTATACGATCAATTAATTGGTCAATTAAGAGTGTTGCCCTTTAGGTATGACCTAGGTGATCAACTGATCACCACCGTCGCACGACAGTAACGTCAAACTCTAGTCAGCCAATCATTACCGATATGTGTGGACCAGTTGATAGTAAAAATATTACTGCCCAATTGTATTCTTTATAATGAGACTTAAACATGTGATCATCATGATCAATAGTTGTGATCGCATTATTGTCGGAGGACACATATTCCAACAATATGAATGCTTTAGAGTATATACTAGTCGTGTGTGAAAGTTTATCGACCAAGTTGTGTTGATATAGGAGTAGAAGGGTGTTAATAAGGGCTTGTGACCTAGTAGAAAGGAACCTAGAGCTGAACTTTATTCCGTCATATTTTACCTCTATTTGATTTAGTTGCCATTAGACCTCCGTTCACCATACATGGTTGAAATTTTTATGAGTAATAACCCAGTGAGTGAGCTTACTAATGTCGTTGGTCTTAGGTTTAAAATTTTAGGTTTGGGAGAAATAAATAATTTAGTGGACAATGGTCGGAATATTCCTGTATAGTTAAGTTTTCGACAAACAATTTTGTAAAATTTCTCATTTAATACATACTTAATCTTTTTGCTTAATTCCAACTCCACTCTTTAAAAGATTCAAATATGTGTCTAAATTGATAAGGCGTGTGGCAAGGTAAAGTTTTGACAATTAATAGTGATTTTTACAAATTAACCCAAGTTTTTGACAAATTGATGATCAGTTTCTGTTTCGACCCACTGAATTGTAAAAATCTTTATAAAATGATTATTCGAGATTTGGGCTTAATTCTTTTTCTCATGATTAGAAAACTCGTTATATTTTCTGGAAAATATAAAAAAATCAATGTAAAATGTAACGGTTATTTAATAGTTATTTTTGAAAGTTACAACTTGACTTTGATTTCCGAAAACGCGAGTTTTACAAAAGTTTCAATATGATTGCTTTATCTTTTCCTAAGACAAGGTAGTTGTGAGATAGGAATGATGATAGGAGACCAAAGGAAGGGTAATTAGTACTTATTAAGTGGATTGGAGTTTATCATTTATAAGCATTTACTTTATTAATAATTTTATTAGGTAGTACTTCCGAAACTTCGGGACGAAGTTTATTTTTAGGAGGGTAGAATGTGACACCTCATATTTTGAGTTTATTTTAAGATACATTTCCATGTGTGAGTTTATTTTATGATACATGGTAGTCAGTTGTGTTGATTGTTATTGAGACCTTCGTGGCATTCCGGGGTGAACTTCGGGACGAAGTTCATTTAAAGAGGAGAAGACAGTAATACCCCGTAATTTCGTAAGCGTTTATATGAATAATTTATGTAATTTGAACAATTAATTAAAAGGTTAAAAGGTTAATATTTAATAATTATGAATAAGATGTAATGATATAATAAAGTAATAAATAATAGAATTACGAGTCGGGATGGAAATTTGATAATTAATAATATACGATAATTCATATAATGACAATAAATATAATTATGTTATAATAATAATAATAGTAATATTAATAATAATAATAATAATAATAATAATAACAATAATAATAATAATAATAATAATAATAATAATAATAATAATAATAATAATAATAATAATAATAATAACAATAATAATAATAATAATAATAATAATAATAATAATAATAATAATAATAATAATAATAATAATAATAATAATAATAATAATAATAATAATAATAATAATAATAATAATAATAATAATAATAATAATAATAATAATAATAAGTTAATTACATAGTTTCCTAATTGATTTCTTATAGATCTAAACCTACCCTATAAATAGAGATAAATACCTTGCCCTAGTTTCTGATATGCAAACTGAAAATTTGAGAGAAGAGGAATTAAGACGGAATTTATATCGATAATAAACTCGAGGTAAGCCGTCTCAGGTATATACTTTGCTTTGCTATAACTTGTAAACTAGACCACCATAGATCAGGCTGTAAGTTCCGTTGTGATCGTGGATGACTAAGGATCACCGTTGACCTGAATTTACCACTGTTGACCGACGGGAATGGGGTGTTTGAAGGGTGTTTTCGAGGGTGGTTTAAAGGGGGTTGTAATATGGCTTTAAAAGGGTTTATACCCTATACCGTGAATATATTGAGACCGGACCTGGGTGGTTGGCTTGGGGCCCGGTTAGTCGGCTCTAGTGGTGGAGGTAGGCTGGTTTGGGGTGGTGGTTTGCGTGGTGGCTGGCGGTAAACAGGGGAAAGCAGGGGATTGCGCGTGACCGTCATTAGACGAATCCCGTGACTTTGTTTGTTGACCAATAAGGGATATGGGACCACCCCTAGATCCTCCGTGGAACGGTGGTGTCAGTGGTGGTGTGAAGAGGTGGTATTGGTGGTTGTGGGGACCGTGGGTGTCGGTTTAAGACACGGTGGCTGGGATTGTTGTTACCGGTTTTGTGATATGACTCGTGACTATACAGGCGGTTGCACCACCATGAGTTTGGCTTAGACTTGACCTGGGGTTGGGGACACGGCCGTTGGACCCACCGTGGGTCATATTAGTGTAGGGAAATATCCGTAAAATTCCCTTAAATTTTAGGACTATAACGTAAGTTTAACATGCCATTTATGGTCATAAATGAAAAACAATAGAGAAACGATAAAGAACAAGAATCAACCTCGGGTCCTTTGTGAATACGGCCTAAGAACATAAATCAATATAGATTTCCTCCTAATCGTTGCACCCAAGACCGTCTGAGACTATGCCCCTTGTGCTAGAAAGTACTCTCTAATTGCCTTGCAATATTGAGAGAGTTTTTGTGAGGTTTTCGATTTGAGATCTAGGTTTCAGAGAGAATGCCTCCAAAAACCTAATTTTTTTGTGCAAATGAATATGCTTAGGTCAAAAGGAGAGAAAGCTCTCCTTTTGTTTGTTTCGGCCTAAACCGTGAGCCTCATGGGGAAGTGGGCTTTCACTTCCTCCTTATTTTAACTCGTGGCCCGACTCGAAAATGCTAAAATGTATATGACGGGATCTTATTATAAATCGTCATCGGTTATCGGTTATTAAAATATCGACTAGTAACATGGATTAGTCGACATATTAATACTTGTCCGACAAAGACAATATTGTATAATTAATTCAATATACATCAATTAAATATAATCGTTTATATTCAATTTACGAATTAACCGCTTAATTCGTCTTAGCCATTATTATTTAATCCGTATTAAATAATTATCTCAACATCGCGTTTGATTAATTATTAGTCAATAACTTCGACTAACTGCTTAGTCATATTAGGCATCAACATGACTGTATTTTCATACCGTCACATCTCTCAAACATATCCTATAGGTGTGACTTTTAGGGACCAGTTGATCACCGCCATCAGTATGACAATAACGTCAAACTTATCTAGCAAGCCAACCGTTATTGATAAACGTGGACCAACTGATAATAATACAAAAGTATACCCTTTGATCCTTTTAGAGATTTAAATGTTATTGCACTAACTGTAGAGGACACCAGCCCCAACAAGCTCCCACTTGTCCGTACAAGTGTATGTGCAATAACATTATCCGCACTAACTGGAGGACACAGCTCCAACAATTAGTCTACAATGGTGGTCAGTGATGGTGTTTTTGTTGTTGTTACGGGATGGGTGTGTGGGTGTGTGGGTGTTATGTTTGCTGGTTGTTTGTTAATGAGGGGTGTCGTGGGAGCTGCTAGGGCGTGGCTGGTGGTGGTAGTATGGTGCTGTAGGCGGTGGCTGGTGTTGAAGTTGGTGGTTGTCGGTTGCACATTCCCGGCTGAAACGTATAGGGAGTATTTGTATGGAGGGTTTGTTTGTATGGCATTGCACATTACATGTTGCTTTTAAGACGGGTTTTGATTACTAATTTACGTAATAATATAATTATTATTAAAGTTAATGAATAAACATAAAGAGTTGATAATGAATTATTAATAAAGTATAAATAATTAATAATCAATTTTGAATAATTTGCTATTGTTTAGGTGACGGATTTGTGAGACGGGTTTACTGAAGAATATTTTAATTGATTGCGTAAATTGGAGTATTGCTGAAAAGGTAGGATAATCTACTCAACTATATTTGGTTTGCGTGTTTAATACGTGAATGTATTGAAAGGATGATTGGTGTATGATTGCTTATTTAATTAAGCTAATTGAGTGATTAACTTTGTTAATTGATTGGAGTTGTGTATATTTTATACGATTATATTGTGGCATGCTTTATGAGAATTGGACTGCCCCAGGCTTAGTCTCTAGTGGATAACGTGAGTGGTTGTTGGACTGCCCCAGGCTTAGTCTCTGGTGGATAACGTGTGTGTATAATTGGAAGGCCCCAGGCTTAGTCTCTGGTGGATAACATGGATAGTTGATGTCGAGATGTGACATGTGAACAGTTGAGATTGGAATATTGACAGTTGTGAGAGATTGGTTGTTTTAATGTATTTTATCCTACTCAACCTCGTGGTTGACCGTGTATTCGTGAACACCTGTGATGAACCATAATGGGGAGCAGATTTGATAGGTACTAAAGATTAGCTAACTTGGGAGCATTGGGATGTGAGCTCGACTTGGACCATAGTTGCTGTCTAGATCACTTAGTTGACTTATACAACTTTATTTATGTTATTTCCGCTGCGTAGTAAATTGTAATGTTAAGTTTTATATTTAATCGGTTGGCAATGTAATAAAACCATTCTTTCAGTTAAAGTACTTTGGTTTGTTTTAATTTGTATCATTTACCTCGGGCAACCAAGATGGTAACACTCTCATTTACTTGGGAATGTCTAGCTAAAGGCTCCCGAATAAATGGGGGTGTTACATAAATAATCCGTTAAATCACTTCTACTTGAGTCGAATATTAATAATCAATCATTAAAATCACCAATGAACATTAACAATATGCAGTTCTGGCTTCACAACCAGAACTCACCTCAGGAACAGACGCAGTGACCATTGCGCCTCTTCCAAGGGACGCAGCATTGCTGCGCCTGTTCCGAGGTGACTTCTGTCTCTGAACTTCCGTTCTTGCTTTGACCTAGTTTATTAGTTTTACGTATTAATCGACTATTAATCATAATATCGCCACTAATTTGTCCGTTTTCTAACCTTAATTATTTTCCATTTCTTTTCTCAAATTGTCCGTTTTAAATGTATTTTCGACGTAAATCATTAAACCATTGTAATTATTGTAATTTTAATTATCGTATTTTGTTTATTACTCTTTATTATCATTTGTTTGCTCTCACATATAATCAACCTTAAATCCCTACTTCGACGTAATGTATGCTAAATTACATGTTCATCGACTTATTTTAATCTCACATGCTAGGATTAATCTATTAGATGTTGCATTGCATGCATATAATCGACAACATATCAAGTATAGATAATTTCCCTAATCATTAGTAGGGGCCGCTATCGAGGCGGGCGGGATTAGGTGTTCAATCAAAAGAGCTTCCTAATACGTACCCTCACCCCTTACTCCAGATCTATGTGAACATCCGTGTTCATTGGCATCCACGAGAGTCATTCTAGACATAGAATGCTAAGGGTAACGAGTTCTTAGTGTCTATGTCACTAATTTGTGTCTTGACATGACGCGAAGTATTCGAACGGTTTCCAATTTTCCACAATAAATTGGTGGCGACTCCACAAATGCAAACGCTTGTTTTCGCAAGCGCCTCCGTGGGCCCCCCGTGTCCACAGTTTGGCAACTCCGCTAGGAAGTAATACACTTACGTGTTGCCAAGGGTGAAACTTAAACAAGGTTAGGGAATAGTTTATATGAGACAGTTGTCGGTTTTCATTACTCGATCTTCTTAGATTGTTTTATTCGCCTTCCTAGGCCCAACCCAACCCATTCAACCAATCGTCCCGTCTGGACGGTCCAAATTCTTATCTGGGCCTAAGGATGATAGCGATTGACGTCAACCATACCATGATGCTTACTCATGTTTGTATCAAGGGCTTTCACTACTCGAGGGAATGGAATAGGAACCGGCCTTACTCATGTTTGGCACGAGCCTCTCCACAGACCCGGGTTTGATTGTTCGGTATGGCAACTGGCCCTTTTAAGCCAAAACCCTTTAAATGCACTCAGCATACTGTTATAATGCCTGTTTGAATGCTTGTATCATATGTGATCACCATTTTCTAAACCAAACCATGACCAATTTTGTAAAATCAAAAACCTTTTTCAAAATGTAAATATTTTCGAAAATGGGCCAAATTAGGGCAAGATGAGTCGAAACCCTGTCCAAATATCGAGTCAAAATTCGGGCCTCAAAACCGATTTCAAAATCTCACTTCGAGTTAACACTCATACAACTACACTACAGTTGACTAGGACAAACATTTTAAAACTTCGTCATTTTCAAACCTCACTTGACACAAGTGGCACACTCCCACCCCACAACTCGTGTCTTTTCTTTGAGTAAGTGTGTTAGAATGGTCGATCATGTTTTGATTCGTCATCGATCTCTTATCCAGTTTCCAAGATGACTGAAGCTAGTACCACAAGCGCCAACAGTCAACCCCGAAATGGTAATGATCAAATCATAGCTGCGCTCGCTCGTCTCCAAAAAAGCCAAGACCAAGTTTATGATCGCCTCAATACAATCGAGGGCCGAATTATTGCTGTAGAAACTAGGCTACCTCCTGCAGAAGATGAAGTTCCTATTGAATTTGTGAATGATAACCTTCCACCCTATGTTGGACAAGCAGAAATTAACCCTCCAGTAGGTCCTTACTGAAGCTGAAAAGCGACTTCAATACTTGGTGGAGCAACTAATGTACCTCAAAGGAGATGATATCTATAGGGAAAACAATCGCAAGTATGAGGCCGTGAGCGCCAAATTACCAACCAACTTCAACATGACTGATATCCCAAAGTTCAAGGGACATGAAAACCTTTGAACCACATTCGTGCTTTCAAAGACTACATGTCTATCAAAGGCATCAAACCTAAGATGTTCTTAAGGATCTTTCCTTCATCTCTCGACACCATTCCTAAGCAATGGTTCTATTCTCTAGAGCACAAGAAGATTGCAATCTGGGATGATGCTGCAATCGAGTTCGCTAAGCAATATGCGGATAATGCTGAAATCCAAGTCAATATGCGCACTCTAGAGGTTCTTCTCCAAAATGAGAAAGAAGCCTTCACCGACTTCCTAATTAAGTAGGTGGAGGAAGACTAGCACACAACTTGTCGAGCGTCCAGATGAAGCTACCCTTGTGGAAAAATTCGTGGATAACTTCAGACCCATTTATGTTAATCACTTGAGGTACCCAAACACTAAGACCTTCAAGGACTTAACTGTGCTAGGGACAAGAATTGAAGATGACATCCGTAAAGGACTCTTGTCCAAAACGGTAGGTCGTGGATATCAAGGCTCAAAAAGTCGTTCCTATGTCTCTACTAGCAAGACTGATGAGGTTAACCTTTTCCAATCATCAAAGAAGAATAACCCCCAAAGGAAGTTCACAAACATTGGTGATACATATTCCAATGCTTTGAAGAGATTGATGAAACAAGGTAAGCTCCAACCCATAGGACCTACACCTGATCCAGAAAAGAAGTCCAAGTTTGGGGATAAAAATTCATACTGCGAATATCATAGAGGTAAGGGACACAATACAGAAAAGTGTTACAAGCTAAAGCATGTCCTTCAAGATATGATTGAAGACGGTCGCCTACCAATACCTCTTGGAGGTAAGCCTAACAATACTCAGAATCCTCTTAGAGTTCTGATGATTATAAATGAAGAATCTACCTTAGATTGTTCACACCTCATTTCTCCAATCGAAGATGAGATCCATGCATTAGAAGATGAGGGGAGTTATTCTACCATTTATCCTACCATCGCCGACTTTGTTGGATGGGCAAACAGCGTGAATATACAAGTCTCAGAGCTAGAAAATGTAGTAGCATCCCTCCGCAATCCAAACACCATACCTAGGGAGAGCACGCCACTAAATATCTCTCAAAATTATACAATGCAAGATGTGGTAACCGTGGTTGATAACCTAATCGATCAAATAATCCACTTAGAAGCTGGAATCATCAGGTTGAGAGAACTTGCTACAGTCAACGGCATATGGGCCGATGATGATGAAGACGAATACCTCACTGAGCACTAGCTATTCAAGATTAGTGAGGACATAGCCAAAAATGGCGAGGACCAAGATATAGACCACCTTACTCATTCAGGGCGTCCATATCAAAACATTTCTCAAAATGGTCCTATAGCTAATGGTCCAATTACTAACACCAACATCGTAACACCAAATGATGGCGAAGATACATCTACCGACCACATGCTAAAACAATTACAGAAGACAAAGGCTGATCTTTCAGTGTGGCAGTTAGTTGCAAGCTCATTCCCTCATCGTCAAGCTTTGCTGCAAGCCTTGGCTAAATTAAACATGGCACATAACTCTACACCTGATGACGTAGTCAACTTGGTCTTCCAAGATTCAACTAAGCTAAGTAACCCGGTTACTTTCTCAGATGAGGATTTACCACCTTTCGGCACTAGTCACAACTTGGCTCTATACATTACTGTCATTTGCTTAAAGAAGAATGTACCAATGACTTTGGTAGATGATGGCACTGCAGTCAGCGTCAATCATACCATTAAAAATGGCATATAAGTTGGGCATGAAAGAGTCGGATTGGACCCCTACAAACCAAGGCGTTCATGCATACGATGGTACGCGATGTAAAGTAGTAGGACTAGTCAACCTCACCATAGCCACATGACCGATTGAGCGAAAGGTAACTTTCAGATAATAGATATCGAAGCATAATTCAATATACTTCTGGGAAGGCCTTGGATTCATGCTTCCAAAGCAATAACTGTTGGAATATGTGTCCTCCGACAATAATGCGATCACAACTGTTGATCATGATGATCACATGTTTAAGTCTCATTTTAAGAATACAATTGGGAAGTAATATTTTACTGTCAACTGGTTCACACATATCGGTAATGATTGGTGACTAGAGTTTGAAATTTACTGTCGTGCGACGGTGGTGATCAGTTGATCCCCTTAGGTCATACCTAAAGGGTAACACTCTTAATTGATTATTTAATTGATCGTATGACGATACGAGTTAATTAAATTACTTAAAATTGACGGACGATTTTGGAAGTAATATTTACGTGTCTCGTTGTAATTTGATTAAATAAGTACGGTCTAAGTAATCGAATTGTTTTATTGCTTAGATGAAATTTTTGTTTACGGAAGCAATTGAACTGAATGAATAAATTATTATAAATACAAGATGTTGTGATTTATAATTGGTAAATTATTTTGGTACAAGTAATTACGAATTACTAAGTCAATTTTGCATATGACGTATTTTTATTAATGCGTTGATTTTTAATATGTTAAAGATACATAACAATTTTACATGACACATGACATGTGACAAATTGACAAATTGACAAAGATAAAATGGAGTCCATTTTATCTTATTTGGACCGAATTAATGGGGTGATTTAGGATAAAAATTATGTTGATTAATTAAGTGGAAAACATAATCATTTCTCCTAAACCTAGCCATGCAAATCTACTTGCTCTTGTGAAGAACACCTTGCTCATGCATTGGCCCTTACACCCCTCCCTCTACCCGGTTTTGTCCAAGAGAAAACCATGGGTTTTTCTCTATAATTTTTACCATATACACTACTTGAATACTAGTGTAATATTCATTCATTCATACATCAAAAATAGGATTTTTAGAGAGATAAAATTCTTTCTCTTTCTCCCTTTTCTTAACCGAAACTTAAGAGACCAAATAAATATTTTCTGGGTCAATTTTATTCAAATTAATATTGTTCTAGTATCAATAATATTAATTTTATTTAGAGGTTACCTTGGGTATTATTCTTTGGGAGGGATTCTATACTTGAATCCTTGTTCATCCAATATTTGGAGAGCTCAAGAACAAGTGAGTAGGAGAACTCACTGGTGCCCAATAATCCGAAATATCCAATGTAAGAATGATGATTTCTTCTTTATTCTTAATATTGTCAGCATGCATAAGATTAGCATTTAATTTTATGACTAAATTAATTTGAAACATATATGAATATGTTAAGTAATGAGATATATATTTCTAAAAAGCGGTATCATGAGCCTTAGGTTATTTGCATGCAAATCGGTTATAGTTTTTCCGAGTTATACGATTAACATATAAAACTTATAAATTTGTGTTTATTATGATATATCACGAAATCAATTATGCATATTAAAGTTTCTGATCCTAAAATGTATTTAGGATATTTTGGTTAATTTATGGATTTTTATTGTTCATTTTATATAATAATGGCATTAAAAATGTGATTTTATGATAAAAATGTCATTTTCGGACTAAAATTAGCTAAACTTCTAATTTTCAAGTTGTTTATATATATATTTTCACATATATTATTTTTAGATGACCTGTAAACTTTCATAATTGTTTGAGTTATTATGCTCGAAATTTGGATTTTTCATGATAAATATCGAATTTAAATGAAAAATAGGTTAATATGAGATAAATTTCGAATATGGTCATAGAAATTTAGTATGTTGTCACATGCAATTTTACAAAATGTGTGTAAAATAATAGGTTATAATAAAGTCTTTATGCATGATTTATGATTTTTTGATGAAAAATAACATAAATAGTGACTTAAATTAGTGAATAATTGCTAAAACATACTTCATGACTAAGGAAAAACGTCACATGTTGAATTTTATTACCTATTTCAGATCTAAAATTGAAAAGTTGATAAATATAATTTTTCTCATGTTTTTATGATTATATTTGATAAATCCTGTAAATCGCAACATAGTTTTTCCTAGATAATTTTCGAAATTTTTAACCTAAGTTTTTGAACATTATGAGTGTCATGGTATTTTTTCCAGAATTTTCATAAGTTTAAATTTTGAATTTTGAATTTATTTGAAATTTTTATGATTTATTTGGAGTTTATGGCATTTTATTGTAATTTTGAGTCCATTTATAAACAAATTTAAGAAATATAATTTAATTATAGTCAATATGTTAGTGGAGACTAATTTTGAGTCCTAAGTTGGTTAGGGTAATTAACTTATGCATAAATATGATTTTATGTAATTTATTGTGATTTTAAAAGGTTCAATCACGCAAATCCGTAAAAACCGTTTAATATACGATATTGGCTCCTTAAAGGTGATTTAGCATAAAATTAGGCATGTTCATACATATTATAATGCTGCATTTTATTTATGATTGTCATAATTTTATTTTATGTAATTCTACTTAGTATGGCCTTAGTTTTTATTGGTATTACCCGAAATGTATGGGAATATCAATTCGGTTGTAATTTATTGTGATCTCGTATCACTTTTTTATAATTTAATAGATTTATTTTATTTTAATTACAAATGTATAATAGGAAATTATGTAATTTGTTATGTAATTTATTTATTCCGGAGTTCCTTGAAGACGGTGTCACTCAAGAAGGCGATACATAAAGACGGTGTTACCTCGAGATGCGTGCCAAAACCGAAGTTCAAAGGACCAATGGAGTTGGTTTCCGAATATGTAATAGTTAATTAGATTTTCTATTTTAGGAAGGCCATACTATGATTTTATTTATGTTTTGCATTTATTTATATGTTGCATGCATCGCTAAATCGCCATAACTAAAACATGCATTAGCATTTTAATCGAGTTTATCGACCGTGTCAATTATAATTATCGTAGTTCACCGCTTTAGTTCACTTAAAACATGATAGATAATAAATTGACATGACCTCTCGCTAAAATAATCAATTGAGACATAGCCTTACCAAAAGTAGAAACCATGAAAACCTATTTCGTGAGGGAGTGCACTCGGCTTTACCGGAGTACAAACCTTGTTACGTAGGGGAAGTGGGTGATAAATGTCTACCCACCGAATTTATAAAGATGAGGGTTGTTTTCGGTTTTACCGATGCCCAAATTGATGTAAATTTGGATCATGGACACATTTATTCGAAATTTGGGTTGAACTCAACGAAAGTATTCTCGACGGTTGCCGGATGTGTTTCGGGCTAAAGATAAATTTTAATGTAAATTTATCGACCAAGAGTTCTAAAGGTAGAATCGATTCAAAGGTTAATCCACCGAGTTATATTGATAAGGGTTGTTTTTCGGCTTTACCGATGCCTAAATTAATATGAATTTGGGTCTTGGAATCATTTATCAAAGTTGGGTAGAGGTCACTAGATAAATGCAATAAAGCTTGTTTAAATTAATTTTACGAGTATTATTATTTTTGAAAACGACATATGTTTTATTCCTTCTATTTAGTTTTGTAGACCGCTTTTATTTCTCATAACAAATGGCCACTCCAAACACCAACGCCACACCTGTCACTAATACTTCATGGCTCCGATCCTTCATGGATCGTTGTAAACTTAAAAAGAATGGGTCAAATTTCTCCGATTGGGATGCCCAACTCAAATTAGCCGCCCTAGGTGACGACAAGCTTCGTTACCTCACCGAGGCCTCTCCACCCGAACCTAATGCTAGGTCGAGTGCCGCTACTAGGGAAGCATATGGGGCTTACCACAAGGAGTCCGCCGCAATGAAAAATGTATTAATCTTTGCGATGGAGGCGGATCTCCAAAGGAGAGCCTTTAAGATGGGCACCGCTAATGAAATCTATTCCAAGCTTGTGACAATGTTTTCACAAACTCCGCGGATCGTCCAATATTAGGCGGCCACGGCATTCTTTGATCTCGACTTTAAAGAGGGCCAAAAGGTTAGCCCTCACGTGCTCAAATTAATGGACCTAGTCGAGACTTTGAAGATTCAAAAGGTTGAAATCCCCAAAGAACTCATTGTAGATAGGATTCTACACTCCTTATCCAAAGTCAAAGCGTATGTTCAATTCCGGGTGAATTTTAACATGCAAGACAAGGACGTGTCTCTTGAAGAATTGCACAAGTTACTTGTGCAAGCCGAAAGAGACATGAGGTTAAATGTTAACCCACCTAAGGATGTGCTTAACATAAGCACCAAAAGCAAGGGGAAGTTCAAGAAGAATGGGAAGAAGGGTAAGAAGCAAGCTCCCACTTTCACCAAAGCTAAGACTTATGAAGCTAGCACTTCCAAAATCAAGAAGGGTCCTCTTGATAAATGCCATTATTGTAATGGTGTTGGACATTGGAAAAGAAATTGTTCCAAATATCTTGGTGACATTAAAGTTGGAAAGGTCACTCCAGTAGGTAAATGACTATCCTTTCTTTTATGTTTCTAATTCAACTATGGTATTGTGATACAAATTTGTGATAATGTATCCCCTTTTATTGTAAATAGGGCCTCCACCAAGCAAGGACAAGGGAAAAGAAAAGCAAGTTTGAGAAACCATCAAGAAGCTAAGAGTAGCTTCCATGAAGCTTGGCTTTTTATTGTCTTATTTTAATTTATGTTTCGGATTTTTAGAACTTTTTGATTTTCGTGTTCACATGGAAATGTTTGATCCTTTCTAAAACAATTGTTGTATTTTGGATTATGGTGGCTTGGTTCGCAACCCATCACCCGTTTTATCGTATTTTATCTTTGTTCTAAAAATTCGTCTTTATATGCTTGCTCATAGAAACATATGATCATTCACTTAAAATGATCTAATGGACAATTATAATGATGGGATTAATTATATGTCCACAAGCTTAAGGCTTGTGTATGATCAATTATAAAGTGATATTGGGTTGATGAACTCTCTTTAAGGAATGTCAATCACCAAGTACACTTATCAAATCTAAAACAATTAGTCAACCTATGAGATAGTCCTCCTTATACTTCAAAAATCATTATTTGTGTCTCATATGCTATCTTTGAATCTCTAGTGTATTCATTCTAAAGATAGAGTGGGAGAAAATGAAGACACAAAGGACACCAATCAAGATTTGTGTACTTGTGTAAATGAGATCTATGCAAGAAAGAATGATTTGTATACCTATGCAGATATTATACACGAATAGATGAGATCTATGGTCTCGAATAGATGAAATCTACATGACAAAAGAGACCAAGTGAAGTAATCAAAAGAATATGTTCTCAAGATAACTACACGAGGAGACCAAAAGAAAGTTTTGGAATAAGAATGACTAATGTAAAGTCTTAACAAGAGTTTTGACTAGTTTATGAACAACATTTGACCAATAGTTTCAATATTGATATTTACTTAAGAGCCTAAATGAATCAAAGTTGCATCCTCGAAAATAAATGAGATTTATGACTAAAAGTTGCAAAAATTGATATGCCGATATCCACAAGAGCTAAGTTAAGTAGTAACCACGCTAATGTCATTACTTAACCTCATTATGAAAATGAAATGGTTAAACCTCCTTCCGAAAAGGGTATTTTGAGAAGGACGTATATTAGATATAATTCACATTTAAATAATGACATTGCTACGCATCATTATAAAATGAATGAGTTAGAGATTAAAATCTCTTTCCGTAAGCTTAAGATTGAAACCTTTTCAAAATAGGTATTTTGAAAGGATATGATGGGAATATATATGGTTTTATCTTAATAACTTAGCAAAGCAAAATATATTTAAATTCTTGAAATATTTCGATTGAGTAGTCAATTACGAAACATGTGGAATTAAGTGGGAGTTGGAAATTATCATGTGAAGATATGGAATTTAGTGGGAGCAATCATCTTGTAAAAGTTTATAACTTATTACTCATTGAGAATGACGAGCTAATACTTTCTTTCACAAAGAAGTATTTGAGTTTTCAATTCTGGATGAAAATGGACTATGATGAATCCAATCACATCATGAGATGTTGGATAGGTATTGAGATATACACATCGAATCAACGAGAAACGTAGGTTATTCATGTCAATGAAAATGGAATTTCCATTAGCAGTCATGGTCGTTCATTGAACCTAAGAATGGTTGATCACATGATTATTAGTTACTAATGTTTCCGCCATTAGAATAATCATGCACATGTCCAATAATAATGAATCATATGCATAAGAGCATGATGATTCATTGGCAAGCCATAGAAGAATCATCATAAATTCTCGAGGCGAATCCGATTAGCGATTTCAGTGTTGGACATAACACTCTGTTGTGTGTCAAGAGGTTGCACATATTAAAGTTCGAACACGCGTAAGGATTTATGAAAATCCTAAGCTTTTCAAGCTAAAAGGAGAAATAAGAAGTTTGGAAAAATACTTAGTTGAAGTAAGAAGTTACTCAAAACTAATATTTTCTAATTTGCTAGGACTTGTGAGTTGGTAGAACACTTGACCAGTGCAAGTTATATCATCCACCACAAATTCGTTGGTTGTGTGATAAACAACCAGAAAGTTCTTTCAAGATAAAGAACCCAAACCGAGGTTGGGAACCTATATGTGTACTTGGTAAGGTTCATGCTATGAGAGATAACATGAATATAAAGGATAATGCAATATAAGAAGTTTGAACACATGGGCACATGATATATTAAACTTCTATTGCAATCAACTAGTGTTTACACACTTCCGATATGCATCACAAGGTTGTAATATGGTATTGACTACCTCAATGTGATGTCGACATTTATCGTTTGAGTTATTATTAACTCACCTTATACTTTGTTACATCCAAACGGGTTTTAGAGACAATTGAACCCCGTTAAAGTGAACACGAATTAGCATTGTATTCGCCCATAGTTACTTACATAAGGTGACGTCTCGAAGTGACTAGAGTGTGATGCGATTGATGGCAAGTTCAAGTGCCATAGAGTCATATGAGAATGACTAGTCGATCACATAGGCAGACTGTTAGGAACACTTTGTCGGGCCTTATGACCGCTTATAGAGTTCTGGCAAATTTATACAGCCTGGTCGTGGCGAGAGCTACTATAGTATTCTAATGAGTCAATTCTTTTGACTAAAGACTGTTCGCCTAAGATGGGACAGTTTCAGATTAACTTTGATTTATGTTACTACGACCTTCGTAAATGGGGTCAAATGGGCATATTTTGGGTTATGATGGCTGTGGCTAGTCGAAGGGAATAAGTGCGATAGGAATTGTCCACCCCTAGTCAGGATTATAACAATATCTCAGGGCCACTCGAGGAGTAATGAACTGGAAATGCGTGGCCACGTTCGGAAGATATCTATGGTAGATAAATCCGGTCAATCAGTTATTCTCCAGATCGAGGAAACCACTCTCGATATGATCACTTCCAAGTACGACCTGAAAGACACCTTGCATTGAGTGGGAGATAGTAATAGGACAAGAGAATTGGTGACGCACACTTGTCGAGGACAAGTGGGAGATTGTTGGAATATGTGTCCTCCGACAATAATGCGATCACAACTGTTGATCATGATGATCACATGTTTAAGTCTCATTTTAAGAATACAATTGGGAAGTAATATTTTACTGTCAACTGGTCCACACATATCGATAATGATTGGCTGACAAGAGTTTAACATTACTGTCGTGAGACGGTGGTGATCAGTTGATCCCCTTAGGTCATACCTAAAGGGTAACACTCTTAATTGATTATTTAATTGATCGTATGACGATACGGGTTAATTAAATTACTTAAAATTGACGGACGATTTTGGAAGTAATATTTACGTGTCTCGTTGTAATTTGATTAAATAAGATACGGTCTAAGTAATCGAATTATTTTATTGCTTAGATGAAATTATTGTTTACGGAAGTAATTGAACTGAATGAATAAATTATTATAAATACAAGATGTTGTGATTTATAATTGGTAAATTATTTTGGTACAATTAATTACGAATTACTAAGTCAATTTTGTATATGACGTATTTTTATTAATGCGTTGATTTTTAATATGTTAAAGATACAAAACAATTTTACATGACACATGACATGTGACAAATTGACAAATTGACAAAGATAAAATGGAGTCCATTTTATCTTATTTGGACCGAATTAACAGGGTGATTTAGGATAAAAATTATGTTGATTAATTAAGTGTAAAACATAATCATTTCTCCTAAACCTAGCCATGCAAACCTACTTGCTCTTGTGAAGAACACCTTGCTCATGCATTGGCCCTTACACCCCTCCCTCTACCCGGTTTTGTCCAAGAGAAAACCATGGGTTTTTCTCTATAATTTTTACCATATACACTACTTGAATACTAGTGTAATATTCAATCATTCATACATCAAAAAAAGGATTTTTAGAGAGATAAAATTCTTCCTCTTTCGCCCTTATCTTAACCGAAACTTAAGAGACCAAATAAATATTTTTTGGGTCAATTTTATTCAAATTAATATTGTTCTAGTATCAATAATATTAATTTTATTTAGAGGTTACCTTGGGTATTATTCTTTGGGAGGGATTCTATACTTGAATCCTTGTTCATCCAATATTTGGAGAGCTCAAGAACAAGTGAGTAGGAGAATTCACTTGTGCCCAATAATCCAAAATATCCAATGTAAGAATGATGATTTCTTCTTTATTCTTAATATTGTTTGCATGCATAAGATCAACATTTAATTTTATGACTAAATTAATTTGAAACATATATGAATATATTAAGTAATGAGATATAGATTTCTAACAATAACATCCACCCTCCACCAGAAAATCAAGATCCCACTAGATGGCAAAGTAGTGACGATCAGTTCGTCACCTATCAAGGCTGTAATAGAAAAAATGTCAAGCAACCAAGTGGTTACATATCCAGTATACGAGCTTGGGGGCTTCCATAGCATAAACTTGGTAGAAAGTGAACTGGCACCCTTATACTTCAATCCATATTCCAATTTAGTGGTCAACCACATACTCAAGTCTGAGGGATACTTCCCGAGAATGCCACTGAATCATGTCCGAAGAAATACCTTTTCACCTTACAAAGAAGGAAACTCTCAAAGGGTACCATTAGGATTGGGATACAAACCCACGAAAGAAGAAGCTCTAGAGATGATCACACAGTTTCAAAACCGTAAGAACGTGGGAATCCAAATGCGACCCTACCTCCCTACCCTAAATGGATACTTTGTTAGAGAAGGGGTTCAAGAATACTTTCATGGGTTTCCCGAACCTTGGCACTATAAAAGAAGGCAACTAGCTGGAATCGAGATCTTTCACGATTGCTACTTCATTCCTTCAGAAACGGTTCCTACCGTCAAGACTCGTCAAGCACCTTGCTTAGACCAATAGGCCGTTAGCCTTCTGTTTGGAGAAGATCGATTTGTTAGAGCTGCGCAGGACGGGATCATTACCATGATACTTCAAGATGACAATTTCAACCCTACCGCGTTAATCACAGAAACTAGTTCGAATCAGCATAAGGGATGGAGAAAACCAATCAAATGGACAAACAACCAAGGAAGACTCTTCAAACTCACCACTGGAGAAGGAGAGATATTCAAAGGAGAACCCGAAGATAATGAATTCGAGTCAGAGTCGGAGTCGGAGTCGGAATCAGAGTCGGAGTCTAGAGAAGTCCCTAGAGAGTCTCCTCATGTCGTCACTCCCAATCCCCTTGTTTCTCCTAGCATACCATCAAGTAGTAACAATAGTTCGGGAAATGTCCCAACAGCTGTCCCTTTACCGTCACTGACTACTGAACAGATGGCTTCTTTGTTTCAACTATTTTCAAAATTTAATATGAATAAATCAGATTCTGCTTACTCTTTGTGTTATTCTGAATGCAATTCTATTTACGATGATAATGAAGATGATCCAGACCCAGACTCAATCAAACTACCTCCCTACATAGCTAAAGAAATATTACAAGAAGGGGAAGGGGAACCAGTTATAGAGAACACCGAACCCATCAACGTAGGAACCGAACTAGAACCCCAAGAACTTAGGATAGGGACAACCTTAAGCCCAACTGAAAGGGCCAGTTTCATAGACCTCCGACACGAGTTCAAAGACATTTTTGCTTGGTCTTACAAAGCCATGCCAGGGATCGACAGGGATATTGCAGCACACAGAATTCCAATCAAACCAGGTTTCTAACCTGTAAAGCAGAAGCTTCATCGGATGAGCACAGAATGGGCTCTTAAGATCAAAGAAGAAGTCGATAAACAATTCAAAGCCAGGTTCATCAAAGTTTCCGAGTATTCAGACTGGCTGTCCAACATAGTACTCGTACCCAAAAAGGATGGGAAAATCCGAGTTTGTGTTGATTTCAGAGACTTTAACAAAGCAAGTCCCAAAGACGACTTTCCTCTACCACATATCGACATATTGGTAGACAATACAGCAGATCACGCGTTGTTGTCCTTCATGGATGGATACGTAAGATATAATAAGATCAAAATGGCCATAGAAGACATGCATAAGACCGCCTTTGTTACTCAATGGGGCACCTACTGTTATACTGTTATGCCGTTCGGATTCATCAATACTGGAGCTACGTATCGACGCACTGCTACCACACTCCTACATGACATGATGCATAAAGAAGTCGAGATGTATGTGGATGATATGATTGTCAAGTCCAAAGATAGGAAGAGGCACATTGATAATCTTCGCAAGTTCTTTCTAAGACTACGGAAGTACAACATGAGGCTTAATCCTCAGAAATGTGCATTCGGAGTAATGTCAGGCAAGCTTCTTGGATATGTCATCAGTCAACGAGGAATAGAAATCAATCCTTCCAAAATCAAAGCTCTAATCGAAATGCCACAACCTCAGACAGAGAAGGAGGTTAGGGATTTTTTAGGCAAGGTGCAATACATAAGTCGATTCATATCGAAACTTACCATGATATGTGAACCAATCTTCAAAAAGCTAAAGAAAACAGATCATACCACATGGGATGATGATTGTCAAAAAGCGTTTGACAAAATCAAGGAGATACTAGCCAAACCACCAGTGCTCATGCCTCCACAACGAGATCAACCTCTTTGTTTATTTCTCATAGTGACCAAAATAGCCATGGGGGCTATGCTAGCACAAACCATTGGAAAAGAAGAAAGAGCTATCTAATACCTTAGTAAGAAGTTCTTGGAATACGAATGCAAGTACACACCTCTCGAAAAGACATGCCTCGCTCTTGTATGGGCAACAAAAAAGCTACGCCATTATATGCTTAGCTACTCCGTCAAGGTGTACTCCAAAATGAATCCTGTCAAATACCTCTTTGAAAAACCCATTCTCAACGGACGCTTGGCAAGATGGACCTTAATGCTCTCAGATTTCGATCTAAAATACGTACCTCTAAAGGTTATAAAAGGGCGTGCCGTCGCCGAGGAGTTCGCAGATAATCCCATCAACGACAACCAGGCAGTAGACATATGGTTATTCCCAGATGAAGATATACTACAGACTAGCGTAGACCCTTGGGACCTTTATTTTGATGGAGCATCGAACTTAAGAGGATTTGGAATAGGGGTATTGCTCATTTCTCCTGAAGGTGAGCATACACCACTTTCTGTCAAACTCGACTTCGAGGTGACAAATAACGCAGCAGAATATGAAGCTTGCCTTATTGGACTACAAGCAGCAGTAAGTTTAGGCATCAAAAATCTTCGAGTTCACGGAGATTCATCCTTGATCATCAACCAAATTACAAGATCTTGGAAAATTCAAAGTGAAAGTTTAGCGCCCTATCAGTCCAGGATAGATCAGGTTGCCCAATTCTTCGATCAAGTGACCTACCTACATCTACCTCGAGAAGAATATCAGTTTGCAGACGCTCTTGCAAAACTTGCATCACTGATTAACATGCCAGACGGCAAGGTAGAAATGCCTTTATGCATCGAACGACGGTTAGAACCGGCCTACATGCACAAAATTATAGATGAAGAAGAAAACCAAGGGGGGCCTTGGTTTCAAGCCATTCTAAACTTTAAGCTCAATAGTACATATCCGCCAGATATGGATAAGAGAGGACAACCTGCTATAAGCCTACTAGCCTCTCAATATATCCTCATGCAAGGATAATTGTACAAAAGAACACCTCTTGGTGTAGTTTTACGTTGCCTTGATCATTCACAGGCACGAAAAGTGATGGAAGAAGTTCATGATGGAGAATGCGGCCCTCACATGAGTGGACCAATGATGGCAAAGAAAATCACATGTCTGGGATATTACTGGACCACGATGGAATCCGATTGCATCAAGTATGTCAGACACTGCCATAACTGCCAAATCTTCGGGAATGTGAGACATGTCCCTCCTTCACTACTCTACATAATGACATCTCCATGGCCATTTTCTGCTTGGGGAATCGACATCATGAGGAAGATCACCCCAGCCGGAACAGGAGGTCACTATTTCATTTTGGTGGCGATCGACTCTTTCACCAAATGGGTCGAAGCAGCATCTTACACTAGTCTCACACCCAAGAACGTGGCAAAGTTCATACAAACCAATATCATTTGTCGATATGGTTGCCCGCATGATATCATCAGTGACAATGGACCACATTTCCAGGCTGAGACTGAACAATTGCTAGCCAAGTAAAAAATAAAACACCACCTTTCCTCGCCATACAGTCCACAAACGAATGGCGCGGTGGAGGCAGCAAATATGAATGTCGTCAGAATCCTACAGAAAATGATTGATCATTATCGTGATTTGCCCATTAAGATACCATTCGCCTTATGAGGTTATCGCACATCCGTTAGGACGCCCACTGGGGCTACTCCTTTCTATTTGACTTACGGCATGGAAGCTGTAGAACCAGTTGAACTAGAGATCCCATCCTTACGTATTTTACTCGAAAGCCAAATTCCGGAAGCCGATTGGAAGAAATATAGGTATGAAGAACTCATCCTCTTGGATGAACGTAGATTGCGTACATTGCATAATGTGCAAACATATCAGGCGTATCAAACAAGCCTTCAATAAAAGGGTTAAGCCTAGAAACATCAAAGAAGGAGACTTAGTCCTCAAATCAGTTAGAGAACTTCTACGTGTCGATCCACGAGGAAAGTTCAAACCCAACTGGGCCGGACCATTCTTGGTCAAATCCATACTCCCGGGGGGTGCGGTTAGGATCACAGACCTAGATGGGAACGAATTTGCTAACCCAACTAACCTCGACCAACTAAAACAATATTATGCCTATAATAAGATAAAAACGCGCCTTGCGTAACACCCACGTGCCGCTCATGCGACACGAAATAAAAACGACCCTTGGCCTGCTGAAATAAAGATTATGTCACCTTGCTCTTGCATTCTGACAATTCGTCATCCTCATATCATCAAATAAATTGAATTGTATTCTACGAGTAAGTAAAGCTCATGCTCAATTTCTAGTTCGCTACAAGCTCTTGCTTAGAACAATTATTCTTTTACATTTACTCGAACAACGCGCAAGAGTTTGATTTTATTTTTTTAATGAATACGTAGGCAATCCTTCATAGGATACAACCCATTATTTTAAATGTAAATAGAAGGACATTTGCATTTGCATTTGAAATTCGACAAGAATAAAAGAAAGGAAATCACAATAGTTTCATAAGTAATTAATTTTTTATTCATTTCTTCCATAAATAATAACAATACGCCACATAATATAAAAAATGCTGAAAAAACGAATAGGCTAGGATTCTCAAAAACCCCACCATCTATTACAAATAATAATATTAATAAATAGTACTTCGACTTAGGCTACTCTTCCATCTTTCCTTTGCCTTTCTCATTTTTATCATACTTCTCGTCCCGACCACGAGCCGGGCGCTCCTGTGCTATCTCGAACCTGATCACCAAAGGTCTCTCTCGCGGTCTAGCCTTACCATCTCTACGGTAGGAGCGACCTTTGGTTTCTTCGACGGATGAACAACTCGGAATCCAGCCTCTTCCTCCACCTCAGTCAAGTACTTTTGGTTCTCCTTTGCTACCTCACGAATCTTGTAGTCAACGGGCTCCCGCTTCCTCAATTCTCGCGCTCCTCGGGAGTAGTAGCCTTCCTCCATTGCAAGTATGAATCTGATACCCATAATGAACTAATAGAAGGATGTATGAACCACATGTTCCTCTGAGCCCACTTGAGAGCCCACTCTCTACGACTCTTGGTAGTATGTGCCACTACAGTCTGAGGAACGATATCAAGCTTAGGAATCTTCTGTTTAAGGCCCACTTGCCTCATCAATCTCTCCGGGAAGATGCATATCATGAATTCCAAGCCAGGAATGCGAACTGACGGAGTAGGATCTAAGGATGACACTCCAGTGACTGACTTAAGATGCCACCATGGCACGACCCATCTGATCAAAGGACCACCTTCGTTCTTCAATTTGTTCTCCCAATATTTGCAAACCCGAGTGAAGTCCACCATATAGAGCCTGGTCCTTATTGCAATCGACCGAGCATGATACCCTGGAACATTAGCTGGGGGCTCGATCAACCGCAGATGCTCCATGAGCCAATCCTACCAAGAATGCGGGAATTAATGTCCAACAAAGAAAAATCGAACAAAAAAAAAGAGAAAAAAGAGAAAAAGGTTCTTACCTGCAAAATGATAGGACTTCCCAAGTAAGGAAGCTCGCGGTTGGCTTTTCTATTATCCAGCCCCAAAATGATTTCTCCTAGGCACAGACACGCTGGGCTCATGCGCAGCTCCATCTGTTCAACCAAGCTCAAGTACCGAGGATCTCTTCTCATTTCCTTATCAACATGCCCTTAGAGGACATATCCATGCAGTAGGCAAAACCCGAATGCCCTACGCCTCGCCATTTAAGAGATAGAAGGGTCTTCCTTGTTTATAAATCGATCAATAAAATCAAGCATACGGACCCCTTTTGAGGTCACAAGACGGTCAACCTCAACTTTAGTCAGTCCAAGAAAATCTCTAAATTTGCTTTTGTACCCTTGAGAGCTAGAGGGTATGGCAGGCGCATGTTCTGGTTCCCATCCTCCAATTGCAGCAATTTCCTCAGGAAAAGGACAGATATCACCTCCAGGGAAGGCAAATACATGGAAGTTAGGGTCCCAATATTCAAGACAAGCATCCAAGAATGGTTTCACAACTTACACCAATTTGAGACTCAAAATCGACCCCAAATTGAAAGCACCCATGTCATGCTTCTCAACGTTTGTAAATTCATTTGTCCAATCTTTGACACGGTTTTTAAAGGCATCCATAATTTGTGAATTTTCTTCTATGAATATAGGAGAGTTTTATATAATAGACGGAAGAAGGATAAAGGAATTATGTGAATAAAAGCTCCCTCGACGTCTATATATATATACTAAAAGTTGTTTCCTAATTTCTGTTAGAACTGAAGCTATGGGGAAATGGCGCAACACCTTCTGCGCCTCTTCGAAGGATCGCAGCTCATGCTGCGCCTATTCCTCAGAGGATTTCTGTGATTTTTTCCGCTTTGGATATTTCCTAATTTATTTTGCCTATAATTTCCTATTCCTATACGTTATTATTTTGGTAATTCCGTCAAATTGCTATATTTTATGTTTCCTAATTTTCCGGGCACGCTTTTCGAGACAAAATCGACATTTTCGCCAAATAAGCACACTTACCCATTTCATTTTATTTTCTTTTTTTAGGGGAATCATTTCACTCCCCATTTCACATTTCATTTCAAACTTATACATTTCTTTTTTCATATTTTTATGTGGTAGCCCTCCCTACCGTCTGGTCATTTCTAGCAATTTTTCCCGCTCATTTCTGGGTCATTTTTTATGTCTTTTCCGCATTTCGCGCTAGTTTAAGCCATATGTACAATATGTGTTTATGTATAGTTTGTATGTAAATTTCGGCAGCATGACGTCGTAAACCGTCATCTACCAAACCTGTTCTAAGCTAACCTGCAGGAACAAACATACAACCCAGCAGCAAAGGCACTCAGGCCATCATATATACAATCAAAATGCTATATGTAAATCAAACTGGGGGCTCTTGCCCAAAACAAAGTCCAAAAAGTCTAAAATGAAGACCTAAATGTACAAAATGTATACAACACAGCCGACGACAACAAAAAACAAAGACGACTACTCCTGAACGCCACCTCGCTCGATGACCCTAGCCTCGAGAGCAGCGATCTCGGCGTCCCTGGCCTTCAACTCCCTCAACAGGCGAGCCGTCTCCTCCTGGGACTGTGCTAGCTCCCGCTCCAGGTCGCGCTTCCTCTACAAATGACAAAGGAATGCCTCATTTCAATCATTTTAAAATGCGGGGAAATTACAACAGAAATCAAAATGAATGAGAGGTTCATACCTGTCGTCCTCGGCCACCAGCAAGTGCCTCGATGGCTGTAGCCCGCAGCCGGTTAGCCACCCTCCACAGCGACACATGTCCAGACGGCGCCACCCGCATTTCAAATAAACAAAAAATTTTCAATGAAGTGGACAAATGTATTCTTATATAACAACAAAAGTCAACTGAATCTGGGGCTTACCCTCCTAATCAAATGCTGCCACTCCTCCAGGCCAGCATCTGTCACCGCCTTGCCGAAGTCGCGGAGCTCAGAGATCGTCGTCATCCCCGCCGCGTCAATGTACTTAAGGGTCTCGGGGTACGCTGGGGGCTCGATGCCCGCCTCCTCAACCTCCTTCAAAATTCAAAAGAAGTCTTTATTTGATGATCATTCATCATTTTGTCAAGTCAATTAAAAAAAGGAAAAATGAAGCACTTACCACGACCGGCTAGTACGCCAACCTCTGGCGAACAAACAGAGAGTACTCCTCACCAGGAAGGAGAAGAGCGTCGCCACCAACGTCTCCCAGGTCAGCCTCCCTCTCAGCATCCGAAGGCTCCCTAAACATCGTCTGAGGAGGATCGATGGAAACTGTGAAGGCATCACGAGAGCACTGACGAGTCAAGCGCTCGCCCAGATACCACACTGGACCCATAGACGTCCTCAGCAGGAACCGACTCGAGCTCCTAGGTCGAAGGACCTAAGCCACGAAATGAGGGGCATCAGGGTAGTCCACCCAAGGCCTGGGAACCCAATAAGACAACAGAACAAGGGGTCATTCTTATGATCATTTCTAGGGAATAATGGATAAATAGTGAAGGAGTAAATAAAAAAGTGATCAAATTAGTTACGTCACTCAGCTTCAGAGCATTCACGCCCCATCGACAGACATCGTAAAAAGAACGCTGGCTCTTCCTACGATATATCACCCAGTCCCTCACAACTGGGTAAGCCCTTGGCCCAGGCTCCTTCCTCTTGGGCGCAAAGCCTGGAAAGTAGGAGTACACCCATGCCTGCAAAGCAAGACAATCGATGATGATCTTTCACGATTCGATAAAAGAAGGAGAAATGATCCTTCATGATACTAAATGAAGGTTCATACCTCCAACAGCAGTCTAGGACCAACAGTAGCAGGAGAAGTCCCCTTCTCCAGTAGCTCGGGATGGACCATGCCCCTCATATAGCGTGTGAGGACCGCAAAGCCAGGAGTGACCCACTCCCAATGACCTAGATCACTCAGGTCAGAAAGGAATAGAAGAAGCTTCGTCGCCAATCTCTCCCCCTTGTCTCCAAGGTAGAGTGAAGACAAGAACCACCAGAGCCACAAGCGGGCTCTCTGCTCCGCAGTACACTGAGGAGGAGCCACCTCCCTCCCATCCATCGTCACCGACTCCGGGGTCTTACCCGCAAAGTAATCTCTGACGTAAGTGCTCGGCACTAGCCCGGGAACCGCAGAAGCACTCGCCGCCAGGTTCCAACCAATCAGCCTCCTGGCCTCAGCCGAGTCCACCTTCATGGCCGTCGACGGCCACACCATAGCCTCCTCTCCACACGGCAGACGAGAAACCATGCCGTAGTCCTCCAACGTGACCCCGACCTCACCAAAAGGCATGTGAAAGGTCGAGGTCGTGTCCCAGTACCAATCGAGGATTGCTCAAATCAGGCAAAGGTTAGGCCGAAGCTTTCTTTCTTTGATCTCCCTCCACGCTCTCACCAACGCTCCGAAAGCTCCTAGCTCGATGATGGCCTGCTCCTCTTCTGATAGCCTCCCATAGGCCTCCATCGTCATCGTGTAGCCAGAGAAGGACCTCAACTTCCCAGCCTCCTGTATCGATTCGACGCAAAGCTATCTTTAGCTCAAAGGGAAAGCAACAGAGAAATGAAACGGCAAATGAATATGGAAAGATGACGAGAGAATGAAAAGGTCGAGACTTACCAAACTCTTCACCGTCCTGTAAGACATGTGGCTCTCCGCTGCCCAAATTAGATGGTGACCATCCCATTTCTCATCCCACTCAGTTGCCCTCGCCAGCTGGCGACCGCCTCGTCCGACGTTAGCCCGTCTCGGGGCCTCCTCCTCAGCAAAAGCCTCCTCCTCAGCAGTCTGCTTAGAAAACGCCTCCTCTAACACCTCCTCAAAAGTAAGAGAAGGGTCGAAGTCAGTGTCCACGTCCATGGGAGCCTTCCCCAACGTAGAAGCTATGTCACCTACAAAATTAGAGCAAATTAGGCCGCGACAAATGACGGCGAGCCTCGGTCAAAGTAAATTCCAAGCCTTTCAAGATCCGAATATGGCCTTTTCCCGCTATCTTTGGCCATTTCTTTCAAAACCCGGCCAATTATGTGGTAAACTGGGTCAAGTCAAGTCTAAGTTCGAGCCTAGTAATCGGTTTGAGTCGAAAATTCGGCAGCATTTCGCTATAACGACGATTATGCCCTAGGAAAGTGTCCTGAAAAAGCCATCACAAATCAAAAATCCGAGATATTAGGAAGTTTACGCATCACACAAGGATCGCAAATACCAAATTTCATCACAAATGGGCAATCCTAAGGCTATTTTCGAAGCAATTTACAAAATAGCTCAGAAATCGTCTCAATTTTACTCAAATGCTCAATACTCAATGAAAATTCAAAAAGAAAGCATGGTTATATTCCTTGAACTACCAATTATCCATTTCTAATGTCAATTTTACAAGGCAAATCCATTTGGGGGAAAGCCCCAAATTTTTGAATTAATTGGGTGGAAAAACCTAATTTTTTCGATCCAAATTAAGCAAAATGCGGATGTTTAAACAAGAATAAGAAACATACTTCGATTAGTCATGATTAATGCAATATTTTGATCAAGTTTTGGTGGAATGTCGTTGGAATTTGAGAGAGTTTACGGAGAATTTGTGTTTTGTTATACTGAATAAACACGGGTTCTGTTGAGTTTTTACTCAGACATGGACGAACCCAGGAAAGGACGCAGCAGGTGTTGCGCCTCTTCTAAGGGTTGCAGCTCTTGCTGTGCCTGTTCCTCAGCTTCCCTCCAATTCAATTTTCAAAAATTCGTTACAAGTTCGTTCTTCGTGGGCCCATCTTTGGTGCGCCTCTTCTCCAACACCATATATCGTGCATTTGGTCTGTTTGATATTTATTCTTCGTCCGGACCCGTACCTTCGAGCAGACTGTGAATTTTCATAGTACCTTACCTTCGAGCAGACTGTGAATTGTCGCAGTACTTTATGAAGACTTCGCTTGCAACAACGAGCAGGTTTTCTTCGACGGTGTTTTGACACACCTTAATTATTTTCCCAGCGAGAGTTCATGACAGCCGATTGTTCTTCTCGAGACATGGAGTTCGCTTGAGACCGACACAAGCAGATTTCACCTCAAGTTTTTTTGCTGGAGTTCGCTTGAGACGACGCAAGCAGATTTCCCCCCAGCAGTTTCTACCGACATCCTGCTGCCTTTCAATATTATGTTTTTCCCCTCGGAGTTCGACAAAGAAAGAAGTCTCAGGTATGGTTTCTTCTTATGGCTGGCGAGCTTCCTTACGTAGTCTTATTGACTTTAAAAGACCCTCCCCGATAGTCGACAGACTCTAAAATGTTCCCGATGACGGGTCCTTAGTTCAAACCCTTTGAAACACCTCGCGTCGCCATAGTCGTCAGGTTGTAATCTTCGATTGACCTAATGGCTATACTTTGACTTTCGCCTTGTCCAAGCCTCAGTCAAAGTGGGGGCTCTGTAGATACCTCATTTATGCACCTCCCGCAAACCACCCGGTGATGATTGGGCCGCATGTTTGGTACACGGAACGATTTATGACAGTTCGTAAGTTTATCGTTAAGTGATAGCTCAATTACTTATTTCTACCCCTTGGTCGTCATTTACGCGCCATTACGGTCCTTTTGACAGTAATTAGAGTTCATTTGGAGTCTGGGTCATAAACCGTCTTCATTTTCGAATAAACCGTTTAAGATGTCGAGTCAGAATGTTCTGGAATATTCCGGATATTTCTATTCCATAATTTTAATCTTTTCATCTTTTGGCAAAATATATCCCGAAATCATATTTTAAACAATAAGGAAGTTGAGATCTACCGCAATTACATAACTGAAACGCTGAAAATCTTACTTCCGCAGGAGGAAACTTGTGGGGAAAGGACGTAGTACCCGCTGCACCTCTTCCAAGGGTCGCAATGGTTGTTGCGCCTCTTCCCCAGCTCTTTTCTGCGTATTTTAAGATCTTTTCGAGATTTATTTCCAAAGTTTTACCGGAACCCTAATTCCTCCGTGTGATTAGTATAAATAGGGACCTTCGTTCCTCATATTTCTCACGCGAGTGTCCGCCCTTCTCTTCTCCCTTTGTATTCTAAGACCGCGCTCTTTTCTTATTGACGTCTACGTGCTTGAGCTTTCGACCACGTAAGCTCGGATCCTTCTGAGTACCAGTCTCGTTTTGCATGACCGACCAATTTCACCAACTCCACTCAATTAATAAAATCAATTTAATTTAATTCCTCTTACGAGGGCACTTTCATCATACATTCGAGTCGAGCAATCACTAATCGTTAACTTAGTTAATCTCGTTTCGTCAAACATGTAAGTCTGAGGGTGTAAATCTCATGTTTTATTATTGTACTTTTTATTGTATCAATTATTGCAAGGTTTACGCCGAAAGCATGTTTAAAACCGATTTACAAAACCCTTTTATCAAACTTATTTTTACGGATTAACAGAGGACAGACGTCGAGAAGAAACGCAACAACTGCTGCGCCCCTTCGAAGAGTCGCAGCATCTGCCGCGCCTCTTCCTCAGGCTGCCGCAGTTTCTGCCTTTCTTCTTCTTCCTTTGTTCTTTGTTGATTCGTTTCTTTTATTCGTCTTTGCTTATTTTCTTCATATTTTCTTCATAATTATAATACATAATTCATAATTATTTATCACCCTTTAATTTCCTACTTAAATCCCAAGTAATCAATATTTGCGGGTTTTCGTCATTAAAATCAACCCCGGGTTTTAGAGATTCGA
Source organism: Silene latifolia (assembly GCF_048544455.1). Classification (NCBI taxonomy): domain Eukaryota; kingdom Viridiplantae; phylum Streptophyta; class Magnoliopsida; order Caryophyllales; family Caryophyllaceae; genus Silene; species Silene latifolia. The sequence continues at coordinate 82,916,005 of NC_133534.1, forward strand.
TTTCTTCATATCTAGTCTCTGGAATTCGCCTTTTTGTATATTTCATCTATTTATCATTATCCATCTTCTTTAAATTGCACAAATAAACCTAATTTGTAATAAGTCTGTAGTTCACTTTATTTCGTTCTAATTAATTCTCATTAATTTAAGTCCATTCTTTATCGCTTTTATGATTAATTCACATGTAAATAATCCGTTAAATCACTTCTACTTGAGTCGAATATTAATAATCAATCATTAAAATCACCAATAAACATTAACAATTTGCAGTTCCGGCTTCACAGCCAGAACTCACCTCAGGAACAGACGTAGTGACCACTGCGCCTCTTCCAAGGGACGCAGCATTGCTGCGCCTGTTCCGGGGTGACTTCTGTCTTTGAACCTCCGTTCTTGCTTTGACCTAGTTTATTAGTTTTACATATTAATCGACTATTAATCATAATATCGCCACTAATCTGTCCGTTTTCTAACCTTAATTATTTTCCTTTTCTTTTCTCAAATTGTCCGTTTTAAATGTATTTTCGACGTAAATCATTAAACCATTGTAATTATTGTAATTTTAATTATCGTATTTTGTTTATTACTCTTTATTATCATTTGTTTGCTCTCACATGTAATCAACCTTAAATCCCTACTTCGACCTAATGTATGCTAAATTACATGTTCACCGACTTAGTTTAATCTCACATGCTAGGATTAATCTATTAGATGTTGCATTGCATGCATATAATCAACAATATATCAAGTATAGATAATTTCCCTAATCATTAGTAGAGGCCTCTATCGAGGCGGGCGGGATTAGGTGTTCGATCAAAAGAGCTTCCTAATACGTACCCTCACCCCTTACTCCAGATCTCTGTGAACATTCGTGTTCATTGGCATCCCTGAGAGTCATTCTAGACATAGAATGCTAAGGGTAACGAGTTCTTTATGTCTATGTCACTAATTTGTGTCTTGACATGACGCGAAGTATTCGAACGGTTTCCAAATTTCCACAATAAATTAGTGGGGACTCCACAAATTCAAACGCTTGTTTTCCCAAGCGCCCCCGTGGCCCCCCCGTGTCCACAGGCGTAAGTGGAGTGTCTAGGGTGATCAAAGGGCGGCGAGGGCATGGGCACATAGGAGGATGATGGGGCATGCGAAGAAGTCCTATGAGGATCGTAAAGTAGTTGTGGGGTTGGTTCCTCTTGCACCGCTTCACCATCAAGAGTATAAGTAAGATTTTCGAGATATGAGGTAGGATCGGGCCGGAGGGCGAGGTAGGGCTATTTCGGGTAGGTGAGAGGTTTCAGGCAATCTCCCGTTTGCGGGAAGCTTTATGTATAAGTCCGTATTAACCCTCCATGAGTACCCCTTTTTGTCTTTCCTATCCACAACGCAAAACATGCCTTTCATGTAGGCAATGTCGAAGTATGGCACCTCCGTACTCGTGGGTCTATCAATAGCCTCCGGTTCATAGCCCAAGCGGTTCTTGGCTAGTCTAGTCACTAGGGCACCACAATCAAAGGAGCACTTGTCGGACTTGGTCATCCTTTCAAATGCTTAGCATGCCATAAATACGGGACTAAAATAAAAACGCCTCTCATAGTATGGACTGAGGTAGGAGCTTAGAAGTAGTACTTCCGAGGAATTGAGCTTACTAGGGTCCTTTCTCCCGTAAAGGAGGTTGGTCAATAGGTGAAGGAAAATTTTCAAAATGGGGTGTTCCACATCGTTTATTTTCATGGCACTAATGTCGGTATTTCGATTACCCATGTAAAGGTTGACGTATTTTGTGGCTTTCATTTCCTTCCTCGCCTTGTCAAGAGTAAGGGTGGTACTTTTTCCTACACCTAGTCATTCCGCAAAGGCATCACTAGATAGGTGAAAGGGGGTGTTCTTGAGTCGGAAGCTCACGGTGTGGTCTTTCGTATTGTAGAGGAAGGAGCTCAAAAATTCTAAGGTAAGGTTGCGATAGCTTCTTTCCACTAAGTTATACAATCCCTCCATCCCAAGTACGCTAAAGATATTATGCACTTGAACCTCTATCCCCAAGGCCTTTAAGGCATTCTCCGACACACACCTAGTGGCGTTCATACATCTCTCAGTGAGGGCTAAAAAGGTATTCTTATGGGGTTCGCTCTCAAATTCTAACCCCGGGTATCCAGGATGGGTAATGGGGGGTGGTACCGCCAGTTCTGGTTGGGGTTGACGGTTGTTTCTTCTATAGGTGCTCCTCATGTTCCTTGACATTCTACAAAAGAAATCACACAACAAGATATAGAGTGAGAAAGATAAGGACTTGGAACTAACTTTGTAAATGGATGAAATTCTCTCCCAATTCCCAAAATTAATAATTGACCATGTAATGAGCATTAAAATGAAGTCTTTGACATAGCGAGTGTTAAATTTTGGAGAAATAAATTTACATTTTTAAGATGAAACTTTCTTGATTTAACTCATAGTGTAATAATAACCATCAAATTCTTAATTTATCGACACTTCTCAAAACACTTTTCAGACCAAATCAAAGTTGTTCATGGCTACTTAGGAAATTTTCAAGAGTTTCACCCAATTTCAAGATAGAAGAATTTTCGTTTTGAGATCACATATTGTATTATCAATTAAAAGGGTAATCTTATTAGGCAAATAAACCAACTTTCACTCATGGAAATCGAATATTTGGGCATGACTTGTCTAGAATTCAAGAATTTAAGATGAAGTTTTAAGACGAAATTTTCACATACTAAACAAGATCCATCAATAACAGCACAGGTTAAGCCTTTGTTGTCCAATTAGACTCAACAACAAGCACCAGAAATCCACATACAAGCTCATGTATCCATTTTCGTGTTCTTCAATTTGGGTGGTAGAATTGACAAAAAAATTTGATTTTTAGCAACAATAATAATGTAGAAAGCTATTTGTTGCTATGAATTAAGTAAAAGCATGAAATTAATTGACAAACCTCAAACACGTTACAGTAGATCCAACTAATTTAAGATGGAGAAAGAAGGATAAGAATGGTCTACTTACATTGCTCATTAGGAGAGACTTGAGACGAAAATTTGGGTGGAAAACTTAGTCCAGGTCGCAAATCACAAAAATGGAGTTCTTGAATTATTTTTAGAGAGATTTTGGTGTTGTTTGAATGAGGTGAAAATGAGATACGAAGAAAATAAGGAATGAATAAAAGGGGATTAAACCTGTGTAAATCCCATCCCAGCTCCACTCGGTCGAGTGGCGAGTTCACTCGGTCGAGTGGAATTTTCACTCGGTCGAGTGGCCGAGTTCACTCGGTCGAGTGTCCTATTTTCCAGAATGTATCCATCTTCTGGAAAATGGTCCATTATGTCGAGTGTCAGGGCCCACGCGATCAAGTGCGAAGTTAGTCGATCGGGTGTGAACTCGTACTCGGTGGAGTGGTTGCTTATGGTTGGAAATTTCGAGTCGAATAAGAACGATGAAATCCCTGCAACACAAAGAGAAGGTTCGTGAGTCCACCGGCTTTCGGTGACTCACCCGAGTTAGCTCATGCGTCATCCTATTTTACCGTCCTTGGTACATTACTGTAGTACTAATAACTACTCTACCAACATAATTCACCATTCATATACAACAAAACACTAACATGCATTCAAGGAGCAATGTCATCATTCGCATACAACCATATACCAACTATTTCTAAGTACACTACCCCTAACAACCTACCATTCAACTTCAACACACTTTCATGCTTCATAGCAAGTACTACATCATAAAGGAGCATAATGTAAATCACATATTCATGCACTCATACCACTATACAACTTTCCACATAACGTTCACCCATACTCTTAACCACCCACATAGTGACCAACAGAGACAATAGGCACTAGTTTTGATATGAGGGCGCCCACTCATCCAAAACCGATCTCCTATCGTACTCAAGTCGGGTTCATTTTATTAGACACACTTAGGTTCATTTTGGTTCATTCGGTTAGGTTCCAAAATCGTCGCTCTTACAACACTTTCTAACACCCCCCTTTTTACCCGGCAAAGGTAATTGGGAGATGTTACCTTCTCGGTTTCCCGAGGCGGTGAATCGGAGTTACAATAAAGAAACATTTATTATAAATGACAAGTTTAGTGATTATAAACCATTAACTAATGAATAAAATACAAATCATGGCTATTGTACTCATCTAACTAGCTACACTCGTCTCGTGACTCATCAAGCTCGTCCCGTCTCCCGCGTACTATCCAAAAAATTTGTACCTAACCTGCTCCCCATATGACCAAAGGATATCATATGGATCAACACAGGCCACCCCAAAAGAGACAGGTGACAATTACACAGAAACATAAACGTCAGTTTCAATAAGCAAATAAAGTGCGACACGACTCAAGTGTGAACATGCAACATGGCTACTAATGTGAATGAGACGCTATCAAACAACCACCGCCACAGTACCGGGACACGCCCTGACATATCGACAACCACACTGGTACCGGGACACACCCAGACATACCAACATCCACAAACAGGTACCGCGACACGCCCTGACGTACCGGGTCCGAAAGCCAACTGGATCCTCTGCCAGACGTCGTGTCTCAACCACACGAGTCCCTCCGTAACTCAAGCCATTAATGTGCACATCCCTCTTGGAGTAGAAAGCTCCAAGAGGCGACTTAAGCGTAAGACGGTCTCCCAACCGTCTTACGTCTCCAAAACAACAACAACAATAACAACATCAATAAATCCTCCAACATATATGATAATAACCAATACATGAACCACACTTAACATATCATAATCGTCCTCTTAATGATGTTATTACCACTAAACATGTTATAATGCAAATTCCCTAATTATGCTAGACTAACCACAACATCAACATAAACACATCACATTATTCAAACTGAGTAGGATTAACTTACCTTTTTGCAATCTCCTCAACCTACTCGACTCCGGACCGAAACCGTCTCATCCTATACAAATCATATAATAACTATCACAATACATCCTATACTAATATAAACTACAAAGGCCCTTATTATTACTCCTTAATTACCCCTATTACACATACTAATCACTAATTAATTACCAATAACGAATTCCCCCAAAACTTAAGGTTTAAAGACTAGAAAAGGTTAGATCTTTACTTACTAGATGAAGGAGATGAAGATGAAGGTGGTAGATCTTCTAATCCAAGCTTAAATCCCAAGTATAAGGTGTTTGTGAGGATTTAGAGAGAAGGGAGAGAGTTTGGAGAGATAAGGAGGAAGGTGGAAATGATTTTAGGGTTAGGGGCGAAAGGGGTTTAATCCCGTATTCTGAAAACAGCATCAGTCGACCGAGTGTCGAGTCCACTCGATCGAGTGGACTCACTCGGCCGAGTAGCACTCCACTAGGTCGAGTGTACCCTTCACTCGACCGAGTAAGCCCACTCGATCCGCAGCAACACCACTCGGTCTAGTCCAGGTCTAGTGTAAGGCTATCCTTCCTTTCCGAGTGCTCCCTTATCGGTCTAAAGGTCCTCTCACGCATCCCAAGGTCTAAGTACGGGTCCCACAAAGCCCGGGTATTACAGTAAGACTTGATAAATCAACCCCGGGATACGAATGGATAATCAAGGGAGCCGACTCTATAGTCTTGCCATGAAAAATTTGTCGCATTTCTACTCATAGAAACAACTATCTTATTCCCGGCTCCCGACTTGCCAAGTCAATCATCAACGATCAACAAAATCCAAATGAAGACCCCTCCTCCTTGGTTATACCGCCTTACCCCTTTGCCTTTGAAGAATTCACAACCGATGATCCAAATGTTGTGGAAGGCCACGATTACTTAACTAAATTCATGAAGCATGTCTATAAGGAGGCTTATAAGGATTGGGTGAATGCCTATTTTGCCCAATATCCACCACTCTTTCACCTTGCTAGGCAAGGACATCTTGACCCTAAGAGCCCTTTGCCGGATTGGGTGGATATAAAGGTAATCTTTCCTCAAGCATCCCAAGTTAAAGAAAGGGAAATCCGGGTTGCTAGGAGTGAGGAGCATGTTGATGATGAACATGGGGAAAGTACTGAAGCAAGTAATGAAGATAGTGACCAAAGTTCAAGTGAAGATGATGATGGTGATGCCTCCGGATCCTTGGATGATAATGATGATGATGATGATACCACGATGAGTGATAGTTGATTCACTACAAAGAAAAGCTTCCATAGCGACAGACAAATCCGTCGCAAATAACGAAATCCCGTCGCAAATATAGAACTTGCGACGGAATTGCGACGAAACTAGCCCGTCGCTTTATTTCGTCGCAAAATTTCGTTTTGCTTTGGAAATTCCGTTGCAGAGTAAAATCTGCGACGGATCAAAGCATCGCAAATGCCAGTCGCAAAACATGGACCTACGACGGAATTTCGGTCGCAGTTCAATGTTCATGCAAGGCCACGTAGGCACAAAGGTCAACCAAAAAGTTAAAATCTGCGACGGATTTTCCGTCGCAAAGTACTGTTCATGTAAGGCCACGTAGGCACAAAGGTCAACCAAAAAGTCAAAATCTGCGACGGATTTTCCGTCGCAAAGTACTGTTCATGTAGGCCACGTGTCCTCCTCAGTCAACCCATTAGTCAACATCTGCGACGGAAAATCCGTCGCAAATTCCGTCGCAGGGAAAAATGAATCAGGGGGTTTGCAGCATTTTTCCAGCTTCCCAATTGCTTAGAAAGCAATTACATACTCATACTCCCGGTTTCCTGCAAACATAGAGAAAATCCAGCAATTGACAAATTCACAACTCGTTCAAGACGAGATTTCCTAACAACGTTTTCGCATTAACTTGAAATAAAAGGTTTACATAAGTTTAGTATAATAACTGTTCAATAAAGAAAGCTAAATAAGTCCATAAACAAGGAGTAGGAGTGATAACTACTAATCAACTAATAACTACTGATCAATACACGGGAGTAAGAGTAGGCCTAGCATTGTCGCCACCATCATCATTAAAGTCATTTCTAGCTTGCGATACACCTCCGGGGTTACAAGTTTGAGTAGTAAAACCTTGTTGGCTCAAGAACTCCTCTATTGCCGCAATCCTTTGAGATTGTTCGGCCTCGACTTGCTTAAGTCGGGCATTCTCTTTTGCGACTCTACCAACAAAACCCGAAGTATGAGGAGTAGAAGTGACGTTACCAGTCGAGCGGCGGTGGTGCTCTCAAATGTGTGGTGCTGCATTTCCCGTGCCAATTACTCTTCCTTTCTTATCAAATCCTCCATGTTCTTCAATATAGATCTCATTATCATCAATGTTCTCGACCCTTGACTCTGAAGCTGAGTTTTCTTTGAGAGGATCGTACCCTATATCATTAAAAAACGAAAGATTAGATGCCATCTACTAAATAATCGTGATTGAAAAAATGAGTTAAATTAAATATTTATAGTAACTTACGAAGAGTTGATTGCTTTTTTTGGATAACCATCCTTTTGTGCTAGCTATGCTTCTTTGTCTTCTCCAACAAGTGCAAAGCGGACGGAATTTCTCCTTTTCCATCTTTATCAACCTACAATTTTGATACTTGTTAAATATAATTACTAACTTTAAATAAAGTTAAAGAAAAAAAGGTAATAAATTAAAAAAGCAAGTGAAGAAATTACCATTGAGTCCATATATTGCAATGTGTTTTTTCGACCCATTAGGTGAGTACCCAACGCCTTCCCCTTCTCGTCACATCCCGACTTACCTTAGCCGAATTCTGCTCCGATTTTTCCGTGAAAGTAGGTTCTTCAAGTGGTCTTCTCTTCAATCTACGGTGCAACTCAACACTAATCCAATACGGCTTTTCATTCTCTTCCTTTTGATAAGCTCGATAAATCATTTGCCGTAAATGGGTCTTCATGGCATCTTCCCAAGGCTTCTTAACCCTTGCCTTGTTGCGGGGATCATAACTAACACGCCACTGTTCAATAAACAATAAAGTTAGAAAATAAACTTCATTGTAAATAAATATAAAATAAATGAATAAAATACTTAATGTTAAATTAAATGACAATTGCTAATACCTCAAACCAATTACACCAATCCTTCTTTATAGTAGATGATGCCGATTTCCAATTAGGAGCATGTTCTTTGTAGTTGAATCTAATATTATTCGATATCAAGTTCACAACGGATTCATGACTGAACCTGAAAAAAAAATGACAATATATATATATATATATATATATATATATATATATATATATATATATATATATATATATATATATATATATATAGAGAGAGAGAGAGAGAGATAGGATCTTGTGAGTTTTGTTTCTTATGGTGAGTTGTGAGTTTTGGGCTTTGAAATCTCAGCCAGTAGATTATATTAGAGATGAATGGTCAAGATCTAATCTTACCTGTCATATATAACCACTATCATTTACTTATTTTATCTTTTTTCTAGTGCTACTCTTTTTTTTTTACTTTAATTTTTTTAAACCTCGTGTTATTATGTTTTTTTACAACTTTGATTTTTTTTCTCTTGTGTTTTTCTCTAATTTTCTCATTATGTTACCTTTTTTTTCTTTTTCTTTTTCTTTTTGTACCAGATTTTTTTTTACTTGAAATTTTTTTTACTCTTATTTTTTACCTCGCGTTATTATTTTGTTATTGTGCTTTTTTTTTACTTTGATTTTTTTCACGACTTTGATTTTTTTTTCTGTTTTTTTTTACCTCACGTTATTGTGCTGTTATTGTTATTCCGCTGTTATTGTGATATTATTCTGCTGTCACTTTGATTTTTTTTACGACTTTGATTTTTTTTTTCTTTTTTTTTTACCACGTGTTATTGTGCTGTTATTCTACTGTTATTCTGATGTTATTGTGATGTTATTCCGGTGTCACTTTAATTTTTTTACTACTTTGATTTTTTTACTCTTTTTTTTTTACCGCATGTTATTGTGCTGTTATTCTGGTGTTATTGTGATCTTATTCCGGTGCCACTTTGATTTTTTTTACGACCTTGATTTTTTTCTTTTTTTTTTTACCACGTGTTATTGTGCTGTTATTCTACTGTTATTATGGTGTTATTGTGATATTATTCCAGTGTCACTTTTATTTTTTTTACTACTTTGATTTTTTTTACTACTTTGATTTTTTTTACTTTTTTTTCCCCTGTGTTATTGTGCTGTTATTGTAGTGTTATTTTGGTGTTATTGTAGTGTTATTCTTATGTTATTGTGGAGTTACTCTGATGTTATTGTACTGTTATTGTGGTGTTATTCTCATGTTTCCCTAATTTTCTTTTTATGCTAATTTTCTTTGTTATCATAAGTGTTACATATTCGGCCTACGAGCTGCAATATTTGTTAATTTAGTTATGCTTCTACCTTTGATTAATAATCATAGCAAACACTAGGCAAACCATTTCCTAGCTGCGGTACGGGTTAGATTGATTCTATTATGTAGTGATTTGCACTATACAAAACAAACACTGACCAAACCATTCACGCCATAAGTCACAGGAAGTCACTATATTGCTTGAGCATTAAACAAAACAAAAACAGGCCAAGCAATTCAAGCCATAACTTCAAGACATGCCAGCTATATATAAGTGCCCCACTTCTTGTTCTAGTGTTTTTCGTTTCCAATTTTCACTTTCTTTACTTCAATTTCGTGTCTATATTTTTCATTTGGAAATCACTTGATATGAACTCGCGAATCACAAATGCCATCCACTGTAACATTTTCAAGTGTACTTACAAACTTGATTTCTTTGACAGCTAACAGTTGTTCGCTTTTGAATGTGTTCTTACAACATACTCCATATCATCCTTCTCGAATCCCGACGATCGAGTGAGATAATCTCAATAAATTCTCCGATCAGGCAAAAATGCTTTTACAATACGTTGACACATTGTTTTTTCTGTCTTGTGTTTTGATACAAAAACAGGCCAAGCAATAAACAAAAACAGGCCAAACAATTCAAGCCATCATCTATTATCATCATAATATTCCATAATCATCTTCATCATCTATCATCAGCATCATCATCTTTTTTAATTAGAAACCGCCTGGTAGAAACAAGTGCCTATCGATCTCGACTATTCTTCATCAATCAAACTCCAAATCTCGATTATTCTTCATTAATACTCGATTTTCCGGCGAAATCTCTGGCGTGAGAGCGATCGGAGGTCGACGAGGGACGGAAGCCGCATAAAGTGCCACTGTGAGAACGAGCATTGACTAAAGAATTAAACAATCCAATTTTCCGGCTAATGATATTGCCGGAACACCTCAGGCGACTATAAATATTCTGGTTGTTGATTTTGAGGTTTTGGGGATCTTTGAGGAAGTTTGGAGATGTGACGCCATTTTAGTGTGATATGGAGATTTGAGAAAACAATGGAGGAAGTACGACTGTACCAATGTTTTATGGCTGAGATTTTATTTGTTTTTTGAGTTAATCTAAGCCGTGTATTTTTCCTAATCTAATGGCCCAGATTTTCTAAACTCACAACTCACCGTAAGAACCAAACTCACGAGATCCCGCCTATATATATATATATATAAATCGTTATAAAAATAATTAATTATGAAAAAATAACATACTTACTAAACGCCATCTTGCTCAAGAGAATCAAGATGAATTTTCTCAATTGGCACATTTTGTTGTTCTTGTTGATGACCTGCTGGTATTTCTTCATTCTCGTTTTCATATCATCGGTTTCCTGCATTACTATTACTACCTTGTCTTCATCCCCTCGTCGCCATAGAAACCAACTAAATTCTTCAACATTGTTAGAAATCAATTAGTAGCAACAAAATAAAAAATCAAATAATAGCAACAAAGTAAGAAATTGGCAAAGTAAGAAATCAAATAATAGCAACAAAATAAGAAATTGGCAAAGTAAGAAATCAAATAATCATATAATAGCAACAAGTTAAGAAATTAAATAGTACTCCCTCCCTCTCGGTCAAGTAATCAAATAATAGCAACAAAGTAAAAAAAAATAAGATTGAATAAAAAGTAAGATTGAATGAAAACAAACTAGATTTCATTAAAATAAGCCATACGACATCTACAACTAATAGTACCAACAAAGTAATAAGATTGAATGAAAAGGTACAAAGCATCTACATCATTATCACTTAAATTGGCAACAAAGTAAGAAATTGGCAAAGTAAGAAATCAAATAATCAAAAAATAGCAACAAAATAAGAAATTGGCAAAGTAAGAAATCAAATAATCATATAATAGCAACAAGGTAAGAAATTAAATAGTACTCCCTCCCTCTCGGTCAAGTAATCAAATAATAGAAACAAAGTAAAAAAAATAAGATTGAATAAAAAGTAAGATTGAATGAAAACAAACTAGATTTCATTAAATTAAGCCATACGACATCTACAACTAATAGTACCAAGAAAGTAATAAGATTGAATGAAAAGGTGTAAATCCTAGTCATCATCATCATCATCATCATCATCATCATCATCATCATCATCATCATCACTTAAATTAGTGTTTTCGTTGCCTTTAAAAAGCGAATTAGAAAATCCTCATCGTCATCTTCTTCTAAATACTTCTTACAAGCCTCCTCCCCTAACTCTTCCTCATCTTCCTCCTCTTGCATATCATCATTATGTACTTGCATTTCATCTCCTTGCATTTCTCCTTGTTCCTCCTCCACATTTTCATTCTCATCTTCTATTTCAATTATTGCCAATGTTGTATCACCATTATTAACATCTTCTTGAAAGATAGATTCATCAGTAGGAGCATCAACTTGTGATCTTGCCTTTATTTTAAATACTGCTGACCACTGATCTTTATCTCTTTTGATATTTGGATAAGGAGTATAGCAAACTTGTTCCACTTGATATGCTAATACAAATGGGTCATATTTTGGAAATTTTTTGCTCCGATTAACATCCACAAGTTTATATTCCTTATGTACTTGCATTCCTCTTTCTGAGTTATCTATCCAATTACATTTGAATAAAATAACGTTGTAAGGGTTTTTCTAGCCAGTATAAGACAACTCAACAACTTCATTTAGGGTTCCATAGTAGTCAGCTCCTTCAGTAGAACTCACACACACTTCATTGATAATTGTCGACTTTTCCAAATCTTTCCCATCTATGAAAGCTCGAAATTTGTAACCATTGATGGAATAACGCTTCCATGTTCTTACTTTTCTGAAAGGTCCATTTTCTAAGGCAACTACAACTGGATATTTTAAATTATTTACCTAGTATTAATGATAATGAACCAATTATTTACCAAATAATAATAAAATTTAAATAAGCATTATAGAATATATATTATTTAGTTACTTGACCTCTAAACCAGTCAGGGAATTTTGTTTCAAATTTGTTCCAAATATCCTCGGCCATAGAAACCTCAGGATATTCTCTTTTGATGTAATCCTCAAACAACCTATTCAAAAATGCCGAATTAAGTTTTGAATTAATTTTTGCATGTTTTACTATTGAAACAACATTTAAAATTAAAATTTTTTTCACCTACCTTTCCATACGTTTCAACTCATCAGAATCACAATTAGATAAAACATAGAGGTGTGCACGTTCATATTCGTTGTCTTCCAAAAATCTTTCACGACATTTTTCCAGAAGTAGTGCCCTCATGATCTTGAAATAGCTCAGGCAAGGTAGAATACTTCGGCTTTTTCTGACCTATGTCAAGGTCTTTTGCCTTCGTGTCTAAATGTTCTTCAAAGTAAAAAGAACAAAAATTTGATATTTCTTCAAGCAAATATGCGTTGCATAATGACCCTTGAACACGAGCTTTATTTCCAATTTTTTGTTTTAAATGATTCAAGAACCTACAAAAAAATTGGTTAAGAATGAATGACATTAAGTAATAACCTTAAAAGGCTTCGTAAAAGATATTACCTCTCAAAAGGATACATCAACCTATATTGCACAGGACCACCCACTTTCACTTCATATGGCAAATGAATTGGCAGATGTTCCATTGAGTTAAAAAATGAAGGTGGAAGTATTTTTTTTCAATTTGCAGATTATCTCGACAATATTTTTCTCGAGACTTGTTATTTTTTCAATTTGAACTGATGAAGTGCACAAGTCTCTGAAAAATTGACTAATCTTAGTTATGGCATTCCACTCATTTTTAGGGAGAAGGTGCCTTAAAGCAACCGGCAGTAAACGCTCCATAAACACATGACAGTCATGGCTTTTCAAGCCATGTAGCTTCAACTCATTCATATCGACACATCTTCTCAAATATGAAGCATAGCCGTCTGGAAACTTTAAATTACATATCCAATCACACAAGACTATCTTCTCCTCTTTTTTTTAAAACGACTGAATCCACCTTTCGCGACCTTGAACAAAGTTGTAACATGTCTTTTTGTGCATTTGGGTTCAAGGTTGTCTTGTCTTTTCTATCCATCACCGTGTGAATTAGTTGTTCGAAAAAATTTTTCTCAATATGCATGACATCAAGGTTATGTCGAATTAGTAGTGTGCTCTAATATGGAAGCTCCCAAAAAATACTTTGTTTCCACCAACCAATTCGTTTTGCTTTAACCGTTCTCAATTCATGGTCAGATGCATCCACGATCTTTGGTAAATATTTCACACATTCCCACACTTGTTCGCCCGATAACCTCGTTCCAGCAACATCGTTCTCTATTCTTCCTTTTCGAAAGTGGACCTTATCCTTGTGAAAAGTATGACCAGTGTCTAAATATTGTCTATGACAATCAAACCAACTCCATTTTCTGCTATGCTGAAGCCAAATCGATTAAGTCTCTTTTTTCGTACAACATGGACATGCATTCTCACCAGCAGTTGACCAACCAGATAACATGCAATAAGTAGGAAAGTCGTTGATCGTCCATAGGAGTGTGGCTCTTAAGTCGAAGTTTTGTTTCCTAGACACGTCATATGTTAACAATCCTGTGTCCCACAATTGCTTCAACTCGTGAATTAGAGGCTGTAAATAGACATCAAGGTTTTGTTTGGGACTCTTTGGTCCAGGAATAATTAATGTTAAGAACATAAATTGTCTTTACATGCATAGCCAGGGTGGTCAATTGTAAGGTGTAAGCATCACCGGCCAGCATGAATACAAGTTCCCGAATGGCCCAAAAGCCGAGAAACCATCAGTGCAAAGTCCAAGTCTAACATTCCGAAGCCCAGATACAAAAGAAGGATGAAGATGATCAAAATGTTTCCAAGCCTCACTGTCACTTGGATGAGACATTGTCCCACTAACTCGGTGGTTTTTATAATGCCAACGCATTTGTTCCGCGAGGTTTTTTGTGGCATAAATTCGTTGCAAACGTGGCCCTATTGGTAAATAATTTAAGAAATTTTCGGGGACCCTTTTGCCATTTGCATTCTTTTCACTTTTGTACCTAGCTCTACCACATTTTCTACACTTGCCAAGAAGAGCGCCGTCCATCCAAAAAAGCATACATCCATTAAAACATGCATCTAGCTTTTCATGAGGAAGTTGAAGAGCTTTGAGAACATTTTTGGTTTCATAGAAGTTACGCATCAAAATATGATCTTGAGGAAGAAGGTCTCCCATGAGTGACGTGAAACCATCTACACATTTATGGGCTAAGTTGAATTCACATTTTAGAGTGACAAGCCTGGCAGCCGACTGTAGCAATGAGAGTCGACATCCCTCGTAGACAAGTTGCTCGACACGTTTTAACATTTGAAAAAAGGCTAATATATTGGGATTTGGAGATTCATCAACCACCTCGGCATTAAGAGCTTCTTCCCTAATTTTATCAATGCTATCGCGCAAGGCATCCTCTACCATATCCCTATAAGGATTGTCAGGGGGCATTGCCATTTCCTCTTCCTCAACAGGGAATTTCTCTCCGTGACACACCCAATCATAATAGGTGTCACAAAAACCCTTTAGACCAAGGTGTTTTCGTACTTCTTATTCAACTAAATACTTTTTATTTTTGTACTTACTACATGGACACCTAATTTCTTTAATTCTAATGAATTCGTCTTGTTGCTTAACATAATCAATGAATTTATTAACCCTTATTACGAATTCCTTCCTTAATGTTTTATTGGAATCCAACCTTTGATACATCCAGTTTCGTTCTAATCTCTTCATTGCAAATCTACATATATATTAGTAAATAAAAATTATTAATAAAAATGGTAAGAGCATTCATAAACCCATCTTTGAATCTTTTATACAACAACAACAACAACAACAACAACAACGACGACGACAACAACAACAACAACAACAACAACAACAACAACAACAACAACAACAACAACAACAACAACAACAACAACAACAACAACAACCGCAACCACAACCACAACCACAACCACAACCACAACCTGCAAAAAAATACTTTCTGTATTGGGGTCCTTATCTCTCCAACCTAAACCCATCTTTGAATCTTTCATACCATTAGTAAATACCCAATTTTTTTCTTGATTGTAATGAGACAAAAATTCGGCAGCACTTCCTTACAGTTTCCAAATACATTATTTAGAATGAATTCTCACTCTACATATGTATTCGGAGAACATTAAAGGAAATGTCAACAAAATTTTGTCTCATAACAATCAAGAAAAAAATTGAGTATTTACCACCTAAATGGCATAAAAGATTCAAAGACAGTCCCAAAACGGGGACTATTCAAGAATTACACCTAATGTGTAATCCCTGAACGGGTACTAGGTTAAAAATATTTAACAATCACAACACAAGCATAAGATGAATTAATATTTGTAAAAAATACACACAAATGTACACAACTTATCAAAACAAACTTAATAATTACTAATAAACCTTATAAAACTAAGCAAAAGTAGAGTAAGCATGCTAAAACTGGTTTAAACATCATAAATTGGCTTTTAACTAAACTAAATAAACTACCCTAATAATCCCAAATATCCTAATTGTATTTTAATTAAACGAAATCATTTTAATAATCCTAAACTTAATTAAACTACGCATCCTAAAATGGTTTAAACATCCTAAATTGATTTTTAACTAAATTAAACTACCCTAATATCCTAAACATTCTAAATTGGATAATAATTAAACTAATTTATTTTAACAATCCTAAACTTAATTAAACTATGCATCATAAAATTGATTTAAACATTCTAAATTGGTTTTTAACTAAATTAAACTATCCTAATAATACTAAACATCCTAAATTGGCTTTCAACTAAACTAAACTATCCTAATAATACTAAACATCCTAAATTGGCATTCAACTAAACTAAACTATCCTAATAATACTAAGCATCCTAAACTAATCATAATTAATCAAAACAATAACCATAAATCCTAATTAATCAAAATAATAAAATAAATTAAACAAACCATATATTAATTAAGACAAGGAGACAAGGGAAGGGAGGAGCGTACGGCAGGCAAACGGCGGCAGGCGGCGGAACGGCGCCAGAAAAAAAAGAAAGGGGAAAGGAGAAGAAAGGGGAAAGAAGAAGAAAGGGGAAAAGGGAAAAGGGAAAGGAGAAAGGAGAAAGAGGAGGAGTGATGTGCGGAGTAGGGTGGTGGTAGGAGTGGTGGTGGTGGGATATGAGGGAGACGGGTTTTAGGGATTTTTGGGTAAAATATGCAACAAAATTTGTTGCATTGTGATTCATTTTTAAGCCAAAAGAAACAGTCCAAGGAACGGTTCACAATTGAATGCATTTCATCGCTTTTTGAAGTGTCATTACATCAAACCTAACTTCCAAGCTCTATATCTCAAGTTTTACTCATGAAAATACAATGATTCTTATGTCATTAGAAAGCTTGGGATCTTAGAAAATGATGGATTTTGAATCACCTCCATATCAGGTCTATAGCTTGAGATATGGCTGATGCAAACAGACTGCGCATTTCTGGACAGCCCATGACCTACGTGCACTAAAAGTTCAATAACTCGAGATTCACTCAACGTCTAAGGTTGATTATTTTTGGAGGTGAAATTTAGCTCCATTAGCTTTCAAATGAGCTATCATAGGCCCTGAAATTCGTCCTGAGCTAAGAGATATGCCTCTTCCAAAATGCGGCTGATTTTCTAAGATGCTCTCTAAACCCGGTTTTGAACCGTCCCCAACAATCAAGGTCCAACTTCAATTCCGTCTAAGAAGTCATGCCTCCAACCGCCCTATTTCACATCTTTGGTGAGTTTAGGATGTTTTTGTGTAGGATCTTTTATCTTCAAGGGTTACCATTCAGAAATTATTTGAAGAACTAAAGCAAAGGTACAAGGGGACCCAGTTTGAACAATGAGCAAAATGTCGCTATCAATCTTTCCTCTTTTGATCCAACAAAGCTCAAGAGACTTTTTAGAACTGCAAAAGAGCCTTACACGGTTCTCCAAGGCCTCCAATCAGTCCATATAGTCATAAATAAGAAGTTGAGCTAACAAACAAGAAAGATTGGACTATTAGTTTACTTTAGCTTTTCTTTGCTTTATGTCATTTTCCGTTTCAGCATTGTGTAAGTACCTTGGCTGCCGTTTTTTATGTCCTTTAGCTGCTCATTTTGTAGCCCGTAGATGTAACTTGTAATCAAGGGTCAAGATTGTAAGCCTTGGTCTATATAAACCAAGCTAGGCACATGAGAACTTCAGATTTGAGTAAATTAAAATATGAGTTTGAAACTGAAGTTTTCAATCAATTTTCTTCTTGCTTAGTACAGAAAACCCCTCATTACTTAGTGTTTGAGGCGGGATTAAGCTCTTGCTTCGTGATCTTCAGTTTAATTCCAAGGCTTAAACCTGCTTCGTGATCTAGTTTAAGTCATATCCCGGTTACTTGTTCTTGTTTCGTGTCAAAACAGTCCCAAAGATTCTGTTTTCTTTGCTTCGAGTCCTTGTGGAGAATGTTATTTGAATGTATACTTCATAAGCATTTAAGTTACAATCTTATTTCCATTGCTTTCTTTCAAAGTTATCAAGCTAATTAGGATCTTATATTCATCCAAAACAGGCTGTTTCGTGCCTTGCTTTGGTTGAATCGTTTATTAGCTTCTAAATCTGTCCTTATATAGTTTGTTGGTCCTTAAAATAGTCCATCTATGTGTCCAAATCGAGTCCTTTGTTGAGTCTAATTCTGTCCAAATTAGTTCTTGTTTTCGACTCTTATTTGTCCAAAAGTTGAGTCCTTGTAGTTTTACTCCAAATTGGTATCAGAGCTTTGGTTGAGTGTTAATCTTTCCTAACTACATCTAAAACTAAAAAAACAACCCAATGAGTGAAGAGAGGTTTTCAAAGCTTTGGTTTGTTTCTAGAAAAATCAGTTTTACTTAAGTTGTTGTGATTCTGATTTTTCATGGGAAAATCAGTAGCTATTGGTGTTTCACCCTATGTTCCATGCTCAAAGATAAAGCCTTGTGATCTTGGTTCCATTTCCAAGTCATTAGAAGCGGCTATGGTGAAGTTGCAAGCTCTAACAAAAGGGTATGAAGGTGATGTGCATACAAGGAGTGCAACAAGCACCCATGGGGTTCCAAGGGAACCAAAACCTCCCGATTTGTATCAAGGAGAACACCTCATGCCCTATGAGTGTTCTAATTCCTCTCCTACCCTTAGAAGCAAAGGTAACACACCATTACTTCCTTTCTTTAATGGTGAAAACAATAGAGCATTTGTGTCTTGGTTGTTTGATGTCGAATGCTATTTCGAGAACAAGTGTTTTTCTGATAAAGAGAAGTGTAAACTGGTTGTGTCTTCTTTAAAGGGTGTTGCTTTGTTGTGGTATAATACTCTTACATTTTCAAGGAGGATGGAAGGGAAGGGTAGAATATGTTCTTGGTTTAAACTTGAAAGGAACATGAGATTAAAGTTTCTACCTTCTTCTACCATGGATAATTTATTGGCTGAACTTAAGACCCTTAAACAAAATTCCTTGAGTGTTCATGAGTATGCTAGATTATTTGAGGAATTACACTTTGTGTGTGACAATGAAGTAAGTTCATTTCAAAAGGGAATCAGATTTTACAATGGCTTGACATCTGAAATTGCTAGGAAGATTAAATTAGAAATGATGCATTCATATGGTGAATTACTTGAGTTGTCTTTGTGTGTGGAGAAGAGCTTAGCAAGGCCTAAAAACCATGAGGTTTTAGCTAAAAGGGAATGTTTAGGGGTAACCAAAACAGTTGGGATAGAGGAGAGTTTAGACCAAGGAATTGCCATGCCATGCTTAAACATTGCTTGTCCTAAGTCTAAGTCCCTTGAGCCAAAGGTCATGAGTACTTATGCTAAAATGAATAGCTCATGTAGTGATATCTTTGAGAACCCATGTCTGGAAACAAAAACCCCCTTCAACTCATTACATGAGGCTACTAGTGAGGAAGAGAGTAGCCATACCCTTACCCATGGAGCCATCAATGACCAAGCTACTGATTTGGAGCCTAGAGAAGTGATTGTTAACCAAGGACTACTTAGCCCTCAAACCATGGAGTTTGGACAGTCCATGGTCATGTTCAATGGTGGAACTTGTTCGGATTCAAGCAAGGGTAAAGCAAGAGGAGAGTCTAGGGTTGTCCCATACTCAAGAGTACCAAATCCGACCTCCTACATCAGCCATGGTTCTTGCTTCAAAAGCTACATCTTGGGAGCATGCCAACCGAGTAAGGAGCAACCTCAAACGTCCTTAGAGTCTTATTTGTCCAAGAACTTTGGTGATAAGAGAGTAACAACACCTCTCTTGCCATACACAATTCTGGTCTATGATCCGGGATGAAGTCATGATAATCCATCTCTTGAGGTGTGTGTGGTCTTATTGTGAAGAGGTTGAAGATGACAATGTCGAGAATTTAAGGGAAAATTCTTTTGAAGAAAGGGAGTTTGCAATAAAATTTGTTGCATTGTGATTCATTTTTAAGCCAAAAGAAACAGTCCAAGGAACGGTTCACAATTGAATGCATTTCATCACTTTTTGAAGTGTCACTACATCAAGCCTCACTTTCAAGCTCTATATCTCAAGTTTTACTCATGAAAATACAATGATTCTTATGTCATTAGAAAGCTTGGGATATTAGAAAAACGATGGATTTTGAATCACCTCCATATCAGGTCTATAGCTTGAGATATGGCTGATGCAAACAGACTGTGAATTTCTGGACAGCCCATGACCTACGTGCACTAAAAGTTCAATAACGCGAGATTTACTCAACGTCTAAGGTTGATTCTTATTGGAGGTGAAAGATAGCTCCATTAGCTTTCAAATGAGCTATCATGGGCCCTTATATTTGTCGCGAGCTAAGAGATATGCCTCTTCCAAAATGCGTTTGATTTTCTAAGATGCTCTCTAAACCCAGTTTTGAACCGTCACCAACAATCGAGGTCCAACTTCAATTCCGTCAAAGAAGTCATGCCTCCAACCACCCTATTTCACATCTTTGGTGATTTTAGGATGTTTTTGTGTAGGATCTTTTATCTCCAAGGGTTACCATTCAGAAATTATTTGAAGAACTAAAGCAAAGGTACAAGGGGACCCGGTTTTGAACAATGAGCAAAATGTCGCTATCAATCTTTCCTCTTTTGATCCAACAAAGCTCAAGAGACTTTTTAGAGCTGCAAAAGAGCCTTACACGGTTCTCCAAGTCCTCCAATCAGTCCATATAATCATAAATAAGAAGTTGAGCTAACAAACAAGGAAGATTGGCCTATTAGTTTACTTTAGCTTTTCTTTGCTTTATGTCATTTTCTGTTTCAACATTGTATAAGTACCTTGGCTGCCGTTTTTTATGTCCTTTAGCTGCTCATTTTGTAGCCCTTAGATGTAACTTGTAATCAAGGGTCAAGATTGTAAGCCTTGGTCTATATAAACCAAGCTAGTCACATGAGAACTTCAGATTTGAGTAAATTAAAATATAAGTTTGAAACTGAAGTTTTCAATCAATTTTCTTCTTGCTTAGTGCAGAAAACCCCTCATTACTTAGTGTTTGAGGCGGGATTAAGCTCTTGCTTCGTGATCTTGAGTTTAATTACAAGGCTTAAACCTGCTTCGTGATCTAGTTTAAGTCATATCCCGGTTACTTGTTCTTGTTTCGTGTTAAAACAGTCACAAAGTTTCTGTTTTCTTTGCTTTGAGTCCTTGTGGAGAATTTTATTTGAATGTATACTTCATAAGCATTTAAGTTACAATCTTATTTCCATTGCTTTCTTTCAAAGTTATCAAGCTAATTAGGATCTTATATTCATCCAAAACAGGCTGTTTCGTGCCTTGCTTCGGTTGAATCGTTTATTAGCTTCTAAATCTGTCCTTATATAGTTTGTTGGTCCTTAAAATAGTCCATCTAAGTGTCCAAATCGAGTCCTTTGTTGAGTCTAATTCTGTCCAAATTAGTTCTTGTATTCTTGTAGTTTTACTCCAAAATAATTGAAGAGTGATAATGAGGGAGACGGGTTTGGCTGCTGCCCGTATAAAGAAACCCTGCGACGGAAATTCCGTCGCAAGAATAAAATATTAATAAAACCTGCGACGGAATTTCCGTCGCACGGTTAAAATAATATTAAAATTCCAGCGTGTTGTGAGCTATACAGGTGGACATTAAAAAAAGGCTGCGACGGAAATTCCGTCGCAGGAAAAATATTATTTTAATATAGCGACGGAAATTCCGTCGCAGACTTTATATTATTTTAATATGGCGACGGAAATTCTGTCGCAGCCCTTCCCGCCATGTCAGAAAATTCGGCGGTCTGGCAAAATGTTCTGCGACGGAAAGTCCGTCGCAAGTCCGTTGCATGTTCTGTGGTCTGTCGCATGTTCCGTCGCAGGTTTGAATTTGTTACGGGTTAATATTTCGTCGCAATGTGTCCGTCGCATCGAAACCTTTTTTTTGTAGTGATTGTTGAAATAGCGAAAGGAGGACGACATAATTAAGGAGTTGATGGCTTCCATAGCATCTCATGCTATACCATTGTGAGTCTCCTACCCCTCCTTTTACTTTGTTTTTTAATCTCATGATTACATAGCTTGACTAACATGTAGAATAGAGCATTTAGAGAGTCATTTTTGGACTCTTTATGGCTAAGAGTTTTTGAGTCCTAGCAACATCAAAGGACTCACACCTCGGCAAGATTGAGGTGACTATCGTTTTTGCTCCCACCCTGAAGAATCCAATGACAAGTTACTTACCATGCATTGCATTGCATAACTTATGAATAAACTTCCCAATTTTTTCACTAGCAATAGTGTTTAGTTTGGTTTGGGGAAGTTCATTCATAAGTAACCCGAGTTTATTCAAATTAGCTCTTCTACCTAATAGAAAGCATGCATCATGTAGCATAGCTTAGTTTGCATCATGTGTAATATATATCATGTAGTATGCATTTAGTATAGAATTCATGTGTTTCATATAGCCTCATGCATTTGCATTTGCATATATTTCCTGTCGTTTTGTCCATTGAGGACAATGTCCACACTAGTGTGGGGATGGGAAATTCTAATATCAAACCTATATTATAAAAATGATAAAATTTAAAAAAATTTAAAATTCCAAAAACATGTTCTTTCTTTGTAGCATAGAATTATATATACATGTTTGTTTGTCACTCTTATCACATGGAGACGACTACGCCACGTTCGAAGCATCATTATATATATTAAAGAAAACCCTTTTCTTGCTGATGTGGCAGCATGAGGATTCACAAATGTGGGTTTCAAGCCCTCTAATTAAAAGGGTAGAATTGTCCAAAAAGTTGTATGGTTTATTTGTCAATACAAAATAAAAGGTAAAAAAGTCAATTACTTTTGCATCCTTTACCATTTCCCAATAACAACTACCAAAATTTTTACCAAAAAAAATAACAACTACCAAAATTATACCGTCGCTTTGTCTAATCGCATCACTCTTAATTCCAAATCAAAACCCCACACTTACAACCACCGACTGTTGTGTTTTCGCCGGATGTCGCCATTTCCAAAAACAATTACCAAAATTATACCGTCACAGCGTCGTAGCTCCCTTACCATAGTCAGTCCGCTGTCGGCCATCAGTGTGTGGGTGTTTATTGGAAAATCCTAATCCCCAAATTAATTTGGGGATTTACAATTTCGATTTAGAGTGGCGACGAATAAGATTGGATGACATTAATAGAGAAAGTTTTGGGATTAAAAGAAGAGAGAAATTTTGGGATGTTTCATAAATTTTGATATTCCTTCTCATGTGATTAACAAATTTGTTAATGAGAGTCAGTCTATGTGGTTCAGTTCAAAACTCGTCGTCAAAAGCTACCAACCAAAACAATATTTATAATTTCACAACCTACTCTTAATAAAGAGGTAAGTAAAGGTCGGATCCCAAGGGACGGGTATTAATGTAGGATTTTCAATTGTAAGTAGCTATGTTTAAGGGTGTCACAAATTGGGTTAAGATGAGATGTGGTCTAAACTAATCAATAAGATGAATGTAAATCAATGAAAACAAAGCAAAGCAATTAAAGGGGTTTGTAAACAAATGATTAAGAGCACTAGGGTGTCATCGATTCCTAGGGGATTCATGGGAATAGATTATACAAACATATTCTCAAATAGATGCAAGCACTTATTGTTGTGATGGGATCGAGTTAGTGTATATCTTACAATCTCTAGGAATATTTGGGTTCCGGAGCCGAGTTGTCTAGACTGTACAACACCTACACGTCGACTTAATTCTTCCTATTCAACTCTATGCATGGTATAATGAGGCTCGAGTTGGTTTATATCTTACAAGCCTCATTGAAAAGATAAGGGATGATAAAAAAAATGCAAGGATTCATAGGCTCGCATTTCATTAAACATAACATGTGCATAGGTTGAAATCACAACAAGCAAGCAAATTAATTATGAGAACATATTAGATTAAGCATAGATTAATTCCCATGTTTGTTTCCCCCAATTCCCCATTGACCCTAGCTAAAGAAGTACTCATTCGTGATCAAGTTTAGCATGCTAATAAGATTGTCAATCATACTAACAAGGCAAAACATGATGAATAAATGAAAGTGATTAACAATAATTAAACAAGGGCAAAAAGGAATTATACCTATGGAGATGGTCCAAATAATAAAGCAAAGAATAATAGAAGTACTTGATGATTGATGGAAGGTTGTCAATCCTCCAAATAAACCCAAATAATCTTCTAATTACCCAAATAAAAGGAAGAACAATTGAGAGATTATTGAAAGATTAAAATGCGATTAATGTTGGAAAGTGTATTACAACTAAATTAAGATGATATTAAGATTCTATAAAGATTGGATTAAAATGAGATTAAGGTAGTGTGGTAATCTAGGTAGTACAATGGGGTATTTATACTAAAATTAAGTACAAGGATTAGGGTTACTAATGGCTTAAATGACTATTAAGACCCTAAGAAAACTTGAGGAAATGCAACACCCGTGGGACATGCGCGGATCATCTCTGCTAGTCCAACCAGGATCCGCTCGTCCTATGCTGAAGCACGACTATCCTGTAAGAAGATCCGCTCGGATCACAAGGGGGGCGCTCGTCCTGAGGCTCTTCAATCCGCTCATCCAGAGATCAAGCCGCTCGGATCCTGGCACTTTGGTATGCTCGGATCATGCTCTGGGATGCTCGGATCCTTGCTCTGATCCGCTCGTCCTGATCTCGGGCTGCTCGGATCATTGGACAGAGTTGTTCTCTTGTTCGGCTCCTTAACAATCCGCGAGGATTGTGTTGGGGATGCAAGGATCTTTTCATCATTGCACATTTCACTCTATTTATTTGCTTAGGCCTTTAGTGTTGGTCTTGTCTTTGATGCTTGGTCTTTAGATGCGATCCATTTAGCTCCATTTCGCCTCATAAATGCAAGGTTAGCAATCCTTTCCTACTAAGGACACAAAACCTCAAAGAATATGCAAAATGGGAAAGTAAAGATAATAAATGACCCAAATAAGTGCTAGAAAGCATGGGAACGAGGTTAATTCGGGGACTAAATGTGCTCAATATGAGTCGCATCAAACATCCCCAAACCGAACCTTTGCTCGTCCCGAGTAAAGGGGTGACTAAAACTAGGACCTTTATTTAAACTAGCCTACTAATATAACCGATATGAGACAATTAGCGGGTCTCACTCCACCCCTTCAACTCACAACAAGACAACATGAGGTAAGATGCCTTCTAACAAGGCAAGGTGGGGCTTGCCAAAATGGCGATACATCCAATCATTAAGCACACAAAAGAAGGTATTGGATGCGTCTACAAAAGAATAGCCACTTTCCTCATTTAAGTGGCGGAAATTATCTAGAAGGGAAGCAGTCTAAGGGTACACACTCCATTATAGATATGGTTTCTTTAAATTACTAAGCCTAGAAGGATACCAATAAATCACCTCCAAGTTGTGTCAAGTTAGAGTACATTTGTCCTCAATCGCTAAATGTTTTTGTCAAAGTAGACTCCCTATGATGTTAGAAACAATGTAGGATCGCGGAATTCCCCCTCTTGCCTAGACAAGAAAAAGGGTCATCCCCTCTCTACTACGCACAAAAGTGGGTTCAATGGAAAAAGGGGTCACTTGATTTTGAGTTTCATAATTGGAGTTTGCATTTGATTTTGTTATTCCCCCCAATTTCTTGAGGCATTTGACATTTTTAGGAACAATTTCTTTTGCCATTTCTTTGATGTTTGGCAATTTTGATGCTTCACAATTTTCAACTTTTGCATTTTTGAACAATTTCCAAGTCAACCTAATTTGTAACGAGGGTGCTTATATTTGAAGCATAGGAGTTCTTGTTTTTATACTCCTCTTTTCTTTGATGCACTTTGCAAGCTTCTTGATTTTCTTTTTGGTATTTGAACTCAAATTGATAATTTTTGTGCTCATTCCCTTTTTGTTGACAAAATGTGATAAAAGTGGAAGATGGTTGCATGGTTTTAAGGGTCACCTTGGAATAAATGGTAGCCAAGGAGTCATCACATCACAAGGTACTCTTGACTAGGCCTTAGTCCATGGGTCAAAGGATACTATCATGACACATCCGAGGGTGTTTTAGAGGTATTCTAATAAGCAAAGTCTCAAGAAGAAAAAGTATCTACAATGGCCTTATATACACTTGTCAAGTTTCCCAAATAGATGTTTTTACAAAAATTTTCTAAAATGCAACTAACATTTATACAACCTAGTGCATATGATTCTATCAACTAGTATGCCATATAAACTACATGCAACTCCTAATATCACATTGGTTTGTACAACATCAATCAAAATAAAGCCACATAGTCATTAACATAGCGAGGAAAAAGAAAATTGGAAAGATCATACCATGCGGTCTTCATATTCCTCATGCCTCGGATGTGGCGTAGTCGATCATATGTTATAAGAGGACAAACAAACACAAGTATATACACAATATACAATTCTATACTACAAAGTAAAGGCCATGTTTTTGGATTTTTAAATTTTTTAAATTTTTATGGTTTTTGTTTTTATGAAATAAAGAACATATTTTTGTGTTTTTCTAAATTTTTCAATTTTTATCATTTTTGATTTTAAAAGTTCAGTTAGAATTTTCCATCCCCACACTAGTATGTGCATTGTCCTCAATGGCCAAAACGATAGGAAATTATGCAATGCAAGCTAAATGAATATGCATGATTTCTACACTATATGCAAACTATATGACATATATACAAAAGTGATGCATTCTAATCTATTCTATATGATGCATGATTTTATTGGTTGGAGAGCTAATTTAGATTAACTCCTATTCCTTGTGCTTGAACTTCCTCAAACCAAATAAGACACTATTTCTAGTGCAAAAATAGGGGGAGTTCATGCACAAGGCAAATATGCAATGCATGAATCTAATTGTCATTTTGAATTTTCAAAGAGGGAACAATAAATTTATCATCACCTTGATGTTTCTAAGGTGAAATAGTCCTTAATTTTTACAAGGACACCTCTAGAGTTTGCAATAATTAGTCATTAACCAAGTTAGAAAAGCATGTAGTTTTGGACAAGAAAAATGAGGGGGAATGAAGAGATTTACCGAAGCCATGGTGGGTGCCTCATGCTCGCTTCACCAAGCCTATAAAAATCTTCAGTGGTTACTATCATCCCCTCCAAGATTACTATCCCATTGTGCTCGGGATTCATCGCTCTCATAGAAATCCATAAATTCGTCTCCGTCGCTATTCACCTCTACCGTATCACCGCCACTTAACCCCGCTCCTTCTCCTTATCCATGTCCATGGGTTCCACCATTGGCATGCTCCGAGTTGGGAAATAGAATCTCCATTTGGGCCCAAGAGGAAAGCATTCCCTCTTCACTAATGTGCCCTTGATGAGCCAACCGGTGAAATTATCGATAAAGAGCATAATAATTGTCTACTCTAGGTTCATATTGTTTGCGGTGTAAATCTTGGAGTAGACTGTTGGAGCTTGTGTCCTCCACAAATTAGTATGATAACATTTGTAAATCTCTTACAGGTTCACAAGGGTATACTTCGTATATTTAATCAGTTGATTAACGTTTACCTAATAACGGTTGGCTTGCTAGAAAGTTTGACGTTATTATCATACAGATGGCGGTGATCAACTGGTCCCTAAAGGTCACACCTATAGGACGTGTTTGAGAAATGTGGTTATAGAAATATAATTACATTGATGCCCAAAATGACTAAAAAGTTAGTCAATGTGTTGATGAGATAATTATTTAATGAAAATTAAATAATATTAAGTTGAGACGAATTAACTGTCAATTCATAAATTAAATATAATAAGTTATATTTAATTAAATATATATAAGGTTAGTTTGGACGAATTAATCTGTTAATTCGTAGTTAAATATAATCAGTTGTATTTAATATCAACAAGTTGAATATGTCATAGTGGTAATAGTGAGGGTACACATACCAAGAGGTCATGGGTTCGATCCTCACTAGATGACAATTTAACCTTTGCGCTTTCGATACCCTTCTTATTATACTTTATATATTTTTGGAAAGACCAAAAAATAAGGAAATTTTTATTCATTATTTCGGTCATTATTGGCCGAAAATTAGGAGAATAATATATTTCCTAATTGAATTGGTAATTCGTTCTATATAAGAGAAAAGAGGAGAATTATTTCTACCCTAATGCTTTTTCTTGACCTTGCCTCCTCTTTCTCATCACAAGAAGACAAAGACAATAAAATTTTACAGAAAATTTTAGATTGATTTCTAGCATAATCAAAGGGCATATCTCAGATCGTCTTGGGTGCAACTAATAGGCGAATATCAATTTTGATATTGTTCTTAGGCCATATTTGCTAGGACCAAAGGTTATTTCTGAATCCTTTACTTTTGTTTATGTATTTTATTTTATGACCATTGATCATCTGCATTAAATCGTTATAATCCTTCTAGTTTAAGGGAAGTATACAGACTTATTTCCCACATAGACCCCTTACAAAGTCATATCTAGGAAGGATGAAGGGATTTGGGTGATTGTAAGGTTGATATGGAAAGGGGTAAGGCGGGATAGCAACTTTTCCTTGATCATTCGCTTGAGGCTCATTTTGTTGAGGTTTGGTAGGAGGTGGGGTTCGATTTGCTTGGCTTGGACGAGTTGGCACAAGGTAAGATGGTACTTGTGAAAGGGGACCCCTTCTAGGTGATACCCTTGTTAAACCTTTCATCGGGAGAAAGATGGGGGTGCTCCCATTGGTGAGCCACTTGATCTTTCGCTCATATCCTTCAAAGGTGATCCAATGGTGGTGTTGGAAGATTAACATCTCATCAATCTTGGTAGTACCCGGAAGAGGTACATAAGCATTGTTGTTGTTGGAAGATGGATTGAAGAATTTAGCAAGTCTTGTTATTAATACTCCATTGACAATACGGATCATACCATCATCATCTCCATTCCGGAATTTTGCCCACCTTTCAAGAAGCACTAAGGGGGCGTTGAAATGGTAACCACTCCTCCCTTGTATCTTCAAATAAGACTCCATAAAGACTAGATCAAGTTCGTTCACAATCGCGGGATCGTGGCGAGCTATGAGAGTGCTTGAAATAAACCGGTAGGTTTTGATATAAGAGGCCGAGCATTCCTTGCTTAATTAGAAATCGCGACCCATCAAGGCTCGCCATAGCGGTGCTATGCTATAGTTCCGAGGTTTTGATATACGGGTAGGCGATACATCAAGACCAAACACACCCGCAAATTCCACAAGGGTCATCATTATTGTTGTGTTCTCAAGTCGGAATTCTATAAAAATCGTCTTGTTTAGGGTTGATATTTTCAGAAAGCTCAAGAATTCGAGGACTAATGGTTGATATGTAGGCTCGTGCATGTTGAACATAGTTGAAAGACCAAAATGTTCAAAGAGAGCTTCGTATGACCCTTGCTCTTCTTCTTTCTTTGGGTAGGGATCCTCTTGTTCTCATCTTGGAAGTAGATCTTGAGATTTTGTTTGAATGAGATAAAGATTAATCTTTTCAATTGAAATCCCTTCAAACCCTAAGTTTTGGGTCTTTTTGTTTTGGAGATGCAAATGGGTGTTTGTGGTATGTTTTGAGCATTTGGGAGAGGATTCTATGTTTTATTGAGGAGAGTAGGATGAGGTGTCTTAATATATGTGATTGAGAGAAAGGCAAGCTTGTCGAAAATAGAAGAGCAGCACGGGAGGGGGGCGCGCGGATCGCACACGGGACAAGCGTCTTCTGCGTTGAAGAACATTTAGACAAGCAGATAAGGACGGGCGGATCGAGTCCAGGATGCTCGGATTCTTCTCAGCTTGAGCGGGTCTCTTCTGGGATGCTTTGATCTTTCCTGGGACATGCAGATTCCCCTACAGCGAAATTTTATAAATTTGAAGTCTCCAAGGATGCGTGGATTGATGCCAGGACGAGCGGCCTGAGGTTGAGGACGAGCGTCCTGAAGCTGATATGTGCAGATTCTCTTACAGGTCTTTTTCCACATTTTGAAATATCCCAGGACCCGCGTCATGACAGCAGGACGCTCGGATCCTAACTGCAGACGCTCGAATTGCTGTTGGCTCCCATGAGCTCACTTCTGCTCATGGGGATTCCTCCTTTTTGTTCTTCTTTCTCATTAATTCATTCATTGACAAGGGTGCTTCCCCACAATTGAATCGTTACATCCTTTATTCATCAAATAAGATTAGTAACACTCCCTCTCTACTCTCATGTCAAAATCATGCTTTTAAAGAAGTAAAGCGCAAATACAATGAAGTTAAAAATACAAGTAAGAAGGGTTAGTATATGTAAAAGTGGTGGTTTAGAAAGGACTCCACCAAACTTTATCATTTGATGGTCTTATCATGGCGGGACAGGTTCGAGGCGGATGACCTCTACTTCTCCTATGAATGCTCCTTCATAGTATGGCTTCAATCTTTGACCGTTGACCTTGAACTTGTTTCCATCCTCCAACTTTATCTCAAAGTCTCCATACTTTCCTACCTCGGGGATCACATAGGGGCCCATCCGTCTTGAATTTAACTTCCCGGGAAAAAGTCGATATCGGGAGTTGAATAAGAGGACTTTGTCTCCTTTATGCAAGGCTTTTTGCCTAATTCTCTTGTCATGAAGCAATTTGGTTCTTTCCTTGTAGATCTTTGCATTTTCGTAGGATTGTAGTGGGAATTCCTCCAACACTTGAATTTTCATTATCCTCTTTTGTCCACTTAACTTGAGATCAAGGTTGAGAGCTTTGATTGCCCAAAAGGCTTTGTACTCCAACTCGATTGCCAAATAGCATGCCTTTCCATAGACTAGCTTGTAAGGAGAGGCTCCTATGGGAGTCTTATAGGCCGTCCTATAAGCCCAAAGAGTGTCATCAAGCTTCATGCTCCAATCCTTACGAGTTTGTTAACAACCTTCTCAAGAATTTGCTTGATCTCTCTTTTTGAAACTTCAATTTGACCGCTTATTTGAGGATGGTATCCCTAACCGGTTCTATGTAGAACACCATACTTTGTCAAAAGAGATGTGAGCTTCTTTTCATGGAAAGGTGTCCCTCCATCACTAATAATTGCTCTAGGGACTCCGACTCTTAGAAAGATTACTTTCTTGAGAAGCTTAGTAACCGTTTTGGCGTCATCGGTTGGGGTAACAATTGCTTCTACCCACTTTGATACATAATTGATGGCTACAAGAATGTATTTATTTCCTTGAGATGATACAAATGGTCCTTGGTAGTCAACTCCCCAAACATCAAAAATTTCTACCTCCAATATTCCTCGTTGTGGCATCTCATTTCTCCAAGAAATGTTCCCGGTTCTTTGGGAAGGATCACAATGGAGAATAAATTCTCTAGCATCTTCAAACATGGTAGGACAAAAGACGCCCGATTGAAGGACTTTAGCAATTGTTCTTCCCCCAAATTTGAACTACAATCAAAGAAAGAGATTCTTGTTCGAAGTGAAGAGATACTTTTGGAACGATCCCAGTCTTTACAAGGAATGTAGTGATGGACTTTACCGAAGATGCATACCCGAATGGGAACTTCAAGGTGTTTTAGAGGGATGCCATTCATCACCATATGTAATTAGCATAGTCGGCGAACCATGGTGCTGTGTGTTTCTCGAGTTGTGAATGGATGGCCATCAAAATATCATCGGGGAAAGAGTCATTGATTGGTGTCTCTCCCTCATCATGTAATCAAATTCTTGACAAGTGATCCGCTACTATATTCTCGGCTCCTTTCTTATCCCTTATCTCCAAATTAAATTCTTAAAGTCACAAAATCCACCTCAACAATCTTGGTTTTGCTTCTTTCTTTATCAAAAGATGTCTAAGAGCACGATGGTCCGAGAAAACAATCACTTTTGATCCAAGCAAATAGGAACGGAATTTGTCTAATGCATAGGCAATGGCAAGAAGTTCCTTCTTCGTGGTGTCATAGTTCACTTGGGCGGCATCAAGAGTCTTGCTTATGTAATAGATAGCATGCAAAGCTTTTCCTACCCGTTGGCCAAGAACCGCTCCAACGGCATAGTTACTTGCATCGCACATGATCTCAAATGGTAGTTCCCAATTTGGTGGTTGGATGATTGGTGCCGAGATTAGTGCCTATTTGATTCTATCAAAAGCTTCAACATACTCATTAGTGAATTAGAATTGGGCATCTTTAAGCAAAAGTTGAGTAAGGGGTTTCGCGATTTTAGAAAAATCTTTTATAAAATGGCGATAGAACCCCGCATGACCGAGAAAGCTCCACACCCCTCTAACATTCACGGGAGGTGGGAGTTTCTCTATCAACTCATCTTTGGCCTTGTCAACTTCGATGCCCTTTTTTGAGATTAAATGACCCAAGACAATTCCTTCATTGACCATAAAATGACACTTTTCCGAATTCAAGGCAAAGCTAACATCTTCACACTTTTGCAATACAAGAGAAAGGTTATACAAACAAGAGTCGAAGTGTTTTCAATTGACTCTAAAATCATCCATAAAACATCTATTATGGTTTCTAAATAGTCGGAAAAGACACTCATCATGCATCTTTGGAAGGTAGCGAGGGCATTACATAGCCCGAAAGGCATTCTCCTATATGCAAAAGTGTCGTAGGGACATGTGAAAGTGGTCTTGTGTTGGTCATCCGGATGTATCAGGATTTTGAAGAATCCCGAGTACCCGTCAAGGTAGAAAAAGAATTTGTTAGAGGCTAACCTCTCAAGCATTTGGTCAATGAATGGTAGGGGAAATGATCCTTTCTTGTTGCGGAGTTCAATTTACGATAATCGATACACATACGCCAACCGGTGATCTTCCTTGTGGGTATTAGCTCGTTCTTATCATTTGTCACCACCATAGTGCCTCCTTTCTTATGTGCCACTTGAACGGGGCTAACCCACAAAGAATCCGATATAGGGTAGATGATTCCCGCATCAAGTAATTTCATAACCTCCATTTTTACAACTTCTTGCATGTGGGGGTTTAATCTCCTTTGGCCTTGGATAGTAGGCATATGGTCTTCTTCTAGATGAATTCTATGCATGCAAAAATTGGGACTTATTCCCTTAAGATCAACTAGACTATAGCCTATAGCTTTTCATGTTCTTTTAACACATCAAGCAAACTTTCCAATTGGTTCTCATCAAATTTTTCATTAACAATCACGGGTTTGGTTTTAGATTCATCAAGGTAAGCATACTTCAAATTTTGGGGAAGGGGTTTTAGATTTGGAGTTTGTACCTCACTTTCTACCATTGAAGGCTCATTAGGGGCATTTTCCATCTCCATTACACATTCAATCCTCATGGCATATTCGATTTGTTCCTCAAGCTCTTCATACCCATCGTACTCAAACTCCATAACGTATTCATCTAGCTATTTGTCTTGCACGGTATGATCTTTGGTTGCTTGTTCTACTTTAGTGGATTGTGATGCTTCCTTGAGAATGTCATTTATCAATATGGATTGCTTATGGGTGAGCTCCTTGTAAGCTAGAGCGGCTTCAAGGAGATCTACTTCCAATTTTCAATGCTTATTTTTGGCCTCACTTGCTTCTAAGGCTTCCAATGCTTGCAAGGGGTCTTTGATGAGAGTAGTACCCATATGGTCCTCTACACAACAATCTATAATATCCATCTTGCAAAATACACTAAGAGAAAAAGGTGAGAAGTACCTTGAGGAAGTGCTCTCCCTCAAGGTAAAGAAAGACACAACTAAAAATAATTAATGAAAATCAAATCAATTTAACACCGTCCTCGACAACGGTGCCATTTTTGGTTCGGTTCAAAACTCATCGTCAAAAGCTACCAACCAAAAAAATATTTATAACTTCACAAACTACTCTTAGTAATGAGGTAAGTAAAGGTTGGATCCCAAGGGACGGGTATTGATGTAGAATTTTCAATTGTAAGTAGCTATGTCTAAGGGTGTCACAAATTGGGTTGAGATGAGATGTGGTCTAAACTAATCAACAAGATGAATGTAAATTAATGAAAACAAAGCAAAGCAATTAAAGGGGTTTGTAAACAAATGATTAAGAGCACTAGGGCGTCATGGGTTCATAGGGGATTCTTGGGAATAGATTATACAAACATATTCTCAAATAGATGCAAGCACTTATTGTTGTAATGGGATCGAGTTAGTGTATATCTTACAATCCCTATGAAGATTTGGGTCCCGGAGTAGACTCATCTAGACTATAGAACACCTACAAGTCGACTTAATTCTTCCTATTCAACTCTATGCATGGTCTAATGAGGCTCGAGTTGGTATATATCTTACAAGCCTCATTGAAAAGATAAGGGATGGCGAAAAAATGCAAGGATTCATAGGCTTGCATTTCATCAAACATAACATGTGCATAGGTTGAAATCACAACAAGCAAGCAAATTAATTATGAGAACATATTAGATTAAGGATAGATTAATTCCCATGTTTGTTTCCTCTAATTCCCCATTGACCCTAACTTAAGAACTACTCACTCGTGATCAAGTTTAGCATGCTAATAAGATTGTCAATCATACTAACAAGGCAAAACATGATGAATAAATGAAAGTGATTAACAATAATTAAACAAGGGTAAAAAGGAATTATACCTATGGATATGGTCTAAATAATAAAGCGAAGAATAATAGAAGTACCTGATGATTGATGGAAGGTTCTCAATCCTCCAAATAAACCCAAATAATCTTCTAATTACCCAAATAAAAGGAATAACAATTGAGAGATTAATGAAAGATTAAGATGTGATTAATGTTGGAAAGTGTATTACAACTAAATTAAGACTAAATTAAGATGATATTAAGATTCTATTAACATTGGATTAAGATGTGATTAAGATAGTGTGATAATATAGGTAGTATAATGGGATATTTATACTAAAATTAAGTACAAGGATTAGGGTTACTAAGGGCTTAAATGACTATTAAGACCCTAAGAAAACTTGAGGTAATGCAACTCCCGAGGGACATGCACGGATCATCTCTGCTAGTCCCACCATGATTCGCTCGTCCTATGCTAAAGTACGGCTATCCTGTAAGAAGATACGCTCGGATCACAAGGGGGATGCTCGTCCTGAGGCTCTTCAATCCGCTCGTCCAGGGATCAAGCCGCTCGGATCCTGGCACTTTGGTATGCTCGGATCATGCTCTGGGACACTCGGATCCTTGCTCTAATCCGCTCGGGCTGCTCGGATCGTTGGATGGAATTGTTCTCTTGTTCGGCTCCTTAACAATCCGCGAGGATTGTGCTGGGCATGCAAGGATCTTTTCATCATTGCCCATTTCACTCTATTTATTTGCTTAGGCCTCTAGTGGTGGTCTTCTCTTTGATGCTTGGTCATTGGATGCGATCCATTTAGCTCTATTTCGCCTCATAAATGCAAGGTTCTCAATCCTCTCCTACCAAGGACACAAAACCTCAAAGAATATACAAAATGGGAAACTAAAGATAATAAATGACCCAAATATGTGCTAGAAAGTAGGGGAACGTGGTTAAGTCGGGGACTAAATGTACTCAAATATGAGTCACATCACAATGATTTGATAATGATCTTTATTTGTTTCAGTAGAGTCTAATTAAAAAAAAAAAAGTGATGTAATAAATTGTTTTGTTATTTATCCATTAAAAAAATAAGCCATCAACAACTTATTCACAAAAAAAGGTGACCATATAATTAGAAATGGATTATATACATTTCAACGTAATCCATTCGGAGAGTAATTGGTAGAGTAGCCCATCCTCTTTCGAGAGCAATTGGTAGAGTAGTTTGGGCGGATAGCTTCCCACCTTCTGCTATCAATGCCGTATTATTTGATATTTCGTTATTATAGTATTTACTTCGGGTTTATTTTAAAAGAAATTTGATTATATACAAGACGAGAGAATTATTACATGAGAACAATAAATGAACAAAAATGACTAAATAATTAAAAATCAAAAGTTTATTCATAAACTCGAAAGTTGGAATTATTTAATTGATTATATACAAGACGAGAGAATTATTGCATAAGAAAAATAATTAAAAATAAAAATTTTATTTATAAACTCGAAAGCTGGAATTATTTATGAATAAAAGTAATAGTCGTCGTAGTAATAAAAATAACAATAATAATCGTGGAATTAATAAAAATAACTAAAGTAACAACGATAGTAGTAATTGTGTCTTATAATTTTGTTTATAATTTCTATTTCGATCATAATTTAATGAATGCAATAATTATAGAATCATGAGTAACTAAAGTAATAGTAGTAATAGCGGGATTAATAAAAGTAATAATAATAGTACTATGGCAGGAGTAGTGAAAGTAAGAGTAAGTAAATAACAACATCGTAATGAAAGTAATAATAGTAGCTACTAGAGGACTCAGTGATTGTATCTTATAATTTGATTGATAAATTTTACTCCCTCCTATTTCATATGATATTCCCTTTTCTCTAATATATGTGAGGTGTATTTTATTAAGAAATGAACCTTATATGAAATAGGAAGGAGTATCTTAATCAAAAAACAAAGCTACCCATATGATGGGTAAACGCCGTAAAACTACTATAAAAATAGGATCACAAGAAGTTTCCGTATATTTTTAGCCTGTGAGTCTCAATCACAAGTTACAAACTTAAATTTACTGTTTAACCTTCATTTAAAAATTTTATTATATAAATTATGTTTAAAAATAATATAAAATAAACCCGTGAATTTTCACGGGTGTTACACTAGTAAGGGATATAAAGAAGACCGCATGGTATGATCTTTTCAAATCTCCTTCTCCCTTTCTTATATGTAAATGACAATGTAGCTACTTTTTGTTGATGCGGTTTATACCTATGTGATATTAGGAGTTGTATTTAATTTATATGGTATAATAGTTGATAGAAGCATATGCATTAGAGTTGTATATATGTTAGTTGCATCATGGCATGTAGTTGCATGGTATAAATTTTTTTTTGTGAAAATTCCTAATTGGGAAGCTTGACAAATGTATATAAGGCCCTTGTAGATAATCTTTCTCCTTGAGACTTTGTTTGCTAGAATACTCTCAAGACACCCTAGGATGTGTCATACTAGTATCTTTTGACCCATGGACTAAGGCCTAGTCAAGAGTACCTTGCGGTGTGATAATTCCTTGGCTACCGTTTATTCCAAGGTGACCTTTGAAGCCATGCAACCGTTCTTTCATTTTTATCATCATTTTGTCAACCAAAAGGGAATGGACACTATAATCACCAAATTGAGTTCAAATGCTAAATGTATGTCAAGAAGCTTGCAATTGTGTCAAAGAAATAGACTCCTATGCTTTTCTAGAGTACCCTTGCTACATATGGGGTTACTCTCAATGTTTAAATGTCATATCAAAGCCGAAAAGTAAAAATGCGAAAGTATTAAATGCCAAAATTCAAAAATGGCAAGAATGTTATTCAATTGTCAAATGCTACGAAAATGGGGGGGAAAATAACCCAAAAGCAAATTACCATCGTGAAACTCAACTATCTTGATCCCTTTATCCATTGACGATCCTATCTTTGTTGCAAGGTGGAGAGGGGACGACCCTTCTTCTTGTCTAGGCAAGAGGGGGAATTCCGCGATCCTACAGCGTTTTCTAACACCATAGGGAATTGGCTCTTGACAAAAGCATTTAGCAATTGTGGACGAAAGTAGCCTAAATTAACACAACTTGGAGGTGACTTGTTTGTATCCTCTTAGACTTAGTAACTTGGAGAACCAATATCTATGATGGAATGTGTACCCTTAAATTGGTTCCCTTTCTGATGATTTTCGCCAATTAGATGGGAAAAGTGGCTATTCTTTTGTAGATGAATCCTTTCACGTGTTTTGTCTACTTAATGTTTGGATGCATCGCATTTTGGCAAGTCCCACCTTGCCTTGTAAGAAGGCATCTTACCTCATAGACGTCTTGTTGTGAGTTGAAGGGGCAGAGTGAGACCCACTAATTGTCTCACATCGACTATGTTATTAGAGTAGTATAAATAAAAGTCATGTTTTTAGTCATCTCTTTACTCGGGACGAGCAAAGGTTCGGTTTGGGGATATTTAATGTGAATCGTATTTACGCACATTTAGTCCCCTAACTAGCCTTGTTCTTACCCTTTATAGCATGAATTAGGGTTGTTTCTTATCTTTAGCTTCCTATTATGCATATTCATTGAGGTTTTGTGCCATTGGTAGGATAGAAGTACTAGCCTTGCTTAAACGGAGCAAAACGGAGCTAAATTGATCGCATCTAATGACAAATCAACTAGAAAAAGCCAATACTAAAGGCCTAAGTGATAAAAAACAAGTAAATGGGCAATGATGAAGAACCCCTACGACCCGTAAAGTGTAATACCCGTCCTTTTAGGGACCCGTTGACCAACGTTGACCGACCTTTGGGGCAGGCAATAGCCCTTAGTGATGCATGTGATCGAGGCCATTTCGTGTTCACAATTAAGTATATGTGGTCGTTGGTCAATGGTCGATACAAAACACAATTTATACTTCACAAACAACTCTACAATTAGTAAAGAGGCAAGTAAAGGTCGGATCCCAAGGGACGGGTATTGAAATGAGAATTCTATTGTAACTAGTAGTGTCTAGGGGGTGTCACAAATTGGGTTGATGTAGAAGGTTACTAAACTAAAATAACAATGAAAATAAACTAGCAAGATGAATAAAATAAGGGGTGTAAACAATTGATTAAAGGCACTAGGGTGTCATGGGATCATAGGGGAATCATGGGATATGATCATATAAACATGTTCTCAAATTATAAGCAAGCAATTATTGTTGTGATGGATTGAGTTGGGTTATATCTTACAATCCTAGGAAAGTTTGGGTCCCGGAGCCGAATCGATTAGATTGTACAACACCTACAAGTCGACTTAATCTTTCCTACTCAACACATGCATGGTCTAACAAGACTCGAGTTGGGTTATGTCTTACAAGTCTCATTAAAAAGATAGGAGATGATAGTAAATGCAAGGATTCATAGGCTTAGCATTTCATCAAATATAACATGTGCATGTATTAAGATCAAAACAAGCAAGCAAATAAGATATGAAAGCATATTAATTTAAGCATGAATCATTCCCCATGTTGGTTTCCCCTAATCACCCATTAAACCCTAGCTAAGAGACTACTCACTCATTATCATTTTGATCATGCTAGCAAGGTTGTCAATCATACCAACAATATGAAACATGAT
The DNA here is from genome assembly GCF_048544455.1 of Silene latifolia. NCBI lineage: Eukaryota > Viridiplantae > Streptophyta > Magnoliopsida > Caryophyllales > Caryophyllaceae > Silene > Silene latifolia. The sequence continues at coordinate 82,955,071 of NC_133534.1, forward strand.
GAATAAATGAAAGTAATTAACAATAATTAAAAAGGGATTAAGTGATTATACCTACTAATGATTCCAAAATAATAATGCAAAGAATAATAGAAGAACTTGATGATTGATGGAAGGTTGTCAATCTCCCAATAAACCCAATAATCTTCTAATTACCCAAAATAAAGGAAGAACAAGAGAGAGATTAAAGAACTAAAACATGGATTAAAACATGATTAATACTTGATTACAATATTGAAGAGAGATTTGATTGATATTAACTACTCTAAATATTGATAAGAAGAACATGCTCCTCTAATTAGACTAATGGGGTATTTATAGTGAAAATTAGGGAGGATGCATTAGGGTTAACTAAGGGCTAAACTAGTAATTACACTTTTTAAGTTGAGCAAGGAGGACCCGGTATTTTCTGAGAGAAGGGCTTCTCTTTTCGTAGCTCGAAGAATGAAATCCGTGCTGTACAGGAATCCGTGCGGATTAAAGTCGGGACGGCCGGATTTGGGCTGTGCAATCCGAGCGGATTCAAGAGAGGGACGCTCGGATTGTTGAGGGGGAATCCGAGCGGATTCCAAGGAGGGACGCTCGGATTGTGCTGGCTGGACGGACGGATTGTCTGCAATCCGTTCGGATTGTTGGTCAGCTTCAATTCTTCTTCTTTTCTTCCCTTTTCTTCATAAATTCCTTGGGGATTTCCTTGGGGACGCAAGGATCCTTTCTCAACATTGTTCTTCTACTATAATATGTACAAAGGCCTTCTAGTCTTGTCTCTTCTTGATGCTTGGTCATTGAATACAATCAATTTAGCCTCGTTTTGCCATGAAAATGCAAGATTCTTACTCCTTTCCTACCAAGGGATCAAAATCTCAAAGAATATGCAAAACAAAGAACTAGAGATAAGAAATGACCCAAATAGGCACTAAAAAGCATGGAAACAATGGTAATTCGGGGGCTAAATATGCGCCAATTACGGTCACATCAAATATCCCCAAACCGAACCTTTGCTCGTCCCGAGTAAAGAGGTGACAAAGACTAGGACCAAAACTAACCTATCCTAATAATAATAGCCGATATGAGACAATTAGCGGGTCTCACTCCGCCCCTTCAACTCACAACAATACAACCATGAGGTAGGATGCCTTCTTGCAAGGCAAGGTGGGTCTTGCCAAAATGGCGACACATCCAATCATTAAAGCACATAAAATCACATAATGGATGCATCTACAAAAAGAATAGCCACTTTCCTCATCTAAGTGGCGGAAATTATCTACAAGGGAAGCAATTCAAGGGTACACAATCCTTCATAGATGCAATTTATTCAAACTACTAAGCCTAGAAGGATACCAATAAATCACCTCCAAAGTGTGTCAAGCTAGGGTACCTTTATGCTCAATCGTTAAATGCTTTTGTCAAGAGTAGACTCCCTATGGTGTTAGAAACACTGGAGGATCGCGGAATTCCCCCTCTTGCCTAGACAAGAAGAAGGGTCGTCCCCTCTCTACCATGCACAAAAATGGGTATGATGGATGAAGGGATCAATAGATATTTGAGTTTCACTTTGGGAGTTTGCTTTTGTTTTTGTTTTTCCCCCCAATTTCATGTGGCATTTGACATTTGAGAACACTTTCTTTTTGCCATTTCTTTTTAATTTTTGGCATTTCAATACTTGACAACTTTTTTGCATTTCTTTTTGAACATTTTCAAAGTCACCCCAATTAGTAACGAGGGTGCCTTGTATTTGAAGCTTAGGAGTCTATTTTTGCTCCTCTTTTCTTTTGATGCATTTTTGCAAACTTTCTTTCACTTTTCATTTCATTGAACTCAAATTTTTGAACAATTTCTTTTTGTGCCCATTCCCTTTGATGACAAAAATATGGTAGAACATGGACGAATGATAGATGTATGCATGGTTTCAAGGGTCACCTTGGAATAAACGGTAGCCAAGGAGTTATCACACCACAAGGTACTCTTGACTAGGCCTTAATCCATGGGTCAAAGGATACTAGCATGACACATCCTACGGTGTTTTACAAGCATTCTAACAAGCAAAGTCTTAAGAATAAAAAGCATCTATTAGGGCCTATATACACTTGTCAAGCTTCCCAAATAGACAGTTTCGCACAATTTTTCTAATATGCAACTACATGCCATGATGCAACTATCATATATACATCCTAATGCAAATGTTTCTACCAACTAATATGTCATATAAACTAAATGCAAGTCCTAAGTTCACATTGTTTTTACCGCATCAATCAAAATAAAGCCACATAGTCATTAACATAAAGAGGAAAAAGGAGATTGGAAAGATCATACCATGCGGTCTTCAATATCCTCATGTCTCGGATGTGGCGTAGTCAATCAATGTGAACAAACATAATATATACAAGACAATATATACAAAGGAAATGAACTTGTTTTTGGATTTTTCAATTTTTCAATTTTTATGATTTTTGAAATTTTTCAATTTTTATGGGTTTTTGAATAAAAGTTAAGTGTTAGAATTCCCATCCCCACACTAATATGGGCATTGTCCTCAATGGCCAAAATGATGGAAATTATGCAAAGATGATGCATGATTTCTATACTAAATGCAATTCTACACTAAGCTATACTACATGATGCATGGTTTTTGTTATGACGGAGAGGATAATTTAAATTACCTCCCGTTGTGTATGCATCAACTTCCCCAAACCAAATGAGACACTATTGCTAATGTCAAAGCATTGGGGTAGTTCATGCACACACTATGCTATGCATGAAACTAGATTGTCATTTTGGATTTTACAAATGGGAACAATAAAGAACACCTCAATGGTACCGAGGTGTGAGTCCTTTGATGTTGCTAGGACTTAACCAACAATGATCAAAATGAAATAAAATACAAAAAGATATAGACACAAACCATGGGAGTGTAGGAGTCTCCAAGGCTTGCTAGTCCTCCATCATGCTATCATCATCATCACTTCCCTCATGAGAAGTGGTCACATTGCCACTTTCCTTGTCACCTTCTTCTTCACTTTCTCCATCATCTTGTTCATCATCATCTTCACCATCTCTTTCTTCATCTCCACTTGCTTCTTCCTCAACATTATCATCAATTTCTTCACCATTTCCAACAACCTCATTGTCTTCCACCACGTCCCTAGATGCACCCGGAAACAAGGCTTCTTTATCCGCCCAACTAGGCAAAGGACAAGATGGATCAAGGAGTCCTTGCCAAGATAAATGTAGGAGGGGAGGATATTGAGCCAAATATGCATTCTTCCGATCTTCATAAGCTTGCTTGTGCATGGCTTGCATAAGAAGAGTGACATAGTCTTTCCAAATTTCAACTCCTTCCGGTTTGAACTCTTCATACACAAAGGGGTAAGGCGGTATAACAATGGAAGAGGAGGGGGTTTCATGATCACCCTTTTGTTGTTGAATGATGTACTCGGCTTCTTCGGATAGGGGAAGTAGATAGTTGGTCCGGTGGACACTTAGGTGACAAATCTTCGAGGGTAAGGTGAACGATCTAGCTTCACTTGTTAGCCATCCATATTTAGTGTCAAGGGGGTTATGGGCAACCCACTTGAACTTGTTAATCATAATGTGCATATTAATAAGATGGCCACCTTCCTTTGCCTTGTACTTGCTATCCTTATTGAAATTAGGATCAAAGTGCTTGGCTAGGACCGTGACTAGGCCGCCATTAACAATAACGGTCGTACCCTTCTTCCCATTATCAACATTAAGCCATCTATCAACCAATAGCCTCAAAGAATTGAAAGGCTTGGTGTGAATTCTTCCGACATTCAAAGCCGATTCAAGGAGGATAAAATCAAGTCTTGTGAAATGATTGGTGTCTTTCCTAGCAATTATGGTATTTCCCACAACTTTGTGCCATACTCTTATGCCCGGATGATGGACCAAAAGAGCACGACAAGCATGAAAATCATCAAATTTCTTCCCGGAGATTGCCTCCCAAAGAGGCTCGGGGTCATACTTTCCATAATGCTTAAGATATCTTGTTTCATCGCTAAGACCCAAAATTTCACCTAATTCCTTAAAGGTAATGCGTCTACTAATGTTAGCTAGACGAAACTCAAGATTTTCCCTATTCTCAACTTTGGTAACTTTTAAAGAACTTAAGAATTCCAAGACAAGGGAAGGGTATGTCGATTCCTTTGTTTCAAACAATTTCTTCAAACCCATGGCATTGAAAAAGGCTTTTGTTTGTTCAAGAACACCCAATTTCTCTAAGGCATCTTCACATATGAATTTGGTGGATTGAATTGATTTCATAGCAAACTTGACGAATGTATTTCTATGGGTATCGGAAATAAAAGTTACCTCCGGATAATGTAAGAGTTGATCGATTACCGGAGTAGAAGGTGATGCTCCCATAGAAATTTGTTGTTGTTGTGGTTGCACTTCCAAGTTTGGTGTTGATACCACCATTGCCAAAGCTTTCTTTGTTTGGAGAGCTTTTTGCCTTTGAGAGAGAGCCTTTGCCTTTGGTGCCTTTGTTGCTCCCTTTGTCCTTGACATTTGATGAACTAACCAAGAAAAGAATCAAAAATCTTCAATTTGTAGAATGCCCAAATCGATTTGAAGGTGAAAGGCTTTGCCTTTATGAAATCAAAAATCGACTCAAAGGTTGAAGATTTTGTTCTTGGTTTTGATTTTTATTGGAGATGGAGTGATTGATTTGTTGTTTAAGGATGGTTTGATTTGATTTTGGTGGATTTTGTTGAGGGTTTTTGTTTTTGTGATGGAGAGGATGAGGGTTTTGATGTTGTGGGTAGTGTTTATGAATGAATGAGTGAAGGAATGAAGGTGGGAGGGTATTTAAAGAAGTCGGAATTTTCGAAAACGCAGGGGCAATCCGTGCGGATTCTGTAGCTTCAAAATTTTCAGAAGCTCGCCTAAAGACGGGCGGATTCTGGGGAATCCGCTTGGATTCTTCTGTGATGGGACGGGCGGATTTGCTGCCGGACGGACGGATTTCAGTCCAGAGAAATTTCTTTGTTTTCTTCAGCTGCAAAGACGGGCGTCTTCTTCACAAGACGGACGGATTCTATGAGACGGGCGTCTTTCCAGAAATCCGCTCGGATTCTTTAACAGTCAAGAATTCTCAATTTTCAGCTCAGCTCAGGACGGGCGTCTTCTCAGCAGGACGCTCGGATTGTTGAAGACGGGCGGATTTTGTACAATCCGCTCGGATTCTGGTCCTTTGTACCCGGATTCATTCCATTCGTGCACAATGCATTTCCCTTTACCATTCTTCCATTCTTCTTCATTTCTTGTGTTCTTCATTGTGGGGGCACTACTAAGGCATGAATAGCCTAGGCAATTTCCATCCCCACACTAAGGTAAAGCACTACACATCAATTGAAGTCATTAGTCCCTCCCTCACTTCTCTCTTACATGACAATTATTTTGATCAAAGTAAATAAAAATCCAAAAATGACAAAAAATGCAATACAAAAATTGAAATGTAAGTTAGGGAGTTAGAAATATTTACAAGTGGTGGTTTAGGGAGGACTCCACCAAACTCTCATTCTTGATGAGATGTCAAGGGGGCATGTTCAAGGTGTTGTTGATGTTGCTCAACACCTTGAAGAAGTAATCAAAAGCTTGTTCATTATTGTGGTAGAGGTCTTCAATAGACCGTGGCCCTTGTTGTTGATCATGATCGATGGCATGCCCAATGTAGGGATTAAAAATCCCTTCAAACTCGTCGTCCCAAAGACCACAAACTTCATTGAGTTGATCATTGAAAATCTCTTGCTTAGATGGAGACAACTCTCCCAATTTCTTTTCTTGGCCAATGAGGCCATCCTCTTCTTCCTTGGTTGATTTTGATGAGCCTTGCAAGCTCTCCTTGTCACAATTCACTTGCTCTTTGAATGGAGCATCTTCATCTTTCTTCTTCCATTGGAGTTCCGATTTCTTCCTTTCATCTTTCCGGCTATAATGATCAATCATGAAACATGGCTCATGCAAACAAGGAGCTCTCATGGTTTTGTCAAGATTAAAAGTTATGCTTTCATCTCCCACTTCTAGAGTGAGCTCTCCATGTTTCACATCAATTACCGCACCCGCGGTGTGTAGGAAGGGTCTTCCTAAGATGATAGGAATGTTGGAATCTTCCTCCATATCAACAATGACAAAGTCCACCGGGATGAAAAACTTCCCAATTCGCACGGGGACATCTTCCCATATCCCTAATGGTGTCTTCGTCGATCTATCGGCCATTTGGAGTGTGATATTGGTGCATTTAAGCTCTCCCATTCCCAACCTTTTACTTACCGAGTACGGCATGACACTCACACTAGCCCCTAGATCGCATAAGGCTTTGTTGATCGTCGTGTCGCCAATGGTACACGGTATTGAGAAGCTTCCCGGATCCTTTAACTTTGGAGGTGAACTCCCTTGAAGTATTGCACTACTCACCTTAGTGAAGGCGATAGTCTCAAGTTTCCGGATCGACTTCTTCTTTGTGAGGATATCTTTCATATACTTTGCATAGGCCGGAACGTGATTGATTAATTCCGTGAAAGGAATTGAGACTTCTAAATTCTTCACAATCTCCATGAACTTTCCAAGTTGATCATCAAATTTAGGCTTGGCTTGACGACTTGGAAAAGGAAGTCTAATCACAATGGGCTCCTTCTCTTTGGCCTTGTCTTCATTTTTCTTTGAACTTTCTTCTTTTGATGATTCCCCTTCTTTGGGGCTTTGCACAATTTCTTCCTTTTCACTAGCTTGCACAACTTCATCCTCAACTTGCTTCTTTGGTGCCTCATACCTTGTACCACTTCTCAAGTGAATGGCACTAACCGTTTCATGTCTAGGGGATTACTTTGAGGTGGTAATTGCCCCTTTTGTCTTTGTGAGCTTGAAGATGCTAGTTGAGTCAATTGTGTTTCCAACATCTTGGTGTGAGCTAGAATGTTGTTGATGGTGGTGTCTTTTGCTTGGCTATCTTTTTGCATTTGAGTGAAAAATTCTTGTTGATTCTTTTGCATTTGGAGGACCGCTTTTTGGACATCAAAACCTTGGTCATTTTGGTGATTGTATGGATTTTGATTTTGGTAACCTTGGTTTTGATTGTAAAAGGGTCTTTGATTTTGGTTTCTCATGGGTGGTGGAGTGTATGTTGTTTGAGGGTTTTGAACATTTTGGCTTTTGTATGAGAGATTTGGATGGAACTTGGTGATTTCATTGTAAAAATTTGAATAAGGGGTACCACTTTTGTAAGCTTGGAAAGCATTAACTTGTTCGGTTGTTCCCCTACACTCACTTGGGTCATGACCCAAAGTTCCACAATTCTCACATATCCCACTTGGGATTGATGAGGATGCCGTCATGGCATTGACATGATGCTTTGATGATTTTGAGTTTTCCTCAAGTCTAGCCATAACTTGTTCAAATTTCAAGTTGATTGTGTCAATGTGAGCACTAAGTTGAGCACCCAATTGAGTAACGGAGTCCACTTCATACTTTCCTCCTCTAGTAGCCTTGCGAGGTCTACTATATTGTGAATTATGGACCGCCATTTCCTCAATGTTCCATGTTTGATTGTCATCAACTTCGGTGAACATTCCATTTGATCCCATATTGAGAATGTTCCTTGAATCTTCATATAAACCATTCCAAAATTGTTGTACCAAAAACCATTCGCTAAGTCCATGGTGAGGACATGAGCGACAAACACCTTTGAACCGCTCCCAAGCTTCATACAAAGATTCTTCATCCCTTTGCTTAAAACCCGTAATTTGAGCTCTTAGCATGTTAGTCTTTTCCGGTGGGCAGAATTTTTTGTAGAAAGCTAGAGCTAACTTCTTCCAAGAATCTATTCCAAGGGTGGCCTTATCAAGGCCCTTCAACCATTGCTTTGCGGTGCCGATTAACGAAAAAGGAAATAAGACCCATCTAATTTGGTCTTGAGTCACGCCCGTTTGAGAGATAGCATCACAATAATCACAAAAGGTTTCTATATGAGAATGAGGGTCTTCACTTGGCATCCCCCCAAATTGGCTCCTCTCAACTAATTGGATGAAGGCGGACTTGGCAATAAAATTTCCGGTGAGATGTTGCGGTGTAGGAGTACCATTTGGTAGATTCTCCTCGGTGGGTATAGAGTGTGACGAGAATTTAGGCATTGTAGGTGGATTTTGTGGGATATTGTTTAATGGGTTCTCTTCTCCTTCTATTGCGAAAGGATTGACAAACTCACTAGTGGGTTGAACAACTTCACCAACACCTCTCAAATTCCTCCTAACAAGTCTCCTATTATTCGTCAAGGTTCTTTCGATTTCACGGTCAAAAGGTAACAAATCACTTTGTAACCTTCTAGACATGCAAAATATCAAACAACTCAAAAACAATTAGAACAAACCTTGAGGAGTTCTACTTCCCCAAGGTGAAGAAAGACACAACTAATAACAATAAAAGAAATATTAAATCAATTTAAACACCGTCCCCGGCAACGGCGCCATTTTTGATCGAGGCCATTTCGTGTTCACAATTAAGTATATGTGGTCGTTGGTCAATGGTCGATACAAAACACAATTTATACTTCACAAACAACTCTACAATTAGTAAAGAGGCAAGTAAAGGTCGGATCCCAAGGGACGGGTATTGAAATGAGAATTCTATTGTAACTAGTAGTGTCTAGGGGGTGTCACAAATTGGGTTGATGTAGAAGGTTACTAAACTAAAATAACAATGAAAATAAACTAGCAAGATGAATAAAATAAGGGGTGTAAACAATTGATTAAAGGCACTAGGGTGTCATGGGATCATAGGGGAATCATGGGATATGATCATACAAACATGTTCTCAAATTATAAGCAAGCAATTATTGTTGTGATGGATTGAGTTGGGTTATATCTTACAATCCTAGGAAAGTTTGGGTCCCGGAGCCGAATCGATTAGATTGTACAACACCTACAAGTCGACTTAATCTTTCCTACTCAACACTTGCATGGTCTAACAAGACTCGAGTTGGGTTATGTCTTACAAGTCTCATTAAAAAGATAGGAGATGATAGTAAATGCAAGGATTCATAGGCTTAGCATTTCATCAAATATAACATGTGCATGTATTAAGATCAAAACAAGCAAGCAAATAAGATATGAAAGCATATTAATTTAAGCATGAATCATTCCCCATGTTGGTTTCCCCTAATCACCCATTAAACCCTAGCTAAGAGACTACTCACTCATTATCATGTTGATCATGCTAGCAAGGTTGTCAATCATACCAACAATATGAAACATGATGAATAAATGAAAGTAATTAACAATAATTAAAAAGGGATTAAGAGATTATACCTACTAATGATTCCAAAATAATAATGCAAAGAATAATAGAAGAACTTGATGATTGATGGAAGGTTGTCAATCTCCCAATAAACCCAATAATCTTCTAATTACCCAAAATAAAGGAAGAACAAGAGAGAGATTAAAGAACTAAAACTTGGATTAAAACTTGATTAATACTTGATTACAATATTGAAGAGAGATTTTATTGATATTAACTACTCTAAATATTGATAAGAAGAACATGCTCCTCTAATTAGACTAATGGGGTATTTATAGTGAAAATTAGGGAGGATGCATTAGGGTTAACTAAGGGCTAAACGAGTAATTACACTTTTTAAGTTGAGCAAGGAGGACCCGGTATTTTCTGAGAGAAGGGCTTCTCTTTTCGTAGCTCGAAGAATGAAATCCGTCTTTGCACTGAGAATCCGTGCGGATTAGAGTCGGGACGGCCGGATTTGGGCTGTGCAATCCGAGCGGATTCAGGAGAGGGACGCTCGGATTGTTGAGGGGGAATCCGAGCGGATTCCAAGGAGGGACGCTCGGATTGTGCTGGCTGGACGGACGGATTGTCTGCAATCCGTTCGGATTGTTGGTCAGCTTCAATTCTTCTTCTTTTCTTCCCTTTTCTTCATAAATTCCTTGGGGATTTCCTTGGGGACGCAAGGATCCTTTCTCAACATTGTTCTTCTACTATAATATGTACAAAGGCCTTCTAGTCTTGTCTCTTCTTGATGCTTGGTCATTGAATACAATCAATTTAGCCTCGTTTTGCCATGAAAATGCAAGATTCTTACTCCTTTCCTACCAAGGGATCAAAATCTCAAAGAATATGCAAAACAAAGAACTAGAGATAAGAAATGACCCAAATAGGCACTAAAAAGCATGGAAACAATGGTAATTCGGGGGCTAAATATGCGCCAATTACGGTCACATCAGCATGTCAGAGTACCTTATGCCTTGATTTCCTTTAGAAGTGAGTGGCACTCGATAGAGTAGATGCTACTCGATCGAGTAGCTTGGGTACTCGATCGACTAGGGGCCACTCGATCGAGTAAGTGGGTTACTCGATCGAGTAGCGTCTTTCCAGCGAGGGTTTATAATCGTGTTTTGTCAAAACCGCATATCTTTTTCCGCCTCCTTCCTTCAGATGTATAGGTCATCTCCCTCCTTTCCCTTCACCAAATACCTTCCATGGAAACCTTTGAGGATGCTAATGCCTTGAGGACGAGTTGCTTGAGTCGTGTAGGGGTCTTAACGTCGTTGTGAGATGCGTTGGTATGTCATCATCATCGTCTTTGTCGTTGTTTATCTTTGTATGTCTGTAGAGGTAGTAATAAGCTTGTGTGTGGTTTGTTTAGGGATGCTTACTTGGTTGATATCATATGGCTAATCGAGGAATCGCTGCTTTTGGTTAAAGGTAGGTTCGCCTACTCAGTTTCTGTTGATTGTCTAATGTGTCGGTTGCTGTGTCGTTGTTGTATTGTTGTCGTGACCGTGTGGTTGAGTATACATGGTAGTCAGTTGGTGTATGCGGATTTTTTGGTTGTTGTTGTATTACAGCTGCGTTTGATTGTTTGTTTCTCGTTCTCGAGGTGCGTCCTCGACTGAGTGGAGTCACTTGCGGGAGTGGCTTCACGCCCTAGTTTTGCCCTCCGTGGAACCCGCCATGGGAGGGGATGTGCACATTAATGGGACAGGGTTATCGCTCGATGTGATGAGCGGGGCTTAGGTGGGAACGGCTGCGGTCCCCCACTGGCAGGGCTGGTCTAGTGGACGGTTGGTGAAAGAGATTGGTGGGAGTGGTTGTGACTGTATGTGTGTTTGGTTGTGGTTGTTATGGGTCAGTTATGTTTGTTGTGTCTTGTCTCAGTTACTGACCTTGTGTGGTTGTCTTGTTTTTTTTTTTGTGTCTGCCGTGATCCCTTATGGTGAGCAGTCCCTCTTAGCAGGTGCTGATTTGGATGCTAGCTGGAGTCTGGGTTGGGATGAGTCCTCACGAGTAATGTCAGAAGTAGTTCTATAGCTTGACGAGTTGTACCTTTGTTTTAATAGTTTAGCTGCAACACTTGTATCTTAAATGTAATTGTTCTTTTATCGACTTTTGATTATTACTTACCTCGGGCAACCGAGGTGGTAAGACCTTTATATGCTCGGGAAGGTCTTGTTAACGCTCCTTGGTATATGGGGGTGTTACAAAGTGGTATCAGAGCGACGATTTTGTAACTTGTAACAAATGAACCTAATGAACTTAGTGAGTCTAATAAAATGAACCTGGTTTATGTATATTGGGAGCCCCAGCTTATGCTAGATTTTGGGTGAGTAGGCGCCCTCATTTCAAAATCTTGGCCCCATTGTGCTTGAGCCAACCACTAGGTATGGGAAGGTTGAGTCGGCCATTATGTGCTTAATATCTATGATGATTATGTTAGTAGTGACTATGGTTAAGTCTCTGTTGAAGTTAACGTGTGCATAATAGTTATGTTAGAAACATTTATGGTAAAGTTTTGATGGAGGTAATATATGTGTGTGATGATAATGAGGAACGTGAATGGTTTTATACGATAAAAGTATGTGAAAAGAGTATAAACGTGTGATGCGATATGAAATGTGGTAATGGCTGTGTTTGTTTCAGGTTGTTAGTAATGGTAGTTTCTATACGGATTTATAAATCTTATAGTAGTGCTAATAATGGTAATTAAAAGAGTTATAGAATTGTAATGAGAATTATCAGAATAGTGATGGATGCATGTAAAATAGGAATGATTGAAAGCTTCCGTATGTGACGTGATTAAATTGAGTAGACTAGTTGTTGTGCTAAAGCATAGTTGCATTGCGAAGTAGACTCGGATGATACCTGGACATTTAATGCTAAATATGTCTTTAGAGCAATGTGATTGTAAGGTTGTTAGCGGAATTGTAAGACAAAGTTTAGACATGAACTAATGAGTGAATTGCATACATGGATGATTTGACAGTAGGGTAAACTATGTTGTGTGAAGTTCGTTATAGCATAATATGTGAGTATCTTAAGTTGGTAAGACTGTCACGATACATTTGAGTAGTCATGATATAATGTGAATGAATATGATGACCAGTGTCGACTTCCAAATTTGGTTTGGAATCGACACGTGATGTTATTTTGCAGGAATCTTCAGTTCACCTCGTTATTCCGACCGTGTACCCAACTTTACTTGACCGAGTGCGAGTGTTTACTAGACCGAGTAGACCTCACTCGATCTAGTTACGAAGCTATGACGTCGAGGAAGTAGGAATTTCCTACAAATTCTCGATCAACAGCGCCTACTCGATCGAGTAGAGGGCACTCGATCGAGTACCCTAGACACTCGATCGAGTAAGTGAATAGTACCTGGGTGTAATACGGGATTCATATACCCTTTCCATCTTCTTTCCTTCTGATTCTTCATTTATCAAAAACCTAAAATTCTTAGTCTCTCTCTCTCTCTCCAGTTGCTCTTGCCTAGTAATTTTGGTGCTTGATTCTTGTGTTTCTCTTGCTTGATCCGTTCTTTCTACTTGCTAATTCCTCAAGGTAATGAAATTCATCTTCTTTTATGTTGTAATTGATTAAAAGCATGTATAAGGGTTGGTGTTTGTTGAGAAATCCAGTTTATATGCATAAAATCTTGCTTGTAATTGTTATCATATGGTCTAGTTGCTTCAATTTGTTGATTATTGTTGCTAGTTATGCAGAAATCGAATCAAGATGGGGGTTTATGTGACTCGAAATTTTAGGAATTTTTGATTTTGAATTGAGTTTTGGTTGTCTTTTGTATATAAAAGGGGGAAAATTGAGTGATGTATGTTGTATATATCATGTGGGAAGTTGATTTTTGTGATTTTCACCTCAAAATTTACCTTAAAACTCCGTCTTAAAAGTGCTACAAACTAAAATTCGTCTCATATAATTGAAAACTTGAGTGGTACATGAATGTAATTAGAAGATTTGAGTCCTAAAAGTTGTAATAGTTGAGTTAATTTATGTCGATCATGCCAAATTTTCGCAGCTGTAAAGACCGTCTGAACTTTGAAAATTTGAGTTTTACTTGTCAATTGGGAATTGTTGGTGATAGTGTGTACTTAGATGAGTTTTCCATGAAGAAATATGCTTCCTTTGTACGTTTTGGTGCATACATGTGGTGTATTTATATTATATGTCTTGAATAGATGCCGAGACTAAACTTGGGGATCCGACAAAGTAAGAGGGGTAGGGCTTCCAAGCCCGAAGTTGGGGAGGGTAGTGGACCAGTAGTACCAGCTGTACCAGAGTACCCTTCGGTAGTTTTGTAGACTATAACCAAAGGAAGAGGTTTGTCGCTTTACAGTCTCGCAAGATGAGACCAACCCGTTGTGGTGACACGACTATTTTAGAGGACCTGGGTGTTGAGACGGATGTCCGACATATTTTTGAGACTTTGGGGTTCATTGTGTTGTACCGTTTACGGAAATATTCATATGCTTTTCTGACCTTGGAGTTCATGAGCTCGTTTCAGTACGAGCCGGCTGAGCAGACGGTGCAGTTCCGTATTATGAACACCAGTTTTATGTTAACCATGGACCTGTTTGCCTCCCACCTTGGTTTAGCTAAGCCTCCCATGGGATCTCTCCGTGACATTCCAGCTGAGTGCGGGGTTTGCCGCCTTATGCCCTGTATTACCGGGAAATCAGCCCCCACCGCTAGTAACATGTTGATTAATGATGTGCAACATGTTACCTTGAGGATCTTCCTACGTGCCGTGTCGAATCTTGTTTATGAGCGACCTGATATGAGTAAGGTGAACTCCCATGAGTTGTTGCTTCTGATGGCCTACCTTAACCTCGAGCGGACCGAGAACGTGGTTTTCAATGCTCCCGTTATGGTTTGTGCCAGCCTTGCGTTGATGGCCTCTTCTAGTACTAGGTTCCTGAGTTGTGGTGCTATTGCCACCCGGTTAGCTGAAAAGTTAGCTTCATTTGAGGCTTCCTCCGAGTACGTTCCTTTAGCCACCCCCGTGCCTACCGTTTGATAGACTACATGATTTAACCCAAAGTTCCAACTCTTTGACGTATATAGATCACAAAAGGGGTCTTTCAAGCATGCTAGGCTTCTTAGTATTGACAACATCAACAAAACGTCTCCCAAGGAGAAAGTTTCATTATTCATTTGCCGAATCTCATCCTCATGAGAAGCTATATTTCTAAGAACATTCGAATTGATAAAGGCATTTGGGTTGTCACAAAACTCTCTATAACCAACCCAAATTTTAAACATCTTATGTAACCTTTACAACAAGATCAAGGTAAGCTACCAAAGTATTAACCTTAAATCAAGTCTCGAAAACGTCTCGTGTTTCCTTCCTTATCGCATCGTGTGCAAGGAGATCAATTCGGATTGCATGGTGACACGCCATCACATAGAGTTCCATACTATAGAAAAGCATTTGATGAGGGTTTAAGATTCGTTACTTTTGAAAAGTAACGCAATATTATCGCAAAATTATCACCTAATATCCACTGAGCTACAATAAAGAACGCCTTCTTGCATTGTACTCACCACTGAGCCTCAATAAATAACGTCTTCTTGCATTGTACTCAGTTTGTGGGTCTTGGACTTCCGCAAGTTCAAAGTTTCTCCCACTATGTCTTCCAGAAAATGAAAATCTTTCTGGAAAGACAGCATTATGAGCCACAAACTCTTTGTTCTCGTTTTGGAGGAGTAAAAACCAAGTGGTTAAATGTTGGATAACCCTTACAAATACACAAATTGGTTCTGAACATAAACATTTATGATCCCAAATGTATAAAAGACAAGTTAAGGACTCTCCCTATCCATATCTCGTATGGAGTCATTTAGGCTATTATAGTTGGGTTTAAAACTTTTAGTGAGAAAAATAGCTTACAAAAATTCCGAAAAAACCTCAAACTATATCTCATAAAGTTCGGTTTATATACTTGACTACACCATACTCTATGGTGTCCCAAGGAGAAGGTATTATGTGAACTGGTTCACAATCTTCTTAGTGATTATCAGGATCATTACTTGATATTACCCATTTGATCTTCAAAGTCATTACTTTGAAACTTCCGATCAACATCTTGATCTTGAGGTGCTTTTGGTTTACTACTTCATTTTGAAAATATTCCTCGTTTCAAAAATTACTTTTATGTCTTATTAAATAGATATGAGGTTTTCATATCTACTTAACATTACGGTAAAAGTAACCAAGTATGTATATTACTAACTATCGGCCTTACACATCCGTATGTATATGGTCAATCACCTCACTATTTGTGTTTCTTTTCTACAAAAGAAAACATAATACATGCACACATCCCATAAGACTCACAATCAAATGGTTGTTCGATGTGCTTATCGTTTATTCGTGTAAACGAATTTTCTTGAGGTTTGATCAAATTGGGTTCACCGAATTTACAGACATTAAAATCTACAAGATAGTATAATATTTAGTTTTCATGAAGAATGTAAAATTCCTCTAACTTGAGTGGTCTAAACCAATCACCAAGTTATCATAGGAGTAGGTACAACATTTTGTTTTAAATCACATAAGTGATGCCTTCTATGTATAAACATAGATGATTACATTCTTTTAAAACCAAATTTAGGTACATTTGTCCCCATCGAAATCATTGCTAATCTAGTACCATTTAGATACAAAATGTCCTATGCTAGACATCTTACGTTTTATCAATTCATGTAAACTTCTTTACAAAGAAATGACCCGTACTTCGTATCTCATACCAATATAGTGGAACTAGCTTATCCATTGAGTAGATGTCTCTTTCAACTTTGTTCTATTGCATACATCTAGGGTTGAGTCTTCTTAACTCCCACTCACTTTCACATTCCTCTTTGCTTCAATCAAGCAAAAATGAATCTCATGAAGACCTCTCTTCATGTCATTCGTGATATTTTATACACTTAGTAAGAGTGAATTACTATAAAGTGAGTGCAACATGTGGCAAAATCTCAATTTCTTGCGAAATTGGACTACCTAACCGTTCAATTGTTATCATATGCCTAAATTCTTTAGCGCATAAACAATCGATTTGGCTTTTCTCGAATTGAGCCATTTGACGGTATTATATTGGAGTATTATTTGTGTTTTTGAAAACTCTTTTCGCAAACATTTGAATTACTCTTGAGTAATTAAAAACTAATATGTCATCTTCATGACGGAGGTGTCACTTCCGAAATCAAGACTCTCTTGATAAAATGTGACTCCCTTTTAAACTCGTAATAAGTGTTTGCAAGATGAAAACCCCTTTTAAATATGTATGGATGTTAAGTTGTATAGTAATCGCAATAATTGTTGTAAGCTTATATAGGTGAATTAGTAAATCATGTTACCAATCATTGATACCGAATTCCTTCAAAGAAACCGCTTCCTATGAAAGAATGAAATGAGTATAATAATAAATAGAGGATGAAAGGAGGATGAAGTGCGCGATGTCATAGTAAATTCATTAATGAAAAGGAACGAAAAATAGGAAAAATTAACATTCAATGTTTTAAAAATACTTGTGAAAAACATGTTCAACAAGTTTTAGCATTTATATAATGACCTCCCACTAAATTATATAAATAATTCCAAGACCCAAATATTAAACAAAAATGAGCATCGCTTGGGCGAAACATCCCATAACTGCGTAAATTCGGTAAGTCACGTTGAATAATTCTACCTCTAGAACTCTTGGTCGACGAATTTCCTCAAATTCATCTACTAGCCCCGGAACACAAGACCGTCTTATATCCCGTTGAGTCCAACCAAGTTTAGCGTGTGATAACCGTTTACCACCCTACTTACTCAAGTTAAAAAGAGAACACCCCGCTTGGGCGAGCGTGGCTCTAATGAACAAGAGATTCATAGGTGTTACTAATTGGTAAGGCTAATCTAAATTTTAGTTATGTGAGAGATCTTGTCAATTTAGTCATAAATTCCTTAGAAGTGAATTAATTCGGTGAATGTAAATGACGTGAATTGACAACTGCGAAAAAATGCATGTGAATGGCGATTTTGGCATGCGCGAAAATAAAACAAGCAAACATGTAAGGATATGAATAAATCCTAGTATGACCTCCTAGTTAATAAAACCTAGTCTATTACATTTCGGAAATCAACTCCTTGGTCCCTTGCCTCTTCATTCCATAAGTGGCTCTTCCTTGTGGGATTTGGAACACCTTCCAAAAATAGACTCCGTCTCGTTGTAATCCGTCTTTTGGAAACGCCGGTAAAATAACTATTACAAATGAATTACATAGCTATTCCTATTATACATTAATTAATAAAATAAATAAAACTATTAATTAATTACATACCGACGATACGAGATCGTATTTAATTACAAACAAATCGATATTCCCATTCATTTCGGGTAATAACGATTAAAATTAACTAGGCCATACTAGGTACAACAAGATAAATACTTTAAATAAATGACAATCATTCATTCAACTTAAATAAATATGCTTAAAATGCTGTAAAATGATGCCAAAATCGCCTTATCTATCATTCACTGGTATCCATCTCGGTTTTTGTGGATTTAATCGATTTTTAACATGTAAAAATCAATAATTAACTCTTAAATCTCATTTAAGTCCAAACTAATTGTCCAAACTGTTTTGAACCTCAAAATTAGTCCTCACTAATTTTATGATAAATTATTAGTTTGATTTGGTGATAATTTTGCTAATTTAATCGATAAAATCATAAAATTTAAGTAAAAATCCAAAATACTTGAACAATTACCCAAAAAATTGAAAGAAAAATTTTTAGTATTCTGGAATACTCCCAAGAACAATAAAATGTCAGAAAAATTGCCCAAACATTCTGGATAAATTTTGTGAAGAAAAAGATCGATATTTATCGGTTTTTAACCACTAAAACCAATAAACACCAAAACAAAGTGAAAACACACATGCAAAATCATTTATGACATTTAAATAATATTCTTAAATGTACATAAATTTATCATTGGCAGAATCAAAAGTTTCGAAATTATGATTAATTAATTTGACTTTTATCGACTTTTAACTCAAAAAATCAATAAACATGCAAAAAACTCGAACCAACCTTCAACCTTTTGCATACAATCAGTAGAAAACATGCATGAATTACCATAAAAAATACATTCACCTAATCAACTTCTAACTAATTTTAGTCAATTTTTAACTAAAATGCGACATTTTGACTCGGTTTTCTACCAAAAATCATTAAAAATAGCAAAATAACTTTAAAAATCACCAATAAATTCCACAAACCTTTTGAGATCAGTAGGTATTCATGTCCCAAAAAATTCGTGCTAAAACCTCTTCTAACACAATTTTTGAATTTTTATAGATTATCTCATAATTGATTAAAGTGCTTAAAATCAACATGCAAATTACAAGCCTAAGCTCTGATACCACTTGAAAGATCATAGATCCATATTAGACTCTCTAATAAAATTAATTTATCTCATAAATTATCATTTAGGTGATCTATGTAACATGCATGCTAATATGAAAGCATAAAAGGAAAGAACAATTTCCTTACATTGAATTTGTGGTAAAAAGGGCACAAGCTAGATCACCTCACTAGTTTATTCTTGAGCTATGTGAATATGGAAGATCCTCCAAAAACCAACCTCCAAAGTAGAAGGTCTCCTTCCTTAATCCACCGAAGAACTTACACCCAAATAATTTTATAAGTATTAACTAGATACTAGTAAAATTTAACCCTTAATAATATGTTAATAATACTAACACTCTTAGTATTAATTTTGTTTTACTAACAACTTAGTAAAAAGATGCTTATTATTTTAGAGAGATGTTGGAGGAAAAAAGTTCACATGCATAAGTGTTGTGTGTAGTGGTAAGGTTGAGTGAAAAATGTGAACAAATGATGGAGTAAAGTAGAAGGGAAAGTGGCGGGTGGAGGAGTGTGTTAGTGGACAATTTTGTCTTACATTTTTATCTTACATCAAATGCAAAATCTTGTATAAGATAAATTATGGTAGTATACAAAATAAGGTGAAATGATTATGTGAGTAATCATCCACTACTCTTATTTTACACGGTCCATTTGCCCATTTACGGGTCCATGTTGGTTCTAATATTTGTCGCACAAATCCGTGTAATTTTTATTTTAAACATCGTATCATATTTAAATACTTCCATAATTAATTCGTACAATTCACTCCGTAAATATACGTGTACCACTACACATATTATTTACGTACTAATATTAATCACATTAATCAATTAGTACAGTTTTAGTAAATTATCAGTTAATTAACTAAAACCCGTCTCCCAAAACTTACTATTCAATTATCGCATAATTAAATAATAATTGTCGCTCCTCGAGTTCACAACTCGAAATCTCTCTAAAAATAATCGACTAACCTCTTAGTCTATAAATCAAGGGACTAAACAAATTGTATCTCATATAATTAATTAGTTATCAATTGGGGTTTGTTCCTTTAGGTGTGACCGAAATGGGTCAGTTGATCACCGCCGTCTTAGGACAATAACGTCAAACTCTAGTTAGTCAACCGTTATCGATTTACGTTAATCAACTGACGAGAATCAAATAAATAAATATCTGATGATATTCCATTAATGAGATTAATTATGTTAACGCACTATTGTGGAGGACACTAACTCCAACAGTATTCTCAGGGCATTGGAACATCGGGACCACATCCAGTTTGGTGGAGGGGAGTCGGAGATTACAGCGGGGTTTTTCACTCTTACGGGGTGGATGCGTCGACATGGCGAGCACCTCAGTCCTACCCTTACGGCGGTTTAACCCCTTGGTATGTGAGGTCAGATGCTGGAGCCGGTTGTTATGCGGGTGTTGGTACGTCAGGAGCAGGCACCTCAGGTGGTGGTGAATATGAGTATGATGTTATAGATGAGCAGCAGCAGCAGGAGTGATACTGCTTTTCCTACCTTGTTAGTAGTTGTATCGGATGTTAGTTTGCTTTGATTGGAATTTTATCTTTTTGTGCTTTTATGTTCGGACTGTATTGGTGGCCTTAAGGCCGTATTTGCTTTCCCTAGACTTGTCTGCAGGATTTATGGTCGGGTTATCATCCGACTAGTGGCTATGCAATTATGTATATATATAGATATTGATGTCGTGTTTGGAGATTTTGAGCAGTCTTTGACCTGAAGCTACTCGATTGAGTAGCTAAGATACTCGATCGAGTAAGACCAGCTCGACCGAGTGCCTAACCCACTCGATCGAGTGTCACTGTTACAGGAACTTTTCGAAAATTTAATTGTTCGAATGCTTTTATTTTTGCATATTTTGATACTTATAATGGTCATTGATGGTTAGTGGCATAGCTGGGTCGACCTATTAATTATACTTGGGTCCGTGCTTGACTTATATATGATATTTTGTGGGAATAGAGGTGACATAGAGGGTTCTTTTATTACATTCACAAGCAAACCTAACTTATTCATTATTGAAAAGACTTGTTACCTATTTCGCAGAATTTCCATAGCTATATTATATACAATTGATATATGCATGATAGTTATCCTCGTAAGGTAGCATATATTTGTATGTAAGACAATGTTAGTCGGAATTAACGAGTAATGTCGGCCAGGGCAGTTGTATTAGACAACTTACTTATGGTGAACTTCGGGGACAAAGTTCCTTTTTAGAAGGGAAGAGTAATGTCGCGAATTAAAAAGGCTGATATTATAATAATTTTGTGGTATACGATACTAATTCCGTTGTTGTTAGTAATGCTAGCTATTGTCTCTGTTATAATTCTCGCACGAAGTTGTAATTGTTTTAATTGTTATAGTTGTTTTAGTTGTTTTGATGTAATTGTTTTAATGGTTGTAATTGTTTTAGTCGTTAGATGGGTAATTTGTATGTTTAAGTAAAAGTTGAGTAATTTACAATGAAACGATAATCATAAAGAGATGAGTGTGTCAGGAACGGTAATGAAGTGTTTGAGTTGTTGTGTGTCATGTTTTGGTATTTGATGGTCGGGTACTAGTGAAAGTATAGTCCCGTAGTGCGTGGCTAAGAGTTTGGAGTAGTAGTATAGCTATGGGTCGTGTTGGTACATGTTATGAGTTTGATACTCCAATTTGGGGGTCGTAGAAGTTGATATATATGGTGTGTTGGGCAGTGATGATGATGACATAGTGGGGTAATGCCCCTAGAGAGTAGTAACCTGTGTCGGGAGAACAGTTCTGTCAACCTTGAGTTCTTGTTGTGAGGTTGGGGGAGAGTGAGTTGAACTTCGGGGACGAAGTTCTTTTTAAGGAGGGAAGACTGTAATACCCGTCCTTTTAGAGACCCGTTGACCAACGTTGACCGACCTTTGGGGCAGGCAATAGCCCTTAGTGATGCGTGCCAGAGTACCTTATGCCTTGATTTCCTTTAGAAGTGAGTGGTACTCGATAGAGTAGAGGCTACTCGATCGAGTAGCTTGGGTTCTCGATCGTGTAGGGGCCACTCGATCGAGTAAGTGGGTTACTCGATCGAGTAGCGTCTTTCCAGCGAGGGTTTATAATAGTGTTTTGTCAAAACCGCACATCTTTTTCCGCCTCCTTTCTTCAGATCTATAGGTCGCCTCCCTCCTTTCCCTTCACCAAATATCTTCTATGGGAACCTTTGAGGATGCTAATGCCTTGAGGACGAGTTGCTTGAGTCGGGTAGCGGTCTTAACGTCGTTGTGAGATGCGTAGGTATGTAATCATCATAGTCTTTGTCGTTGTTGATCTTGGTATGTCTGTAGAGGTAGTAATAGGCTTGTGTGTGGTTTGTTTAGGGATGCTTACTTGGTTGATATCATATGGCTAATCGAGGAATCGCTGCTTTTGGTTAAAGGTAGGTTCGCCTACTCAGTTTCTGTTGATTGTCTAGTGTCTCGGTTGCTGTGTCGTTGTTGTATTGTTGTCGTGACCGTGTGGTTGAGTATACATGGTAGTCAGTTGGTGTATGCGGATTTGTTGGTTGTTGTTGTATTACAGCTGCGTATGATTGTTTGTTTTCGGTTCTCGAGGTGCGTCCT
This sequence comes from Silene latifolia, assembly GCF_048544455.1. Lineage (NCBI taxonomy): Eukaryota > Viridiplantae > Streptophyta > Magnoliopsida > Caryophyllales > Caryophyllaceae > Silene > Silene latifolia. Next base: position 82,977,420 of record NC_133534.1, read on the forward strand.
CGGCTGAGTGGAGTCACTTGCGGGAGTGGCTTCACGCCCTAGTTTTGCCCTCCGTGGAACCCGCCACGGGAGGGGATGTGCACATTAGTGGGACAGGGTTATCGCTCGATGTGATGAGCGGGACTTAGGTGGGAACGGTTGCTGTCCCCCACTGGCAGGGTTGGTCCAGTGGACGGTCGGTGATGGAGATTGGTGGGAGTGGTTATGACTGTGTGTGTGTTCGGTTGTGGTTGTTATGGGTCGGTTATGTTTGTTGTGTCTTGTCTCAGTTACTGACCTTGTCTGGTTGTCTTGTTTGTTTTGTGTGTCTGCCGTGATCCCTTATGGTGAGCAGTCTGTCTAAGCAGGTGCTGATTTGGATGCTAGCTGGAGTTTGGGTTGGGATGAGTCCTCACGAGTAATGTTAGAAGTAGTTCTATTGCTTGACGAGTTGTACCTTTGTTTTAATAGTTTAGATGCAACACTTGTAACTTAAATGTAATTGTTCTTTTATCGACTTTTGATTATTACTTACCTCGGGCAACCGAGATGGTAATACCTTTATATGCTCGGGAAGGTCTTGTTAAGGCTCCTTGGTATATGAGGGTGTTATATAAAGGATCCCCACGAGTTAAGGGGCGGCCAAATGAAAGAAGAAGCAAAACTGCCCTTCAGGACGTGCGTCCTAGAGCAAGGATGTGCGTCCAAATGCTAAGTACGGGCGTCCCCAAGCTCAGCCCGAGCATCCCCAAGGCAGGACGGACATCCCACAGAGTAGGATGAGCGTCCATCAGAAGGAGGTCGCACGTCCCATGCCAGGGCTTACAAAGCGTTGAACTTCATTTAAGGGGCTTAATCGTCATTTAAGCCCTTAATTAACCTAATACTTGTACTTAGTATAAATATTCCCTTGTAATAGGAGAGTAGTAACAAGGAAATTAGTAGATTAAAGAATTCAATTAGTAGATTAAATAAGTCAATTAGAGATTAGAGAGAGATTACACTTTAATCCTTCCTTAATTATTGTTCAAGAATTCTTAGATCTAGTTGGGTAATTGAAGATTATTTGGGTTTTTATTAGAGAATTTACAACTCTTCATCATCAATCAAAGTTTTCTTCTATTATTCTTTCCTTTCCATTTTCTCATCTTAAGATTGGTATAATTTCTTTACTCCTTACTTAATTATTGCTTATTGCTTTATTCCTACATTATGTTTATACTTGTTAAGATGATTGACACCATTGTTAACATGTTTTTCATGATAACAAGTGAGTAGTTCCTTAACTAGGGTTAGTGGGGGATTATGGGAGTTAATCATGAGGTAGATCTATACTTAATAAGTTCATATCAATGTTTGCTTGTTGTAATTTAAACTTATGCACATGTTATGCTTGATGAAATGCTTGATTGACAACCTAGCATGATTCTCTTATCCTTTCAACAAGACTTGTTAGACCATGCATATAGTTGAATAGGGAAAACCAAGTCGATGTAGTGGGTGTTGTAAAGTTGTGACCGACTCGGCTCCGTGACCTAAGTCTCCCTAGGAATTGTAAGATATAAACTAACTCGATTCCATTAAAACAATAATTGCTTGCATCTATGTAACTTATTTATGTGATCTCATCATGATTTCCCTATGAACCCATGACACCCTAGTGTTTTAATCAATTATTTACAAACTCTATTTGCTTACTTTACTTTGCTTTCATTTATTTACTCTTCCTTTTGTTAAGTAGTTTAAATTGCAAATCTCAACCTCAACCCAAATTGTGACACTAAGACATACCTATTTACAACCGATTAGTCAATACAATCCCCGTCCCTTGGGATCCGGCCTCTACTTACCGCTCGACTAAGAGTAGTTTGTTGAGATTATAAATATTGTTTGAGGGCATAGAATAGACGACAATTTTAGAGCTAGCATCATTTACCAAAACATACATGCAATCATATCACGATTCACATAGTGCTTGCCATACTCGTAACCACCCACGTAATGACAAACTGAGACAATAGGTACTACGTTTGATATGAGGGCGCCTACTCATCCGAAACCGACCTCCTATTGTAGTCATGTCAAGTTTCTTTTATTAGAAACTCCTAGATTCATTTTGGTTCATTGGTTTAGGTTCCAAAATCGTCGCTCTAATACCACTTTGTAACAGCTCCTTCTTACTCGGCCAAGGTAATTGGGAGATGTTACCATCTCGGTTTCCCGAGGCTGTGAATCGGAGATAAAATCAAGAAACTTTTATTATAAATGATAGTTTAGTGAATTACATAAACGTAAAAAACAAATAAATGAATAGAAGTCATACTAGTATGACCCTCTAAAGAAGACTACCTTATGCCGACTTGACTCCAAGTCTGATGCTCGTCCCGTCTCCCGCTTGACACCAAATACATCATGTACTTAACCTGCTCCCCATATGATCGGAAATATCATATGGATCAACTCAGGCCACCCCGGAAATAGGTGACAATTACACAGACACACAACACGTCGGTTTCAATAAGTAAACGTAAGACACAACGTGATAATAAATATACAACATGCCAATTATATGAGCGAGACAAGATTATACAATCACCACGCCAGTACCGGGACATGCCCAGACGTACCCACAACCCCCGGTACCAGGGACACACCCACGAAACCTCATCTCACAAACAGGTAACGGCACATGCCTAGACGTACAGGGTCCGGAATCCAACCGCATCCCGTGCCAGACGTCGTATCTCAACCACACGAGTCCCTCTGTACTCTAGTCATTAATGTGTAGATCCCTCTTGGAGTGAGAAGCTTCAAGAGGCGACTCAAGCGGAAGAAGGTCTCTAAACCGCCATTCATCTTCTCAACAACAACCAAACAATCATAAGTAGTCATATCCTCCAATACACATGACAAATATAACAAATGCAAGATACCACACAACATGCCAATTACCGACTCATCATGTAACACTCGCGATTTTAACTTAATGGATAATTTATTAAGATCGCTATTTAATAATACTCAATTTTATTTGGCACATAATTTATTTGGTTTTATAGTTTCAAAATCGTGCTTTAGTTTCATAAAAATTAATTTGGCTTTATTTGAGCCCGGAAACTCTTTAAAAGTCGTAATATGGGTCTTTTTATTGCAAAATCGAGTCACAGACCATTTGCCTTTGTTATTGGGTTAAAACAAACTTATGAACCATCTTTAAGACAACAAAATCTCCTTCTTTTAGGGTTTCCCCTTTCATTTTTCAACAACTTCTCTTCATCTTTTTCCCTTGTAAACGATGAGATTTTCACCATTAAACATTCAAAAACTCAAACCTTAAGACGGATGTCATTTCTTCGTTTCTCAACTAAATCCTATGATTTTTGTACCAATATCGTCCTCTTCTTCTCCCCCTTCTTTATATGTAAGAAAAACCTTACCTTTCGAGTCTTTTGGAAAATCAATCTTTTGTGAGATGACTTTTCGAACACCTTTTTGTCTTAAACTTGTTTCTAGGTGGAAGCTTTAGTATTCCGGAGTAATATTGAGTCGGAATCGAGTCTTTGAAGAGCTAAAAGGTAACGGTGATAGGTTATCGACAGTATGTTAATTTTGTGTGTTTATATGTTGTAGTATACTAATATGTGTGTTAAAGTTTGAATCTTTACATCTCTTATATATTTATTGTTGAATAAGTTTGTATGTGAAAGCATCTTATGGTTATTTGAGAAATTTCTAGTCTGTTGGTTGCATGAGTGTTTACATGGATGAATTGGGTTAGTTACCTGCATGAATGAGTGAGTAAACCATCTTGTTCAAGCTTAATATTTATGCTTAATTATGTCATGAAATTGTTAGTTTGTAAACTATTGATTGAGAATAATTGGGTAAAGTTGGTTGCTTAGATATGTAAACTATTGATTTCCGTCTCAAGTATACATATGAAATTCCTTGTTATTTGTTTGGGCTAAAAATAGCATAATAAGGAAGGCCCACTTAATGAAATAAAAGGTTATGGGAGAAGTGATAAGGTGGAAGGAAGCCCGTAATTAGGAAAAGGGGGAGCGGGCTGAAGGAAGACCACGGGCTCATCAGAGAAGACATCCGGATTAGGGAAAGACAAGTTAGGGAGAAGTTAGGGAGATCAGGGAGAATTGGAAAAGGCGGCCGAGTTTGGAAAGAGTCCATATGGAAATTATATTCCCTTTCCATAATCAAAGTAGGACATATCTAGGATTCTTACCCTTAAATAGTCAAGGAAGCAAATCAAGAAGGACATTCACATATTCACATATTCAACGACATATTCACACATTCACATTCAAGAACACATCCGCACCACGACATTAGCATATTATTATACTCAAATATACATCCGCCCAAGATCTTGCAGGCCTGACGCCTAGCGCCAGCAGGATTAGCTTTACGCCTCAATTGTAATCATCCTCCTATTCAAGTAGTGCAATATTTGGTAGGGTACCGTCCCTCCCGCGGTTGTTCCCACATTGGGTTTTCCGCGTCACCAAATCTCACGTGTCAATTTACATTACGTACTTATTTTTCTATTTACTTATCAAACATACGAACAATCATACAATCAACCAACGAGTAAGACCGCATTGACCCTAATCAATCAACTTGGTAAAAAATACCTAAACAGTTTGGCGCCCACCGTGGGGCATTGTGGTCGTCAATCGTTGATACTCTAGATGCACAATGGATAAGCAAGCATCGGACGCCATGTCAGGTAGCAGACAGCCATCGCCACCACCACCCTCTACTCAAAATCCGGCATCAACAGTGGCTACACAGGCTCCCGGACACACCTCAAGAATCATACCTACATCAAAAACCTCTCTACCTCCCAGGACTCCTGCTGTCGCAACCCAGGCCAGATCGGATAAAGGAATGCCAAGCTCAGGCCTCACCCCACCACCTAGTCCCACACAAATCTTGCTCACTGGCGTAGAGAACCTCCAGAAAGCCATGGAAAACATGAGAGAAGACCAGAACAAAGTTGATGCTGAAGCAAGAAAAAGGGACAGAGAGCTCTGGGCACAGATAGACATCCTGAAGCAACAGTCTACCACCCCAACAAGCAGGGCAGACGTGGGAAAGTCTCCACTAGTAGATCTAACGCAGGGGGCATCAGGCAGTAGAAATCCACTTCGACAGATACCGGCTGAACTGATAACCAGATTGGATCTATCCTTAATACCATCAGATGGAAGAATAACCCCACAAGGGCTGGGATACCTCACGCCGGGTAACTGGCCTACGGCTAGCTGTGTGGAGGCACGAGCAGGTGGCATCCCCATCAGTAGCCCCGCCACGATCGATCAAACACTTGGAGTAGGATCCGAGTCAAACCAACAAATGGACTGGCAGCAGGGGACAGTCGTTACAACAACTCCTATAGCAGCTAGAACACATCAGAATCTTTAAGAGCTCGGATCAGGAGGCAGTACATTAAACCAGCAGGCAGCCGACATGCGGACCCCAGATTCAGGCAGCAAAATAAATCAGCAGTACTTGGAGTTAAAAGAAATACTGAGCAGGGTTGCCACCCCCACTCGAGAAAGCAGCATTAGACAGCTATGCCGACTCACCATTCGTGGACACCATATCCATCACAGCCATGCCAAAGGCATTCACAAATCCAAATATGCCCCTCTTCGACGGCACAGCAGATCCCTTTGATCATATAAGCCAGTACAAGCAGAAAATGAGACAGTAATGGCTGTAGGGCAAGTCAAGGAGGCTTGCATGTGCAAAGGGTTTGGGTCCAGCCTAACAGGACCGGCACTTCGATGGTCTGTAAGCCTGCCCAATAAGTCGATATCTACATTTGTTGAATTGGTGAACGCATTTACTCAACAGTTCGCAAGCAGCAGAAAACCACAGAAGCACGCAGGAGATTTGTACAGTATCGTCCACGGGGCAGGAGAGAGCATTGGAGAATACAATACTAGGTTCAACAATGAGAAGGTATCAGTATGAGAGTGCGATGTCTCAACAGCAGTAGAAGCCTTCAGAAGAGGCCTCCACCACGACTCCGACCTATACAAGCAGCTAACTATGCATCCCTGCCATAGTTTCGAGGCAGTGCAGGAGAAGGCAGCTGCCGCAATCAGATTGGAGGAAGATATCATAGCCAGAGCCAGCTTACTAAGCACGCCAAGTATTTCTAGTACCTCAGCCGTGGAGAAATTGGGAAGAAAGCAAACCACCAGCAAGAAGGATGAGAGGTACAGACCATATGGAAGGGGAGTCAACAGAATCGAGGAAAATCAGCAACTCCCCACTCTGACAGAGTATGGATTCACTACAGGTATCGGGGGAATCTTGAAGCCACTCAAGGAGATGGGAGATGGAGTCAGGTGGCCCAACCCACCAGTAGGAGAGCAAGCATGGAGAAAGGATAGCAAGAAGAAGTGTGAGTTCCACCGTGATATCGGGTACAACACTGAGGATTGCTACACATTACAAAGAGAGATCAAGCGCCTGTACGAACAAGGAAAGCTGAGCCACCTATTACCACGTGGGGGCAAGCAGCAGGATAAGGTAGGCTCCGCCAAGCCTGCAAACCCACCCACATGCACCAAAATCATAAACGTGATAACAGGCGGCTCAGACTTAAGCGGGCTGACATACTCAGCAGCCAAGAGACGTGCCACCGAGACCAAAGGAGACAGGTCAGCCAATTCTTGTAAAATTTCTCACAGTGACCTACCAGCGGTCAGCTTTGATGAAGGAGATACATACGACGAGCGAGAACATCATGACGCACTTATTATCACCTTATCAATGGCCAATTGCACAGTTAGGAAGGTCTTGGTAGATACTGGAAGCTCGGTCAACCTAATCATGCTGAAAACCATAGAAAACATGGGATTCAGCGAGAAGGATTTGCAGAAGAAGGGTATTCCGCTAGTAGGCTTCAGCGGGGAAACAGTCAGCTCACTGGGCGAGATAGTCATCCCAACCTATGTGGGAGGAGTCAACAAGCAAGTCAGGTACCTGGTTATAGACGGACCCTCCACCTACAATGTCATCTTGGGAAGACCATGGTCGCACTGAGATGAAGGCGGTCCCCTCAACATATCACCAGTGCATAAAGTTCCCCACACCATGGGGAGTAGAAACAATAAGAGGAGACCAGGAGGAAGCTAGAGGCTGCTATAAGAAGGCACTTAAGTGCACTGCCAGCCCTCCCGCATAGCAATTATAGAAGCAGCCTATCCAGGACGAATACATCGAACCCCCAGCAGAAGAGTTGGATCAAATCAACCTGGACAAGCTGCACCCAGAAAGAACCGTGCTCATTGGAGCAGGATGCACAAGAAGCTTGAGACAACAACTAAAGAAGTTCCTACAGGATAACATGGATTGTTTTGCATGGTCACACGATGACATGATAGGAATAGACCCGTCCATCATAACCTATAAGCTTAGTGTGGACCCAAAGTGTAAACCCATCCAGCAGAGAAGAAGAAAGTTTGCAGCGGAAAGAAACAAAGTGATCAACCAAGAGGTAGATAGCCTGCTGGCAGCAAAGAAAATAAGAGAAGTAAAATATCCAGAATGGCTGTTGTTTAGGTATTTTTACCCAAATCGATTAATTAGGGTCAATGTAGTCTATATTCGTTGGTCGATTGTATGATGATTCGTATGTTAATAAGTAAATAGGAAAATAAAGTGCGTAAAGTAAATTGACACGTAAGATTTTGGTGACGCGAAAAACCCAATGTGGGAACAACCGCGGGAGGGGCGGTACCCTGCCAAGTATTGCACTATGAGAATGGGAGGATGATTACAATTATGATACGTAGCTAATCCTACTGGCCCTAGATGTCAGCCCTGCAAGATTTGGAATGAGCGTATATTATTTGCCGAAGTGTGATCTTGAATGTTGTTGTATGAATGAATACGGATGTGTCTTGGATGTCCTTCTTGATTTGCTTCCTTGGCTATTTATAGGGTAAGAACCCTAGATGTATCCTACCTCGAATATGGAAAGGGAATATTATTTCCGTAAGGACTTCTTTCCAAACCCGAACTCTTTTACCAATTCTCCCCAATCTCCCTAACTTCTCCCTAACTTCTCCCTGACTTCTCCCTAACACTCCTTTCCTTAACGCGGGCACCTTCTATGATGGGCTCTTGATCCTTCTCAAGCCCATTTCCCCTTTTCCTGACCGCGGGCTCCCTTCCTCCTTACCACTTCTTCCATAATCTTTAGTTTATCAAATGGGCCTTCTTTATTACGCTATTTTTAGCCCAAACAGTTTGCCCCAAATTTCTTGTGAAGTACGCTTTCAAGTATCGAGCAAGGAATTTACGTAATCAAATACTAAACCCTACGCCGTCTTTTTACTCCTTCCCATGCAATCCATCATTTCCAGCCGCCCTACTCCTCTTTCTCCACACCTAACTCCCTCTCTCCTCTTTATAACTCCAACGTCCCTCTTCCACTTTCATTAATCATTTCAAATTATTTCAAAAAACTCTTCTCTCTTAAACCCTCAATCTTCCTTCTTCTTCACTCCTCGTCGGCTTCACTGTTTCCCTTCTCCGTCTCCATCTTCAGGTAATCCATCCTCTCTTCTCCTTTTAATCTTCATTTTCTCTCTTCACCATGGGCAAAACTCGTCAATCCTCCACACCCTCTGATCATAACCTCGAACCCATATTCCCTTCTCGGGGGCTTTTCAAGCACCCCCACGATTGTGACTCTACTTTAACGCCGGTCGACATCCCTATGATTAAGAATCTGCTTGGTCTTGGTGACGGGGTGGATATTGCCATCCCTGAACCGGGACAGAAAGCTGACGCCCTCCGTCCAGGGTGGGTTTGTTTCTATCTGTACCCATTTAAATATGGCCTCCGTTTTCCTTTCCCTAAAATCGTTCAAGATTTTATCTTTACCAACAATTTCGCCATGGCACAAATTTTTGCTGCCATATGGAGAGTTCTTCTCTATTCTCTGGCTGCTGGTCAGAGTACTGGCAAATCTGTCACTCTGGGCGATCTGGCCCATATGTACAACATCAGATCCCTGGGCAGGGGTCAATTCTCCTTCCGGGGCCGTGGAGAGGCTCCCTTCAAACATGTGTCAAAATCTCGCGATGAGAAATGGTTCAAGGACTTCTTCTACGTGAGGAAGGACTCCATCCAGCCTCCTGCCGATTATATTTTCGAGAAATGGGTTCTGACTTCGAGTAAGTAGCCTTCCTGTTACCTGATTTGTTTTATCTCACTGCTTACTAGCTTACTTCATCGTCTTCGTGCAGGCCCCTGTGACCTCACCCGTTTCAGCGCCAAGATCCCTGCCTGCAGCAAGCTGTTAAGCATTTCTGAGTCTGAGAGAAATTTCCCAGACCTGCTTCCTGGTTTCTCACCTGCTTCTTCCTCCAATCATCCTCAATCAGCCCACAGTATGTCTTCTAGTAAGGTTTCTGTAACCACTTTCGTTTGCATGCTGTGTCTGATGACATTTTAAGCATTCTGTTGCCTGAGGCTATGTGTGCTTGCAGGTTCAAAAGTTGATCAATTGGAACTCATCCTCCAAAGTGCTAAAAGAAAGAGACCTTCTGCCAGCCCTGATGTGGCCTCTGCCTCCAAGAGGAGTGCTCCTGCTGCCTCTTTTCAAACTCCTCCCACAGTTTCTAGTTCTACTGCACGCGTGCCCCTGGAGTTTAATCCGTTATCTCGCCATCCGCCTACTCCTCCTGCCAGTCCTCGTGCTTCGTCTAGTGGGGGCATCATTGCTCATTTCCCAGAAGGCTTTAGGAATGTGACAAGGTGCCGTACTGGCCGGAGATTAATGAGTTGCTCTTTCCTCCTGTTGAGGAAACGTTTGCGGAGTTCACCCCAGAGGAGATGGCCGAAAATGACGTGCATAACGCCTTCATGGTAAATATTCTTCGCCTTCTACCTGTCTGCCTATCTGCTTCTTGCTTAAATTCTGCCTCTCAACTCTCTTGCTGACTTCGGATTATTTATGCCCTAGACTCTTCAGTCTGCACTCTACAACAGGAAGATGATCAACATAGTGCAGACCACCAGCCGTGCTACCAGCGCCAAGAACCAGGAGCTGAAGGAGACTGTTGCAGATTTGGCACAGCAGTGGGTTGATCTGAAGGAGCGTGTGGTGGAGCGGAAGACTGAGCTTGCTGTCACCAAGAAGAAATTGAAGGAGGGGGCTGATCAGCTGGCTCAAACCCAGGCCGTGTGCAACACTTTCTCTGACTCCCTCAAGCGTTCTGATGAGAAAATCAGCGAGTTGATTTCCCTGGCCACCAATGTTGTTGCATATGCTACCTGGAGGGGAAAGATCAGTGGGATGCGTGCTGCCCTTGAGGAGGCTCCCACCCAGAGACCATAGAGGAAGAGGAGAAGCGGTGGAGATGCTCTACCCCGCTCAACCCGATCCGAGTATCCGATGCCCGAGGTTGGTGAGGTGAATTCTCTGCGCCGGCCGAGCAGCAGTCTTTGGGGGGTAGTCTTTGGAATGTCCCAGGATGATGCTGACGGATCTCAGGGAGCTATGACGGCTGAGGATGCTCAGGCTTAAGCAGTACCTATAATGAGAGGTCAGCAGGCAGAGGAGATGCCAGAGGTGGAGGTCATTAATGTGACCGATAATTAAGTTTTTATGTTTTGATAAACTTTTTTGGCAGTCTGGCCCTGAGGTGGCAGACTTTGTAAGTTTTAAACTCGTTCTTGTGTTTGCTCCGCCAGGGTGGCGGTTAAACTTGGGGCCGTATTTTTGGCCATATTTTGAAATGCCCCTTGTCATAGTTTGGCAAGGTTTACATATTGTGTGTTCGTTGTTTATCTTCCCTGTTTTTAGGAAGTCTGTGACGTGTCAGTCTGTTTGACTGATTTAGGCGAGTCCTGTCACCCTGAAAATGATAACGTTCTGACTCAGCTAGCTGCCGTGTCAGCCTGATGGCTGATTTAGGCGTATGCCGCAATGTAAGGATGAGTGGTCGTGTCAACCTAGGAGGCTGATTTAGACCAGCCTGGTCAGCCTGGAAAGACTGATCCAGACCAAGCTAGCTACCGTGTCAGCCGGATGGCTGATTTAGGTGTATGCCGCAGTTTTGGACTACTTAACCTTGTTCATGACGAAAGGTGTGTTCATCTCGTTTTATGCCAGCAGGGGCGTCATTGAGGCAAGTTTATCGTCATTCTAGGACCAGATGGAGACGCTGCAGGATTCTGGTAGCGCAGATATCCCTACGTTCCATGTTCATTTTTGCATGCATGCTGGGGCCCAGATTAATTGCGATTAGTGCGAGCAACGTCCAGGGGGTGGTATCAGGGGTAGATGGATAAGCGTATTCAGCTGTCAGCCAGGCCCCCTTTCGTATGTTCCACAGTCCGCCTAGTGAGGGTGCTCCTTGTGGAGAAAATAGGTTGGGCATGTTGGAGTGTCGTGTGCCTTGTCACCCCGCGTTGGCAGTTGACAATCCTGCTAGACATCCTTTCAAAGTACCATAGATACCAGAATTCAAAGTGATGTATTTAGAGAAGCCTGAAAATAAGAAAATCTATTAAAATGATGTGAAGTACCTGTCGCCATCTCATGGGGTACCAGAGCAATTGTGGTCCCAGGACAATGCCAGACCACACCATCCAATAGCAGTTTAAATATTAAAAATAATTTAAAGATACCAGAAATAGGAGTGAAACTGGCAGTATGCCTACTACCGGATTTTTATTTTATCTTTAAAAATGATTTGGCTTCTCATAGTACATTATTCTGAAAGCTAGAGTCTACTTATTATTAAAAGTAATATCTCTTCAGGTGAAGTATGTTCCATGGGCGTTGTATGATTTGACCGTCCATAGTCATCAGTCTGTATGTGCCATGGCCAACAACTCCTTCTACCTGGTATGGTCATTCCCATTTGTAGGCGAATTTGCCTGCTTTTCGATTTTTGGTGTTTTGAAACACCTCTCGGAGAACAGGGTCTCTACCTCCAGGAGCCTGACTTTCATATTTTTGTTGTAACTCCTGGCCACTGACTGTTTGTAGGCAGCCAGACAGATTTTTGCGCTTGCTCGCAGCTCGTCAATTGTGTCCAGGCTTCTGGTCATCTCTGCATTGTTCAGTTCCCTCGTCATATTTTCATACCTGTGAGTGGGAACTAGAACTTCTGATGGAAAGACCGCTTCCGCGCCAAACACCAGGTGAAGGGTGTTTGACTGTTGCTATCTTTGGCGTCGTTCGTCTCGACCATAACACTAGTGGCAATTCATCGCCGACTTTCCTCCTAACTCCCGTAACCTCCTTCTCGATTGTCCATAATGATTTTATTCTTTGGATTGACTTGTCCATTGGACTTGAGTCCTAGGTCTTGACTTTTTAAGGTGATATTCCACCGGCACAAGTATCCTCGAGATCGTTGGAGATGAATTGTGAGCCATTGTCACATATGATTTCTGATGGGATACGAAATCTGCAAATGATGTTTCGTTTTATGAACGAAATGACTTGTTTATCTTTTACTTCCGTGAATGCTTCTGCTTCTATCCACTTGGAGAAGTAATCTGTCATTGCTAGCATCCAGGTCCTGTTTCCTGTGGCCCGTGGTAGGGGGCCTACTATATCCATGCCCCATGCCATGAATGGCCAAGGAGAGATAATAGGGTGCAGAGGCTCTGCTGGCTGGTGGATCATGGGCACTAAGCTCTGGCAGGCATCACATTTTCGTGCATACTCTGCTGCATCTGCTTTCATTGAAGGCCAATAATATCCCTGTCTGAGTGCTTTATTTGCCAGACTCCTGCCCCCTGCATGGTTTCCATATTCGCCACTATGGAGAGCATGTAACACAGTCTGTACTTCTTCCTTGTCCAGGCACCGTAGGTAGGGGCCTGCTAGCGATTTTCAAAATAATATATCATAAATGAGTATGAATCTGGAGGCCTTTATTCTAAAAGCCCTCACTTCCTTCTTATCATCCGGTAGCTTGTTATGGCGCAGCCAGTCTAGGTAAGGTGTGCGCCAGTCGTCTGCTGGATCGGCTACCTGGTCAGGCGTCTGCCTGTTTGATCGAGAGCCCTCACCTTCCTCTGTAACTGCTTGGATTTCCTCTTCGCTTTGTGGATCCTCCAGTTCACCCCTGTCTATTCCGTCTGCCTTCTGGATAGAAGGTTCCAGCAAATGTGCTATTGGAATGTTGGATAGCTCTGTTGGCTTGAATGTTGCCCCCAGGGTTGCTAGGGCGTCTGCTTCCACGTTCTGATCTCTGGGGACCTGTTTAAGCTTGCAAGTTTCGAATTTTTGTTTTAACTCCTTTGCCACTTTTAGGTATGCTATCATCTTCGAATCTCTGGTCATAAACTCATCATTCACGTGGTTGACTATTAACAGGGAGTCACTGGATATGAGCAGGTGTCTGACCCCTGCCTCCAAAGCTAGCTTCATTCCCAATATCAAGGCCTCGTATTCTGTTTCATTGTTGGTTGCCTTGAATTCACATCTTACATCTTATGCTATCAGATCTCCCTGTGGTGATCGCAGAATTAATCCTACACCTGCCCCCCTTTGGTTGGAGGCTCCGTCGATATGCATCTGCCAGACTTCTGTGTGCTTGCTTTCTTTTAAGGTGAGGATCTCAGTATCTGCCAGATTCTGGATGGTTGGACTGAAGTCTGACACGAAGTCGGCCAGTGCCTCTGATTTGATTGTTGTTCTAGGGTCGTATTGGATGTTGTATCCACTGAGGTGTACAGACCATTTAGACATTCTTCCTGACAGTTCAGGCTTCCTCATGATAGCTTTCGGCGGGTAGTTTGTCACGACATGTACGATGTGTGACTCAAAATAGGGACGCAGTTTGCGAGATGCTACTACCAATGCTAGTACTAACTTTTCAAGAGATGTGTACCTGGTCTCTGCCGGCAGCAGAGACTTGCTTACGTAGTATACTGGCTTCTGCTCCTTTCTGAGTTACAATATAGCCTAAGAACTTGGCAAAAGATACCCCGAAGGTGCATTTAGATGGGTTTAATTTCATCTTGTATTCCCTGAGGGTGCTGAATGTTTCTGCCAGATGCCGCATATGATCTTTGGCCTTCTCTGATTTCACCACCATGTCATCAATATACACCTCCATTGTTCTTCCTATCTGCTCTTTGAACATTCTGTTAACCAACCTTTGATATGTGCAGCCTGCGTTATTTAGGCCGAACGGCATGACGTTGTAGCAATATATTCCTCTTTCGGACATAAATGCTGTCTTCTCTTGATCGGCAGGATCCATCTTGATCTGATTGTATCCACTCCACGCATCCAGTAATGTTAACATTTCGTGTCCAGCTGTTGCATCCACCATCGCATCAATATGGGGCAGCGGGAATGGATCTTTAGGATATGCTTTGTTGAGATCAGTGAAGTCCACACATACTCTCCACTTCCCATTCTTTTTAGGCACCACCACTACATTAGACAACCATTCTGGGTATTTCACTTCTCTTATTTTCTTTGCTGCCAGCAGGCTGTCTACTTCCTGGTTGATTACCTTATTTCTCTCTGCTGCGAACTTTCTCCTTCTCTGCTGGATGGGTTTACACTTTGGGTCCACGTTAAGCTTGTGTGTTATGATGGATGGATCTATGCCTATCATATCATCGTGTGACCACGCAAAGCAATCCATGTTATCTTGTAAGAACTTGACTAGCTGCTGTCGTAAGCTTTCTGTACATCCTACTCCAATGAGCACGGTTCTCTCTGGGTGCAGTTTGTCCAGGTTAATCTGTTCCAGCTCTTCTGCTGGGGGTTCGATGTATTCGTCCTGGATAGGCTGTTTCTGTAATTGCTATGCGGGAGGGCTGGCAGTGCACTTGAGTGCCTTCTTATAGCAGCCTCTAGCTTCTTCCTGATCTCCTCTTATCGTTTCTACTCCCCATGGGGTGGGGAACTTTATGCACTGGTGATATGTTGAAGGGACTGCTTTCATCTGGTGCAGCCATGGTCTTCCTAGGATGACGTTGTAAGTAGAGGGGCCATCTATAACCAGGTACCTGACTTGCTTGTTGACTTCTCCCACATAGGTGGGGATGATTATCTCACCTAGCGAGCTGGCTGTTTCTCCGTTGAAGCCTACTAGCGGAATAGTCTTCTTCTGTAAATCCTTCTCGCTGAATCCCATGTTTTCTATGGTTTTTAGCATGATTAAGTTGACCGAGCTTCCTGTATCTACCAAGACCTTTCTTACTGTGCAATTAGCCATTGACAAGTTGATAATAAGTGCGTCATGGTGTTCTCGTTCATCGTATGTATCTCCTTTATCAAAGCTTACTGCTGGCAGGTCGCTGTGAGAAATTCTACAAGAGTTGGCTGGCCTGTCTCCTTTGGTCTCGGTGGCATGTCTCTTGGCTGCTGAGTATGTCGGCCGCTTAAGTCCGAGCACTTTGTTATCACGTTTATAATTTTAGTGCATGTGGGTGGGTCTGTCGGCTTGGCGGAACCTACCTTATCCTGCTACTTGCCCCCACGTGGTAATAGGTGGCTCAGCTTTCCTTGTTCGTACAGGCGCTTGATCTCTCTCCTCAATGTGTAGCAATCCTCAGTGTTGTGTCCGATATCACGATGGAATTCACACTTCTTCTAGATATCCTTTCTCCAAGCTTGCTCTCCTACTGGTGGGTTGGGCCATCTGACTCCATCTCCCACCTCTCTGAGCGCCTTCAAGATTCCTCCGATACCTGTAGTGAATACATATTCTGCCAGGGTGGGGAGTAGCTGGTTTTCCTCGATTCTGTTGACTCCCCTCCCGTATGGCATGTATCTCTCGTCCTTCTTGTTGATGGTTTGCTTTCTTCCTGATTTCTCCACGGCTGAAGTACTAAAAATACTCGGTGTGCTCTGCAAGCTGGCTCTGGCTAGAATATCTTACTCCAATCGATCGCTGGTGCCTTGCTTTTTCCCATCGCTTCGAAACTATGGCGAGGATGCATAGTCACCGCTTGTATAGGTCGAGTCGTGGCGGAGGCCTCTTCAAGGCTTCTATCGCTATTGAGATATCACATTCTCGTCATCGCTACCTTCTCATTGTTAAATGGTATTGTATTCTCCAATGCTCTCTCCCGCCCCCGGACGATTCTCCGTACGGGTCTCCCGCATGCTTCGTGGCTTTCTGTCACGCTTTGCGAATCGTTGAGTAAATGCGTTCACCAATTCGGCGAATGTAGATATCGGCCTGTTGGGAAGGCTTACAAACCATCGAAGTCCGGTCTGTTAAGGTGGACCGAATCCTTTGCACATACGCAGCCCCCTTAACTTGTCCTATAGTCATTACCGTCATCATTTTTTGCTTATCTTGGTGATATGATCAAAGGGGTCTGTTGTCCGTCGAAGAGAGGCATATTTGGGTTTGTGAATCCCTTTGGCATGGTTGTGATGGATATGGTGTCCACGAATGGTGAGTCGGCATAAGCGTCAGAGCGCTTTCTCGAGTGGGGGTGGTAGCCCGGAACCCCGCTCAAAGATCTCCTTTAGTTCAAATCTGCTTGATTAGTTATATTGGTGAAACTGGGTCCTTTGTCATTGTCTCGCATAATTCCTCCCGATCCGGGCTCTTGAAGATTCGATAAGTTAAATTTGCCTGGGGGTTGTGCCAACGATTGTCCCCTCGCCGTTCACTTCTTTGGTTTGACTCGGATCCCGCTACGTGTGTCGATCGACAGTGCGGGGATCGCCGACGGGGAGGCCACTGCTTGTATCCTACGCATTTGGGCCGGGCCCGACTATCTCGGTGTGAGGTATCCTAACCCTCGTGGGGTTATCCTTCCATCTGATGGTATCGTAGCCAAATCCAATCTTGTAATTATTTCATTTGGTATCCGCTCGCTTTGTTGTTCCTCGTGTCGATCTACCAAGGAGATCTTCCTTCACTTGTCCTATTTTTGGAGTGTTGACTGCGCCGCTTCAGGAGATCAATTTGTGCCCGAGCTCTCTGTCTCTCCTTCTTACCTCAGTATCTGCTCTCCTTTGGTCTTCTATCATGTTTTCCATAGCTTTCTGAAGATTCTCCACGCCGGCGAGCAGGATCTGCGTGGGACTGGGAGGCGGAGTGACGCCTGAGCTTGATGTTCCTTTGTCTGATCTGATCTGAGTTGAGACAGCAGGGGTCCTGGGAGGTAGAGAGGCTTTTGTGGGATTAATCCTGCGATCACCACAGGGAGACCTGATAGCGCAAGCAGTAAGATGTGAATTCAAGGCAACCAACAATGAAACAGAATACGAGGCCTTGATATTGGGAATGAAGCTAGCTCTGGAGTTAGGGGTCAGAGACCTACACATATCCAATGACTCTTTGCTAATAGTCAACCACGTAAATGATGAGTTCATAGCCAGAGACTCAAAGATGATTGCATACATGAAAATAGCGAAGGAATTAAAACAAAAATTTGCAACTTGCAAGCTTAGGCAGATTCCCAGAGATCAGAATGTGGAAGCGGACGCCTTGGCAACTCTGGGGGCAACATTTAAACCAACAGAGCTATCCAGCATTCCAATAGCACATATGCTGGGGCCTTCTATCCAGAAGGCAGATGAAGTAGACAATGGAGAATTGGAGGATCCACATAATGGAGAAGGAGCCCAGGCAGTTACAGAGGAAGGTGCGAGCTCACAGTCACCTTATCAAACATCTGAGCAGGCAGATGACTGGGATTGGTGTGCACCTTACCTAGACTGGCTGCGTCATAACAAGCTGCCAGACGACAAGAAAGAAGTGAGAGCTTTCAGAGTGAAGGCCTCCAGGTTCATACTCATTGATGATATATTATTCAGAAAATCACGGGCAGGCCCCTACTTACGGTGCCTGGACAAGGAAGAAGCACAGACTGTGTTGCATGCTCTCCACAGTGGCGAATGTGGAAACCATGCAGGGGGCAGGAGTCTGGCAAATAAAGCCCTCAGATAGGGATACTACTGGCCTACAATGAACGCAAATGTGACACCTGCCAGCGCTCAGCACCAATGATCCATCAGCCAGCAGAACCCTTGCACCCTATCATTTCTCCCTAGCAATTCATGGCATGGGGCAAGGACATAGTAGGACCTCTGCCACGAGCCACAGGAAACAGAACCTGGATGCAGGCAATGACAGATTTCTTCTCCAAGTGGATAGAGGTAGAAGCATTCACAGAAGTAAAAGATAAACAGGTCATTTCGTTTATAAAATGAAACATCATTTGCAGGTTTGGTATCCCATCGGAAATCATATGTGACAATGTCTCACAATTCATCTCCAACGACACCGAGGGATACTGTGCCAGGTGGAATATCACCCTAAAAAAGTCAGCACCCAGGACCCCGAAGTCCAACGGGCAAGCTGAATCCAGCAACAAAATCATCATGGACAATCTAAGAAGGAGGTTACAGGAGTTAGGAGGAAAGTGGGCAGATGAATTGCCACTAGTATTATGGTCGGACAGAACGACACCAAAGATAGCAACAGGTCAAACACCCTTCAGCCTGGTGTTTGGCGCGGAAGCAGTCATTCCGTCAGAAGTTCTAGTTCCCACTCACAGGTATGAAAATATGACAGGGGAACTGAACAATGCAGAGATGATCAAAAGCCTGGACACAACTGACAAGCTGCGAGCAAGCGCAAAAATCCGTCTGGCTACCTACAAACAGTCAGTCGCCAGGAGTTATAACAAGAATGTGAAAGTCAGGCTCCTCGAGGTAGGAGACCTGGTTCTCCGAGAGGTGTTTCAAAACACAAAGAATCGAAAAACAGGCAAATTCTCCTATAAATGGGAATGACCATACCAGGTAGAAGGAGTTGTTGGCCATGGTGCATACAGACTGATGACTATGGACGGTCAAATCATACAACGCCCATGGAACATACTTCACCTGAAGAGATATTACTTTTAATAATAAGTAGACTTTAGCTTTCAGAATGATGTACTATGAAAAGCCAAATCATTTTTTAAAGTTAAAATAAAAATCCGGTAGTAGGCATACTGCCAATTTCACTTTTATTTCTGGTGTCTCTAGCTCTTTTAAAACTTTAAACTACTATTAGATGGTGTGGTCTGGCAGCATCCTGGGACCACAATTGCTCTGGTACCCCATGAGATGGCGACAGCTACTTCACATCATTTTAATAGATTTTCTTATTTTCAGGCTTCTCTAAGTTCATCACTTTGAATCCTAGTGTCTATGGTACTTTGAAAGGATGTCTAGCAGGACTGTCAACTGCCAACGCAGGGGGTGACAAGGCACATGGCACTCCAACATGCCTAACCTATTTTCTCCAAAAGGAGCACCCTCACCAAAGTGATCGTGGAACATACGAAAGAGAGCCTGGTTGATGACTAAAAACGCTTACCCAGCTACCCCTGATACCACCTCCTGGACGTAGCTCGCACTAATCGCAATTAATCAGGGCCCCAGCATGTATGCACACGAACATGGAACGTAGGGATATCTGTTCTACCAGAATCCTGCAGCGTCCCATTGGTCCTAGAATGACGATAAACTTGCCTAAATTACGCCCCTGTTGGCTTTAAACGTGATGAACACACCTTGCGTCATGAACAAGGTTAAGTAGTCCAAAATTGCTGCATACGCCTAAATCAGCCATCAGGCTGACACGGCAGCTAGCTTAGTCTGGATCAGCCTTTTCAGGCTGAACAGGTTGGTCTAAATCAGCCTCTTAGGTTGACACGACCACTCCTTCTTACATTGCGGCATATGCCTAAATCAGCCATCAAGCCGACACGGCAGCTAGCTGAGTCAGAACATTAGCCTTTTCAGGATGACAGGACTCGCCTAAATTAGTCAAACAGGCTGACACGGCAAACTTCCTAAACTATGGGAATCTAAGAAACAAGCACAAGATATAAATTAAACCTTGCCGAAACCGCGGCAAGGATATTTAAAAATACGGCCCCTGAGTTTTAACCGCCACCTTGGCGGAGCAACCACAAAAAGATACTTTTAAACTTATAGGTCTGCGACCTCTGGGCCAGACTGCCAAAAATTCATCAAAACAACAAAAACTTAATTATCGGTCACATTAATGACCTCCACCTCTGGCATCTCCTCTGCCTGCTGGCATCCCGTTTCAGGTACCGCACCAGCTTGCACATCCTCAGCTGCCATAGCTTCCTAAGCTCCGTCAGAAGCGTCCTGGGACATTCCAGCGTCACCCCCAGCAGCTTGCTCAGCCAATGCAGGAGAATTCACCTCCCCAACTTCAGGCATCAGCGCACTCAGATCAGGTTGGGTGGGGTAGAGCATCTCCAGCTGCTCCTCCTCTATAGCTTGCTGGGTGGGAGCCTCCTCAAGAGCAGCACGCATCCCGCTGATTTGTCCCCGCCAGGTAGCATAGGCAACAACATTGGTGGCCAGGGAGATCGGCTCGCTGATCTTCTCATCAGAGCGCTTGAGGGAGTCAGAGAAAGTGTTGCACACTGCTTGAGTGCGAGCCAACTGATCAGCCCCCTCCTTTAGCTTCTTCTTGGTGACAGCAAGCTCAGTCTTCAGCTCCACC
This sequence comes from Silene latifolia, assembly GCF_048544455.1. Lineage (NCBI taxonomy): Eukaryota > Viridiplantae > Streptophyta > Magnoliopsida > Caryophyllales > Caryophyllaceae > Silene > Silene latifolia. The sequence goes on from NC_133534.1 coordinate 82,997,927, forward strand.
ACACGCTCCTTCAGATCAGCCCGCTGCTGCGCCAAATCGGCAATAGTCCCCTTCAGCTCCTGGTTTTTTTACGTTGGTAGCACGGCTGGTGGTCTGCACTATGTTGATCATCTTCCTATTTTAGAGTGCAGATTGGAGGGTCTGGGGCAAGAAAGTCAGAAGTCAGCAAGAGGTATCCAAGCAAAAGCAAACAAACAGGTAGAAAATGAAGAGTATTTACCATGAAGGCATTGTGCACGTCGTTCTCAGTCATCTCCTCTAGGGAGAACTCTGAAAATGTCTCCATTAGAGGAGGGAAGAGCAGCTGGTTGATCTCCGGCCAGTATGGCACCTTGTCCACATTCCCAAAACCCTCTGGGAAATAAGCAGTAATCCCTCCGCTGGATGAAGCACGAGGACTGGCAGGAGGAGTAGGCGGATGACGAGACAACGGATCAACCTCTAAGGGCTCGGGTGCAGCAGAACTGGAAAACATAGGAGTAGTCTGGAAGGAAGCAGCAGGAGCACTCCTCTTGGAGGCAGAGGCCACATCAAGGCTGGCAGAAGGTCTCTTCCTTTTGGCGCTTTGGAGGATGATTTCTAAAGGATCAACTTTTGAACCTGCAAGCAGATGTAGCCTCAGACGACAGGATACTTAGAACATCAAGGGGAACAGTATGCAAATTAAAATGGTTGTGGAAGTCTTACCAGAAGACATAATGTGTGCCGACTGAGGAAGGTTGGAGGAGGAAGCAGGTGAAAAACCAGGGAGCAGGTCTGGGAACTTTCTCACAGATTCAGAGATAGTGAACAATTTGCTGCAGGTAGGGATCTTGGCACCAATACGGGTCAGGTCACAGGGGCCTGCATGAAGACGATGAAGTAAGCTAGTAAGCGGCGAGATAAAATAAATCAGGTGACAGGAAGGCTACTTACTCGAAGTTAGAACCCATTTCTCGAAGATGTAATCAGCAGGAGGCTGGATGGAGTCCTTCCTCACAAAGAAGAAGTTCTCAAACCATTTCTCATCACGGGATTTGGACACGTGTTTGAAGGGAGCCTCTCCACGGCCCCAGAATGAGAATTGACCCTTGCCTAGGGATCTGATGTTGTACATATGGGCTAGATCGCCCAGAGTGACAGGTTTACCAGTGTTCTGACCGGCGACCAGGGAGTAAAGAAGAACCCTCCAGATGGCAGCAGAAATTTGTGCCATGGCGAAGTTGTTGGTAAAGATGAAGTCTTGGATGAGTTTAGGAAAAAAAACGGAGGTCGTATCTAAATGGGTACAGATAAAAGTCAACCCACCCCGGATGAAGGACGTCAGCTTTCTGTCCCGGTTCAGGGATGGCAATGTCCACCCCATCCCCAAGACGAAGCAGACTCTTGATCATAGGAATGTCGGCCAGAGTCAAAGCGGAGTCACAGTCGTGGGGATGTTTAAAGAGCCCCTGAGAAGGAAAGGTTGGGTCAAGATTACGGTTAGCGGGTACAGGGGTTGATGAGGATTGTCGGGTTTTACCCATGGCGAAGAAAGAGAAAATGGAAATTAAAGGAGAAAAGGGGAAGAATACCTGGTGAAAGAAATGAAGGGGAGTGGAACAATGAAGCCGGCAAGATGAAAGAGGAGGGAAGTCGAGGGTTTAGAGAGAAAGAAATTTTTTGAAATGATTTGGAGTTAATGAAAGTGAAAGGTGGAAGTTGGGGTTATAAAGAAGAGAGAGGGAAAAAGGTGCGAGAAAAGAGGAATAGGGCGGCTGACGTGATTGATTGCATGAGAAGGAGTGTAAAAGACGGCTTAGGGTTTTTAGCATTCGATTACGTAAATTCCTTGCTCGACACCTTAAAGCGTACTTCACAAGAAATTTGGGGAAAACTGTTTGGGCTAAAAATAGCATAATAAGGAAGGCCCACTTAATGAAATAAAAGGTTATGGGAGGAGTGATAAAGAGGAAGGAAGCCCGTAATTAGGAAAAGGGGGAGCGGGCTGAAGGAAGACCACGGGCCCATCAGAGAAGACATCCGGATTAGGGAAAGACAAGTTAGGGAGAAGTTAGGGAGAATAGAGAGAATTGGGAAAGGCGACCGAGTTTGGAAGAGTCCATATGGAAATTATATTTCCTTTCTATAATCAAAGTAGGACATATCTAGGGTTCTTACCCTATAAATAGCCAAGGAAGCAAATCAAGAAGGACATTCACATATTCACATATTCAACGACATATTCACACATTCACATTCAAGAACACATCCGCACCACGGCATTAGAATATTATTATACTCAAATATACATCCGTCCAAGATCTTGCAGGCCTGACGCCTAGCGCCAGCAGGATTAGCTTTACGCCTCAATTGTAATCATCCTCCTATTCAATTAGTGCAATATTTGGCAGGGTACCGTCCCTCCCGCGGTTGTTCCCACATTGGGTTTTCCGCGTCACCAAATCTCACGTGTCAATTTACATTACGTACTTATTTTTCTATTTACTTATCAAACATACAAACAATCATACAATCAACCAACGAGTAAGACCGCATTGACCCTAATCAATCAACTTGGTAAAAAATACCTAAACATTATTACATGTTATTATTCAATTGGATTGTAATGATAATATTGGCTCGGCTCTAACATTGTCGTCTAAGCTAACCGACCAAAACAATATTTATAATCTTAACTAGCTACAATTAGTAGAGCGGCAAGTAAAGGTCGGATCCCAAGGGACGGGTATTGAATTAAGTTATCGGTTGTAGGTAGCTATGTCTGAGGGTGTCATAATTTAGTTTGGGTTGAGATGAGTGTCTATACTACTACGCAAGTGAAACAAAGTAATAAAAGGTAAATGAGGATGTAAACAATTGATAAAGGTACTAGGGTGCCATGGGTTATAGGGGATTCATGGTGGAGATCATACAAACATATTTACGTAGATGCAAGCAATTATATTTGTAGTGGAATCGAGTTAGTTTATATCTTACAATTCCTAGGAAGATTTGGGTCCCGGAGCCGAGTGGGTCAACACTGTACAACACCTACAAGTCGACTTAGTTTCTTCCTATTCAACATTTTGCATGGTCTAACAACCCTCGAGTTAGTTTATATCTTACAAGTCTTGTTGAATGGATAAGAGATTTATGAATGCAAGGTTTTCAATCAAGCAATTTATCAAGCATAACATGTGTATAAGTTGAAACTACAACAAGCAAGCAATCTTTATGAAAGCATATTAGATTTAAGTATGAATCTACCCCCATATTTAGTTCCCCTAATCCCCCATTAACCCTAACTAGATAACTACTCACTCATGGTCATGGTAAACATGCTAATAGGGGTGTCAATCATACTAACAAGTCCAAATATGATGAATGATTAGGATAACGAACAATAATTAAGCAAGGAGTAAAGAAATTGTACCAAACTTATGATGAAAAAATGGAAAGAAAGAATAATAGAAGAAAACTTGATTGATGAATGAAGAGCTGTCAATTCTTCAATAAACCCCAAATAATCTTCCAATTCCTCAACTAGATCTAAGAGTTCTTCAATAATAATTAAGGAAGAATTAATATATAATTAAGCTAATTGATTTCTAATCTACTCTTAAAATAACTTCCCCTCATATTCTAATACAATGGAGTATTTATACTAAGTACAAGTATTAGGGTAACTAAGGGCTTAAATGACGGTTAAGTCCCTAGAATGAAGATTAACGCCTTGCAAGTCCCATGAGGAATCCTACAACATGTCCATGTTAGACGCTCGTGCTGCTTAAGGATTCACCCGTCTAAGGCTTAAGACGCTCGGATTTAGCCTCGGGTCGCCCAACTTGAGGTCGGGACGGCTTGATTGTTGTACAGCTTGGCTTCACTTCTTCTTGACTGCGACAAGATCCGTGGGGATCATTGAGGAATCATAGGGGTCTTCATCATTGCCCATTTTACTTGGTTTGTTAACTTAGGCCTTTAGTATTAGCATCCTCTTTCTTGCTTGGTCGTTAAGTGCGATCAATTTAGCTCCGCTTTTGCTTCCATATGTGCAAGCTTAGCATCCTCCCCTAAAAAGGGCACTAAAACCTCATAGAATGTGCAAAATAGGGAACATAAGATAGAAACAACCCTAATAAGTACTAGAAAGCATGGAAACGAGGCTAGTTAGGGGACTAAATATGCGCAAATACGAGCCACATCAAATATCCCCAAACCAAACCTTTGCTCGTCCGGAGTAAAGAGGTGACCAAAACTATGACCTTTATTAATACTACTAGCCGATGTGAGACAATTAGCGGGTCTCACTACGCCCTTTCAACTCAAAACAAGACACCTATGAGATAAGATGCTTTCTTGCAAGGTAAGGCGGGCTTGCCAAAATGGCGATGCATCCTAACAATTAAGCACACAAGATTAAATAAATGATGCATCTACAAAAAGAAAAGCCACTTTCCTCATCTAAGTGGCGGAAATCATCTAAAGGGGAAGCAATCTAAGCGTACACACTCCATTGTAGATATCATTTCTCCAAGTTACTAAGCCTAAAAGGATACCAACAAATCACCTTAAAGTTGTGTCAAACTAGGGTACTCTTATCCTCAATTGCTAAATGCTTTTGTTAAGAGTAGGCTCCCCATGGTGTTAGAAACAATGTAGGATTGCGGAGTTCCCACTCTTGCCTAGACAAGAAGAAGGGTCGTGCCCTCTCCACCATGCAACAAAGAAAGGATCATCAATAGATAAAAGGGATCAATATGCTTTGAGTTTCACAATGGAAGTTTGCTTTTATTTTGTTTTCCCTCCAATTTTTTGTGGCATTTGTCTTTTGATAACATTTCTTTGCCATTTTTTATGTTTGGCAATTTGATACTTGACATTCTTTGCATTCTTTTTGAACATTTTCAAAGTAACCCCATTTTGTAGCCAGGATACTTTTATTGAAGCATATGAGTCTATTTTTGTTCCTCTTTTAATTAATGCAATTTTCGCAAACTTTTTGACTTTTACTTTGGTACTTGAACTAAAAATTGGAGATTTATTGTGCCCATTCCCCTTGTATTGGCAAAACATGATGATAGAAATGAAAGAACGGTTGCATGGCATCAAGGGTCACCTTGGAATAAACGGTAGCCAAAGAGTCATCACACCACAAGGTACTCATGACTAGGCCTTAGTCCATAGGTCAAAACATAATAGTATGACACATCCTAGGGTGTCTTGAGGGTATTCTAGAAAACAAAGTCTCAAGGAGAAAAATTATCTTCAAGGGCATATACACACTTGCCAAGCTTCCCAACTAGACACTTACACAAAAAATTTCCTAATATGCAACTACATGCCATGATGCAACTAGCATATATACAACCTAATGCAAATGCTACTATCACTAGTACGCCATATAATCTAAATGCAACTTCTAAGATCACATTGGTGTGCACCGCATCAAACAAAAAGAAGCCACATTGTCATTAACATACAAGAGGAAAAAGGAGATTAGGAAAGATCATACCATGCGGTCTTAATATTCCCCATGCCTCAAATGTGGCGTAGTCGGTCCCAAGTGATAGGAGTTGACACAAATAAACAAATATATACATTTCTACACTACAAAAGGGACCAACATGTTTTTGGATTTTTTGAAATTCTTATCATTTTTGAATTTTTTTTAGTTAGGTTGTGTTAAAATTCTCCATCCACACACTTAGAATGGACATTGTCCCCAATGGACAAAACAATAGGGAATTGTGCAAATGAATGATAAGAATGATGAATGATTCTATACTAGATGCAAACTATATGTGAAATATTTACATGTGATATATACAAGTGATGCAAACTAAACTATACTACATGATGCATGCTTTCTATTGTTCGGAGAGCTAATTTGAATTAACTCGGATTGCTTGTGACTAAACTTCCCCAAACCAGTTAAATTAGTGGGTGAAGTTTGGCCATATAGCCATGCATGTAATTGTTGGAGTATGTGTCCTCGACAATAATGCGATCACATGTTTAAATCTCATATTAGGAATACATAAGGGATTGTAATATTTTATTGTCAACTGATCCACATTAATCGGTAATGATTGGTTGACTAGAGTTTGACATTACTGTCGTATGACAATGGTGATCAGTTGATCCCTTAAGGTCATACCTCTAGGGAAACATTCTTAATTGATTAATTAATTAATTGTATGACGATACAAGTTAATTATTTCCTTAATTTGAACAAATAATTTTGTGAGTAATAATACGTATCTTATTGTAATTCGATTAAATAAGATTCGTACTAAGTAATTAAATTGTTTTATTACGTAAGGTTTATTTATTGTTTATGAAACAATTAAAATAAGAATGAATTGTTTATTATAAATACAAGTAGTTATGATTTATAACTCTATGACCCATTTTAAGTAATTGTAATTGAGAATTACTAGCTAATTCTTGTATGTGATTTATTTTGTTATTATAATGATTTTTAATTTGTTAAAAATGCATTAATTAATTAACATGTCTAGTTACATGTCCAATATGTCACATTACACAAAATTGACAATTGACAAAGTTAAAATGGGTCCATATTATTTATATGTGCCGTGAATATGGAAGGGGTAGGAGGATTTGTGCTTTAATTATTTTAATTAGTGGGTAACATGATGATTACCTACTAATCATAGGTATGCGTACCTACACTCTTGAGAAGAGAAAAATGCAAAAGCATTGGGCACTCTACCCATGCCAAAACCGGTGGCCTCCCCCATATACACTCAAGTAGTGTATTTCATAGATTACTCTAATTCATTCTATTATCTCTTACATTGAGAATTTATATACTTCCCTCTAAGATAGTAAAAATTCTTAAGAAGAAAACTCACAAAATAATAATATTATTATTACTAAAGGTAGTAACCAAAATAATATTAAGTCTTATTAAGGTTGTCTTATACTAATTCTAGTATCAAATTAGTATTTGATTTAAGAAGGATTTCCTTGGTACAAATCCTTAAGGTGTAGACCTTGCTATTAGATCTAGGGTTTTTGGGGCATTTGGATTATTCTTAAGAAGTCTAACTTGGTAGGAGACCAATTTAGTATAAACCAATTCGGCCCTCTTTGTAAGAATGTCTAAATTTCTTCTCTTTTATTTAAATTGTTATGCATGCATAAGTTCCTTTTAGTTTATGACTTAACTAATAAACACTTAGTTATTAGAGGTGTCTAATAAGATATTAATGAATCCTTCAATTGCTATCAGAGCAAGGGTTGTTGCATGCATAATCGGTTTTGTTTTTCCGAGTTAATATGTTAACATATAAAACTAAAAATTTGTGATTTATGAAGATAAATGCCACGAAAATTTTGCATGTTAAACATTCTGGTCCTAAATCGATTTTAAGTCATTTTGATGATTTATGGTAATTTATTACTCTTTAAAATGATTATTAGTATTTTTATTACATTTTATTAAGTAAAATGACAATTAAAATGCTAAAATTAGTTAGACTATGATTCTGACCTTGAATTTTTACACAACCTCACACACATATTTTAAACATTGTATGTAAAATTTCATATAAAATGGTTTTATACAGTATGATTTATGATTTTTACATGATAAAAATCGATTAAATAGAGGTATTTTGGTTAAAATGGTTAGACTTCGTTAATGACCATGAAATTTTAGTATGTTGTCACATGCAATATTTGCACAATGTATGTAAATTTTGAATTGAAATGGTTTTAGTGTGCATGATTTATGATTTTTAGATCTAAAAATCACATAAATAGTGATTATTTTAGCAAAAAAAAGCTAAAATAAATTTTATGGCATGAAAATTTTTCCCAATATTGTATAAGTGATATGAACATTAGATCTAAAGTTGCATGTCAAATTTCGTTTGATTTGAATAGTTATTACTTTTTATGGGATATAAATTGATAAATAGCAACTTTAATAGTCATTAATATAAAAATTCGACTTTTGGACTTACAATTTTTCATTTCCAGGTTCTAGAGACTTATTTAGAATATTTAAAATTTTGATTTTGATTTATTGCATGATTTTATGTTTAATTTGGAATTAAAAGGTCAAAATTATGTTTTATCCGATTTATTTGTGAAATAAATTAAAATAATCTATAGGTAAATTTTCATTAAAAATTTAGAATTTTCGGAATTTTCCAGAATATAAAAAATTATGATTTTGAATTTTTCGAATTTTTATGACTTTTTGGGAATGATTTCCTTATTATTTTGAATAATAGTTATTAAAGAGCAATTATATAACATCAAGTTGAATTATTGTCAAATGTTTAGTGAAGACTAAATTTTGGGTCCTAAGAAGGTTGGGGTAATTAACTTGGACATAAATTTGATTTATGTAATATTGCGTGATTTTAAAAGGTTAAATGCCACACTAATCCGTAAAACCGGAACGAATATACGATATTAGCTTAAATAGGGCGATTTGGCACATCACATGGCATGTTTCATACACATATTAATGCTGCATTTTTAGTATGATTGTGATGTTTTATTTTATATATTTTTGAATTATGTAATTTGTACTTAGTATGGCCTTAGTTTTAATTGGTATTTCCCGAAATGAATGGGGATATCGATTCGGTTGTAATTAATGTGATCTCGTATCACTTTTATTTTATTTAGTTTTGTTTTTGTTTTTATAATGTATAAAATAGAAAAGCTATGTAATTTATTTATTTCGGATTTCCTTGATGACGGTGCAATTCGAGAAGGTGGTCTGACAAAGACGATGTTGCCTTAGAGTGCGTGCCAAATGAAGTTCAAGGGGTCCAAAGGAGTTGGTTTCCGAATTTGTAAATAGTTTATTTGATTTACTATTTTAGGAAGGCCATATTAGGACACTATCGTTTTTGCTTTGCATTTGTTTGATATGTTTGCTTGCATAGCCAAATCGCCATAATTACACATGCATTTTACTTTATCGTGTCATGGACCGTGTTAATTATATTTATCGTAGTTCACCGCTTTAGTTCACTTAAAATGAGATAGATAATAAATTGACAAGACCTCTCACTTATAAATAATTGAGAATTAGCCTTACCAAATAGTAGAACCATGAGTCCCAATTTCATAAGGAAGTAGGCTCGACTCACCGGGGTGCTAAACATGTTACGTTGGGTAAGTGGGTAGTAAAATGTTATTACATCGAAATTTGGATTGAGCTCAACGGAAGTATTCGTGACCGTAATCGCATGTGTTCCGGGCTAAAGATAAATATTAAAGTAATTTTATCGACCGAGAGTTCTAGAAGTAGAATCCATTAAAGAGTTAATCCACCGAGTTATATTGATAAGGGATGATCGGCTCACCGTGCCCAAATTAATATGAATTTGGATCTCGGGATCATTTATAATAGCTGGGTAGAGGTCACTATATAAATGCTTAAAACTTGTTTAAAATGTTTGCAAGTATTATTAAAACAATAGATGTTTATTAATTCCTTCACTTTAATTTTGTAGTTAAATTTGTTTTGTCGATTGCAATGGCAACTCCAAATTCGTCCGCAACCACTAGCTCGAACACTCTCACCAATGTTTCATGGCTCCGATCCTTCATGGATCGTTGTAAATTAGAAAAGAATGGTTCCAACTTCGCCGATTGGGACGCTCAACTTCGCTTGGCCGCGGAGGGTGACGATAAGATTCGTTACCTTACCAAAGCCTCTCCTGCCGCACCTACCGCTAGGTCTACCCCGGCCGCTAGGCAAGTCTATGAGACTTACTAAAAGGAGTCGGCCGCGATCAAAAATGTGTTGATCTTCTCTATGGAGGCCGAACTCCAAAGGAGTGCTATAAAGATTAGCACCGCCTATGAGATCTATACGAAACTTGTGACCATGTTTTCACAAGCTCCGAGGATCATTTAATATGAAGCGGCATCTGCATTCTTTGATCTCAACATTAAGGAGGGCAAAAACGTTAGCCCTCATGTGCTCAAGTTGATGGAGCATGTTGAGACCTTAAAAATGCAAAAGGTAGAAATTCCCGAGGTACTAATCATTGATCGAATTCTTCATTCCTTGAACAAGGTTAAGGCATATGTTCAATTCAGGGTGAATTTTAATATGCAAAACTTGAAAGTGTCTCGATGAATTGCACAAAATACTTGTGCAAGCAGAGAGGGACATGGGGCTAAGTGTTGCACCACCAAATATGTGCTCAACATTAATCAAATGAGCAAAGGGAATTTCAAGAAAGGTGGCCACAAGGGAAAGAAGCAAACTCCCTACAAGAACAAAGGAAAAGATTGTGAAGCTAGCTCCTCTAAGCCCAAGAAGGGCGCCCCGTCCGGGGACAAATGCCACTATTGTAATGGTGTTGGGCATTGGAAGAGAAATTGTTCAAAGTACCTTGGCGATATAAAAGTTGGAAAAGTTATTCCAGTAGGTAAATTACTATCCCTATCTTTTATGTTTCAATCTCAACTTTGGTATTTTAATACAAGTTGTGATGTCTTACCTCTTTTTATTGTAATTAGGGCATCCTAGCAAGGACAAGGGCAAAGAAAAGCAAGCCTAGAAGATCTTGAGGGAAGCTATATGTAGCCGTCCATGGTGCTAGATCAGTGGATGCTTAGCTTTAGTTTGTTTGTCTTTAGTTTCATGTTGTATTTTGAAATTTTAGAACTATTTTGATTTCCTCGTTCGACTTGGAAATTTAGGTGTTTCCTTAAAACAATGGTTGTATTTTGGATATTGGTGACTTCGTTTGCAACCCAAGTCACTTACTTTATCGTATCGTTTGTTCTAAAAAATTGTCATCATACACTACTTGCATCTAGAAACATAAGATTATCAACTTAAATTGATCAAATAGACAATTATAATGATTGAGTCATTATATGTCCATAAGCTATGAATTCGATTCTCCTTATGTCATTGTGACCAAATGTCACTAATTACTTATATAGGATCAATTATGAAGTTATGATTGAGTTGTTGAACGCACACAAGGGAACGTTGCCAACCTTATTTGGTACACCTATCATACTTAAAATTGTCTAGTCTATATTATCCTTTTAAATGTCACGTTTAAATCACTATTAAGTTGATATGTGATAAGTTTTCCTCCTTCACCATCATTATTTGTGGCTCAAAGGCTATCTTTAGAGAAAAAGGGCATTTTTTCCTAAAGATAGAGTGGGAGTGAATTTAGCCACAAACCTTAACTAGATGGGATCTACGTGAGGAGACCAAAAAAAGATGTTCTTGAGAAAACTACCTGAGGAGACCAAAAGAAGATGTTCTTAAGGAAACTACGTGAGGACAGCAAAAGAAAGCGTTCTTTTGGAAATTTAGATTATGACCTATGAAGTGATTAGACCTAGAGATTTTTAATTGTTTCATAAACTTAAGAGCCTCATGAAACTAAAATGATGCCTCTGCAAGTAAATGGATTTATTTGGGATTGTTGAGACCAATGGGTGGCTCCTGAGTCAAATAAAACGAAACAAGGATGAGAATTAACAAGAAATGTATCAAAGACAACATGGGCATCCTCTTCGACGCTCTTCTTATCCATGGCAAAGAGTTTGCCACTAGCCTTGGGCTCACCTTGTACCGTGCTCGCCGATTGAGTTGGCCTAGCCCCCGAAGCATTGCCTCCCGAAAAGCTCATTGCCCTAGATGGAGCTCCCCGCTTGAAGTTTCCCAAGTTGTTTCCACCATCAAAAGTGGGGTTAGCATTTCTCGGGTTGCTCCATGCCCCCGAATTCCGGTTGCTTGACCCCCCCTTTGCGAAGGGGTGAAGTAGGAGTTTCCATGTCCGAACCTCCGATTGGGCCCATTTTGAGTGCTAGTACACTCCATACTCTTGTGGCCGAAGCCACTAAAATTGTAGCACCTTAACTCACCTCTTTTATTAGCGGCTCTCCCTCCGTAGCCGTCCGTCCTTCCAAAGCTATTTCCTTGTCCTCCTCCCGAATAAGACTTGGATTATTAAAAGTGATATTCTTTGATTGGTTCCATCCTCCTTCACTTTCGGTCTTTCTCTTTTCTCTGAACCTTTCCTTGGCATCCTTAGTCATGTTGAGAAGTCTTTCCGCGTTTTCGGCCCTAGCATACACTTCCTTCACACTAGAAACTTCACCCGATGGGAGCTTGTCCAAGATCTTGACGGTTAATCCCCCTTCAAACTTAAGCGCCAAATGAGATTGGCTAATATGAAGGTCTTCCACATAGGTGGCAAGCTCGTTGAAACGAATATAGTAATCTTGCACCAATGAACCGATCGAAATCCGCCCGGAGCTTACATCTAACATGCTCGGGGATGATCTCCTTCCTCATTTCCATCTTGAAGTCGGCCCATGGAATAGCGGCTTCACCTCTTCATCGTAGTTGTCCCTCATGGCATCCCTTTCCTAGTACCACCAACCCCAGGCTAGTCCTCCAAGATAGAAGGCGGCTTGCTCCACCTTGAGCTCATCGGGGCATCTCACCACCTCAAAGACACTCTCCATTTGCCTCACCCAATCCGTGAAGATATTGGGCTCACCAACCCCTAGGTACTTGATGGGGCGGTGACGTGAGAAGGCAATGCTCACGGCTTAAGTATCCATTGCTGTATCTACAGCAAGAGCTGTTAACCAGGCTAACAATCTTTTAGAGACTGATTAGGCACAAGCAAAGCACACCCTTGTCTTGCCAGGGATGCCAGCCACAAATCAAGCCAGCAACAACACTCAGGCAACCTCAACTACCACTCCAGTTTCATCAGGCCACAAAAACAGTAGCCAGGCTAGCCACAAGCAGCCACCTTGGCCAGCTGAATCCTCGTTCAACTAATCACAAGTTAATCCTAAGGAGCCAAGTCAAATTCCTAAAGCATTGCACAAAAATTCAGACTGAAAAGCTAGTTGCAGCAGGGTAAATCAGATAAAGCAAAGTTGCCATTTTTGGCCAAACAAGGAAAAAACTCTCAACAAATAAGATCTTGGCCTGGTTTAGCATTCATAATATAGAGCCTTGAGCCTCAGAAGATGCCTGGACCAAGGCCATTTAACCTTCAACAACCAGCCAAAGATTTACAATAGCCAAGGATAACATGTCACTCTCAACCTGCAGCTCTTTTGTTCTTATTCAGTTTGCCTTAATTTCTTTTGTTTCTGTTCTAAAATAATTCCACTACTCTTGTTTGCTTCCTAAGTTTAATCCTGGCCCTTAGACGGAGTTTATCTAGGGTTTTACATGTACTGAAAGTTCACAGGAAGGCCTATATAAGGACCATTCCTCAGTCTGTTTCAGGCAAACTTTGATTAATGAAAACCTTGAGATTTCTCTCAATAATTTGTAAATCTTATTAACTTTGTCGAGTCTTAGCTATAAGTTAGACTTAATATCTTCTTGTGCTTGCTTAGAAGGTGAATAAGGATATGTGGTATTACTTAGAACAGGTATGTGCTTGCTTGAACTGTTCTGAGTGCATTGTCTGTCTGTTGTGAGTTTGCTATGTGCTTGATTGAGTAAATTTATTCCAGACTCCATAAATTATTAAGTTTAACCTATGTGCTTGCTTGAGGGTGAATTTGATAATTATATCCTGGTTTCTAGGTCACAAAAAGAGTCATCCAATCCAACTGAGAAAAACTGTCTGAGAATCAAACTGTGTCAGTCTGGTTTTCTATTTGTTAAAAATAATTAGAATGTGTGTAAAATTCTGAGATTTGGCCTAGTTTAAGTTTACCATTTTAACTAAATTGTCACCAAGTTTCATAATTTTTCAAGTCCATTTACTATTGTTACAAAATTCTTCAAGTTTACCGCATTCCCTGAAAGTTACCCTTTGTCTGTTTCAGGGTTTGTCCAAAAAGTGTCTGTCCCCATAGCTTACACTGCAAATTCAGGTTATCAGAGCTTAGGTTATAAAACAATCCCATCTTGTGTTAGTCTTGAGTGAGAGAAAAGTGAGTTCATTTTCCCAGCTACATCAAAACTACAAAAAACAACCCAATGAGTGAAGAGAGACTTGCTGGTATTGAGACCAGAATAGAGAAACTAGCAGGAAATGTGGATACCTTGCTCTATGTTGTCCATACCATCATGGAAATATTTCTAAACCATGACCTAAGAAGGCAACCACCACCTTTCAGAGGAAGAGGAAGGGGGAGAGGGATTGCAATGGGAGCAGGAAGGAGGCAACCACATCATGAGGAGGAAGCCATCTCTGAATTAGATGACTCAAGAATGGAGGAAGGAATCTATGATGCCAGAGACAAAGATGTAAAGGTAGACATTCCTGGTTTCCATGGTAGTTTAAATCCTGAGGATTTGTTAGACTGCCTTAGATCTGTTGAGAGAGTCTTTGAGTTTAAGGGTTATGATGACAGAAAAGCTTTTAAATTTGCCATCTTAAAACTCAAAGGATATGCATCTCTTTGGTATAAAAGTGTGAAACACCAAAGGATTAGAGATGGTAAGGAACCAGTCAGGTCTTGGCTTAAGTTGAAAAAAAATTAACGGAGAAATTCATAGCCAAAGACTATACCCAGGATATTTTTATTAAACTGACTCAGTTGAGACAAGAGCAGTTATCTGTTGAGGCCTACCTTAGGAACTTTGAGCAGCTAACCCTGCAATGTGAGGTTACTGAGAAACCTGAGCAAAATATTGCTAGGTTCATTGAGGGTTTAGATCCTAAGATAGCTAGCAGGGTAAGGATGCAGCAGGTTTGGTCATTTGATAAGGCAGTTAACCTAGCCTTAAGAGTTGAGAAACCGGGGAAGGTAAAGCCTGTAACACCCAAATTTCCCACCAGACCAACATTTAAACCTTATACTAGTGTTAAAATCACTAAGACACCTAAACCAGCTACCCAACCCATAACAGATAAAGGGAAAGCGCCCATGTATCCTAAAACCAACCCACCTTTGTCCAGGGATAAGATCAACTGCTTTTAGTGCCACGGTTTTGGCCATTTCAAGAAGGATTGTCCTTCTAATAGAGCTCTCACAGCTATGGAGATTGATGAGTAGGAAAGGGAGGGTCTAGTTGAGTATGAGGAAGATGAAACATTGGTCGTAGAAGAAGTGGAAGCTGAGGGAGAAACTGATCAAGGACAAGTTGTAGCCCACCCTCACACAGGGCACAGTTTGTTCCTGTGGAGAGTTATGCACTCTCAACCTGCTCCTCTAGAATCTGAACAAAGGTCCATGATATTTAGGAGTAGATGCATTGTCCAAGGGAGGGTGTATAATCTGATCATTGATGGAAGTAGCTGTACCAATGTAGCATCCACCATTATGGTCAGCAAGCTGAGTTTGCTTACCTAAGAGTACCCCAGTCCATACAAACTAAGATGGTTAAACAAGGGTGCTAAAGTGAGAGTTGACAAGCAGTGCATTATTCCTTTTTCAATTAGGATGGTGTACAAGGATGAAGTGTTGTGTGATGTGGTCCCTATGGATGCCTGCCACCTGCTGTTAAGGAGGCTATGGGAGTTTGACAGGAACACCACTCACCAGGGAAAGGAAAAGGTCTATATTTTCAAGCATAATGGCAAGAAGGTCACCCTGACTCCTTTTCCACCAAACCAGAGAGGTTATGGAAGTCCTAACATGCCTAAGGAAGTTAATGGAGTGTTGTTTCTATCTAAAGCATCCATAATCAAAGAGATGAAGCAAGAGCAACCTGTGTTGTTTCTACTATCAAGGGAGATCAACACTGAGGAGAGTACTGGTGTGCCTGCAGAGGTTGAACCTCCGATTCAGAAGTACAAGGAGGTTTTTCCAGCTCAGTTGCCTAGTGGATTGCCACCCCTAAGAGGAATTGAGCATCACATAGACCTTGTACCTGGTTCTGTGCTTCCTAACAGGCCAGCTTACAGTTGTGATCCCACAGCAACCAAGGAATTGCAGCATCAGATTGAAGAGTTAATGACAAAGGGGTTTGTGAGGGAATCATTGAGCCCATGTGTAGTGCCTGTTTTACTGGTACCTAAGAAAGATGGAACTTGGAGAATGTGTACTGAAAGCAGGGCTATAAATAACATTATAGTCAAGTAAATGTTTCTTATTCCAAGGTTGGATGACATGTTGGATGAGCTCAGTGGGGTTCTGATCTTTTCAAAAATAGATCTCAGGCAAGGATATCATCAGGTGAGGATAAGAGAAGGTGATGAATGGAAAACAGCTTTGAAAACCAAACATAGAAGTATGAATGGCTTGTTATGCCATTTGGGTTATCTAATGCCCCAAGCACTTTCATGAGGCTAATTACTGAAGTTATGAGGCCTTGCCTTGGAAAATTTGATGTAGTATACTTTGATGATATACTCATCTACAGCAGCAGTCTATTTGAACATCTGTCACATTTGGAAGCAGTTTTTAAAATACTCAGGGAGAAGAAGTTGTATAGGAAGCTTGAGAAAGGTACCTTCATGGTCAATGAGGTAGCATTTCTGGGACATATTATATCAGGAAGAGGGATATCAGTTGATTAGGAGAAGATTAAGGCTATGCAGACATGGCCAGTCCCACAAACAATCACAGAAGTAAGAGGGTTCCATAGTCTAGCATCTTTTTACAGGAGATTCATCAAGAATTTCAGCACAGTTGTTGCACCCATCACCGAGTGCATGAAGAAGGGATATTTCCAATGGACTGAAGCTGCTCAGCAGTCCTTTGAGAAAATCAAGAAGTTAATGTGTGAGACTCCCATTGTAAAGCTGTCTGACTTTGAACAATTATTTGAGATAGAGTGTGATGCCAGTGGAGTTGGGATAGAAGCTATCCTGATCCAACGCCAGAGACCTGTGGCCTATTTCAGTGAGAAGTTAAATGGAGCCAAGTTGAAATATTCAACTTATGACAAGGATTTCTATGCAATCATCAGAGCTCTCACACATTGGAGTCACTACCTGAAATCTAAGCCATTTGTGTTGCATTCTGTTCACGGGCTCTGAAATACATCAATGGTCAACACAAGCTGAGCCATAGGCATGCTAAGTGGGTGGAGTTCTTGCAAGCTTTCATATTTTCAAGTAAATACAAAGAAGGAAAGCAAAATATGGTAGCTGGTGCCCTTTCTAGGAGACACTCTTTGTTGACTGTCATGAGTAACAAGGTCCTTGGGTTTGAGTTCATGAAGAAGATGTATAAGGAGGATCCTGATTTCTCTGAAGAGTGGATTACTCACACAGAGGGAGGACCAGCTCAGTAAAATAAATATATGCTGCAAGAAGGTTTTCTGTTTCATGGCAACAAGCTGTGTGTGCCAAAGGGATCCTACATGGATTTGCTGATCAGGGAAGTCCATTCAGGAGGACTAGGGGGGCATTTTGGGGTTTATAAAACCCTAGAGATCTTACAGGATCAGTTTTACTGGCCAGGATGATAGGTGATGTTCAGGCAGTCCTTAGAAGGTGCTCAACATGCCAGAAAGCCAAGAGCTCCTTCCAAACAGGACCCTACACTCCACTGCATGTCCCTGATAAGCCTTGCGAAGATATGAGCCTTGATTTCATTGTGGCACTACCTACAACACAGATAGGCAAGGACTCAGTCATGGTGGTTGTGGATAGGTTCAGCAAGATGGCTCACTTCATAGCCTGCAAGAAAACTGAGGATGCTGCCAGTGTTGCTGAGCTATATTTCAAGGAAAGTGTGAGACTCTATGGGATTCCTAAGACAACTGTATCAGACAGGGATACCAAATTTATGAGCTACTTCTGGAAGACCCTATGGAAGGTGCTAAAGACAAAGATCTTGCTCAGTACCTCCCACCACCCATAGACAGATGGCCAAACTGAGGTCACTAACAAAAATTTGGGGAGGATACTAAGGTGTCTAGTTAGCAAGACTTTGAAGGATTGGGATTTAAAGCTAGCTTCAGCTAAATTTGCATTCAACAGAGCACCATCTATTACTACTGGTCACAGTCCTTTTGAGATAGTCTATGGGGTTAATCCACTTATGCCCTTGGACTTGTCTTCTGTCCCAAGGGGAGAACTCAGTCCTGATGCCAAGAGAACAGCTGAACAGATGCTGAAGCTGCATGAAATTGTGAGAAAACAAATTGAAACGTCCAATGAGTTGTACAAGAAACAATCCAAGAAGCCTAGAAAGAAGAAGGAATTTGAGGCAGGATATCTGGTCTGGCTACACCTCGGGAAAGAAAGGTTCCCATCAAAAAGAAAGAACAAACTTATGCCTAGGGCAGATGGGCCATTTGAGGTCTTAGAAAGGATTGGTCCAAATGCTTACAAAATTGACTTGCCAGGGGACTATGGAGTTCATGGAATATTCAATGTAGGTGATCTCAGTCCATTCTATGAAGATTCTGAGGTGGAGGAAGATCCAGGCTTGAGGTAAGGCCATGTTCAACCAGGGGGGATTGCAGCAAGAGCTGTTAACTAGGCTAACAATCTTTTAGAGACTGATCAGGAACAAGTAAAGCACACCCTTGTCTTCCAAGGATGCCAGTCACAAATCAAGCCAGCAACAGCACTCAGGCAACCTTCACTACCAATCCAGTTTCATCAGGCCATAAGAACAGTAGCCAGGCTAGCCACCAGCAACCACCTTGGCTAGCTGAATCCTCGTTCAACTAATCAAAAGTTAATCCTAAGGAGCCAGGTCAAATTCCTAAAGCATTGCACAAAAATTCAGACTGAAAAGCTAGTTGCAGGAGGGTAAATCAGATAAAGCAAAGTTGCCATTTTTGGCCAAACAAGGGAAAAACTCTCAACAAAGAAGATCTTGGCCTGTTTTAGCATTCATTATATAGAGCCTTGAGCCTTAGAAGATGCCTGCACCAAGGCCATTTGACCTTCAACAACCAGCCAAAGATTTACAACAGCCAAGGACAACATGTCACTATCAACCTGCAGCTCTTTTGTTCTGGTTCAGTTTGCCTTAATTTCTTTTGTATCCGCTGTAAAATAATTCCAGTACTCTTGTTTGCTTCCTAAGTTTAATACTGGCCCTTAGATGGAGTTTATCTAGGGTTTTACATGTACTGAAAGTTCATAGGAAGGCCTATATAAGGACCATTCCTCAGTCTGTTTCAGGCAAACTTTGATTAATGAAAACCTTGAGATTTCTCTCAAAAATTTACAAATCTTATCAACTTTGCTGAGTCTTAGTTATAAGTCAGACTTAATATCATCTTGTGCTTTCTTAGAAGGTGATTAAGGATCTGTGGTGTTACTTAGAACAGGTATGTGCTTGCTTGAACTGTTCTGAGTGCATTATCTGTCAATTGTGAGTTTGCTCTGTGCTTGCTTGATTAAATTCATTCCAGGCTCTCTAAATTATTAAGTTTAACCTCTGTACTTGCTTGAGGGTGGATTTGATAATTATATCCTGGTTTCTAGGTCAAAAAGTGTAATCCAATCCAACTGAGAAAAATTATCTGAGAATCAAACTGTGTCTGTCTAGTTTTTTATTTGTTAAAAATACTTAGATTGTGTGTAAAATTCTGAGATTTGGCCCAGTTTAAGTTTACCATTTTAGCTAAATTGTCACCCAGTTTCATAAGTGTTCAAGCCCATTTACTATTTTTACAAAATTCATCAAGTTTACTGCATTCCCTGAAAGTTGCCCTTTGTCTGTTTCAGGGTTTGTCCAAAAACTGTCTGTCCCCATAGCTTACACTGCAGCATCTCTCTCCCGACTGACGTTCCGAAGAGCCTCGGCGAAAGCATCATTTTGGGAAATGAGCCGATCCACTTCCTCTTCGGATCGTTGGAGTGGTGGCGAAGGAGTCCTAGCACGGGTTCTCGGCATAATGTCTCTTCAATACCCATAACAAACATCAATACATGTCCCACAATAAGCGAAAAATGGTATTGACCGCTTTACAGGTCCGCTCGATCGAGTGTATACCTTCACTCGGTCGCGTGATATTCCACTCGGTCGAGTGATGTCTCACTCGGTCGAGTGCCTCAAGATACAAGAGGTTTCCAAAATCCTTCATCAACCCACTCAGTCGAGTGGCCTCACCACTCGGTCGAGTGATTCACACTTTGTCGAGTGTCACTACTTACAGGAACTTTCCATAATCTATAAATTGACCTACTCGGTCGAGTGGTATGGGCACTCGGTCGAGTGCCGTCTAGTCGACCGAGTCCCTCTTTTCACTTTGTCGAGTACACCTCTTATAGGTCTATACTCATTCCGACTCACACAAGTCCACATATGACTCTATTTTACATGTCTTAAGCGCATATACGGGAAAAAAAATAAAATTATGGATTTACAGATCACACATAAAAGCATGGATAACACAAGCCACATTCCGACTCACGTATGGCTACCACTAGCACACGGTTCACGTTCATATTGAAAGTTTGTCAACTTCAACATTTCAACATGCTCACACATAAACATCCAACATGTTCCTTTCTAGTTGATCACGATCATCCATGCTACCATAAGAGCTACCAAACATGAAGCTAGTTCACAAACACCAAAAAATAAATATGCAACAACCATATGCAACAAGTACGTCCCATTTCCCACGCGTAGTGACCTACTTAAGCTAAGAGGACAAGAGTACAACCTTGGGACGTCTCCCAAGCTCGTCACAAGTTCTCTATGACTCAAACCAAGTTCATTTTAGATTGACACATCTAAATTCATTAGTTCATTAATTTAGGCTCCTATACCATCGCACTAATACCACTTTGTAACACCCCCATAAGTTGGGACCCTTCCTCAAGGCATTCCCAATACATGGAGGAATCACAAGACTTGGTTTCCCAAGCTTTTAGTGCGAACAAACGAGTCAAGAAGTATTTACGACTAAATTTAAATAGATAAGTTGTAGT
Organism: Silene latifolia; assembly: GCF_048544455.1. Classification (NCBI taxonomy): domain Eukaryota; kingdom Viridiplantae; phylum Streptophyta; class Magnoliopsida; order Caryophyllales; family Caryophyllaceae; genus Silene; species Silene latifolia. The sequence goes on from NC_133534.1 coordinate 83,018,701, forward strand.
TAGATAAATAGTTACATGTTAGGGGATGAAAATGTCATCCCATTTAGTACAACACAATTCAAATAAAGTGGAGTTTAAATAGTCAAAAACAAAATAAGCAGAAGTGGTGATAACTAAATGAAGACCACTCCCAAGCCCTTGCATCAAATCAAGCTAACCTGTCAAACACTGCTCCCCATATGGGCGGAAATCACTATATGGTTATATGCTCATGACGTCACATACCTAACACTAGGCAAACATTATATGCTCATGTGATAAATGCTAAAGCAACAAACCATAAATCTAACAAGTGTATGAAATGCATGACAATCATTCTCTAAGTTCCTTACCTCCACATAATCGATGACCGGGACACGCCCATGACGTCACATACCAACACTAGGTACTTGGAACACGTCCGTAGTACCGGACCCGAGAGCGACTCGAGTCCCCTGCCAGACATCGTTAGGGATGTCAATTTCACCCGCACCCGATCAAAATCTGATCCACCCGATCCTAAAAGACAGACGAAAACCCGACCTAAATGGATGACGGATGGATGATGGATGACGGATGACGGATGGGTTAGATGAAAAAATTTCACCTGTCATCCATCCACCACCCGGTTTTATTATTTTTGATTTTGAAAAAAATATATGTATTACATTTTTAAGATAGGAAATATTCAATTTCTCTTATTTTTCTACCCTCATTATATAAATTTTGTTAAAATACACACTAAAAAGTTACATTAAAATGATTATATAACTGAATTTTTGTAAAGAATAAAAAGTCTTATCAGTTTTTTAGTCTTAAGCATACATATACACTATCACCCGTTTATCACCCGATCCACCCGTTTCATCCATGTATGATGGGTAGGTGGATGACGGATGATAATTTTAATGGATGATGGATGTGTTGGATGATATTTTAATGTGACGGATGGATGACGGATGAGGCTTCACCCGACCCGAACCCGATCCATTGACATCCCTAGACATCGTGCCTCAACCACACGAGTCCCTCTAAAACTCAAGTACTAGATGTGCACATTCCCCCTAGTGTGGGAAGCTCCAAGGAGTGACTCAAGCGGAAGACGGTTTCCCAACCGTCTTCCGTTTCCATAACCATAACCAAATATGGTCCACCATCCTCCAACACCAATCAAAAGACAATCAACACAAAGAATTGCCAACAAGAATACTCATGTAATTAAACCAAACATAATACAAGTCAAAATGCTCAACCTTCACCAATTTACCTCTTTTCATGTAATTACTTTCTAACATGTTATAATGCATTCTAACCATGTATAAGATCAATTAACCATACTTACTCTTTCGCCATATACATAAGCAACATGAAACCATATTATGTCATAAACCCTAATTCCCTAAACATGTTATAATACAACTACATGAAACAAGTGCAATAAATGATAATAAATGCATAATTAAACACTCATATTATTAGAGCTAAGTAGGGAAAACCCTACCTTAAGCTTATCTTTACAAGGCCTCAAGCTAACCACTAAAAATGCTCCTCAATGAAGCTTCCTACACAATTAATTACTACATTTATTACCATATTCTACTATAACAAACATACTAATTAAACTCCTTAATTACCCATCTTAATTTCCCATAACCTAATTAATTATGAGATAATATACTAGGATATTAAGGAAATAAAGTATAAATCGACTTACAACCAATGTGGATGAACAAAGGAGAGAAGATGGCAAGAATCCTTCACTTGTGGAGGCTAGGTTTTAGAGGATAAGTTTGGTGAGTGTTTTAGAAAGAATTTAGAGAGTTTACAGTGTGGTGGGATTAGGTTGGGAAGTGAATTTAGGTGAGGAAATTTGAAAAGATAAGATTCGGAAGCGACACTCAACCAACCAATCTTCTCGCGTAAAACAGACTTGACCGGGCACTCGATCGAGTTGTTAGTCCACTCAATCCAGTGGGCGCTCCACTCGGTCGAGTGACCAACTTTCAGAACTTCCAGCCTTCAGCCGAAACTCACTCGGTCCTCCACTCGGTCTAGTGGGGGTCCACTCGGTCGAGTGGGGCTCCACTCGGCCGAGTGGATAGTCTACTCGGTCAAATAAGGCCTTTATAAATGCGAGGTATTACACCATTACCAAAATCATCCTTGGTTATTTATACCATGGCGGTTTTATTCCGTGTAACGATGATATCGTTGGTTAATAACAAAATAACGGAGATTTGAACATTATCATCTCCTATTTCTTTCATTTTTCGTTTATTCATGTTTGAAAACATTTTAGTCATATTCATATTCATCCTTGGTTCCTCATACCATGTCGGTTTAATCCGAGCACGATGATAAATTTTGACTAATTACAAAGTAATGAACTTAACATAATCAGTTCATATCATGCATTTTCCATCTTTATTTTCAAATGCATGAGAGTCTTGACCATATCATGGATCATCCTTGGCTAACATAGGTGCCATGTAAATTTATTTCGAGCGTGGTGATGAAACGGTTTAGCAAATACACTTTACATATTTATTTGCAAAAGTATCTATGTCAAGCTTGCAAATTCAAACACGACAATGGGTATCATCAACATAATGATGAATATTCCGAGTCATGTTCTACACTTTAACACAAAAGTGGTCTTAACGACCTTTTCAACAAAAGCGGTTTTAACAACCTTTTAAAACAGTTTTAACAACCTTTGTCAAGCCCAGAAGGCTCACTTGGGCTACCGTATGACATGCGCCCCAATGTCTGTCTGTTTTTCGCCTCTTGTAAAACTAGGGGAAGCCCCTTGCATCGCTTATAGGCTCACGCCTTAAAGGCTGGCTGGCACTACTTCTGTTTCATTTCCAGCACTTATCTAGGACGATCTCGATTTCGGTTAACACGGATACATGACGAATCAAATTGACGAGTTCAAATTTTATATTTTACCATTTTTAAGCACTTTTTCAAAAAAGTTGATCGTGTTAAGCCCCATAAACCTAACTTGGTAGATGGATGTTTATTTTCTGTCTTTGCATGCAAATAAACTTTTATATCCAACTCAACATCAATTACTTGATATTTGGATAAACAAACGACATAACAAATCTCACATGTTAGCTTTAAACTTGTGGATGCGCATTCATGCATTAAACCCGTTTTATCAACTTTTTCATTTAACCAACCAAGATCGAACAGTAGAGGCCGCTAGCGCGGGCGCGATTGGGTGTTCAATTAACGCGCTTCCCAATACGTACCCTCACCTCTTACTCAGAACCTTTGGATAGTGGATGGCCTTATCCAGGGCGTACGAGAGTCATTCTAGCGATAAGATGCTACAAGAGGGACGAGTCCTTATCTTTAGTACCTATGTCAAGTTCTGCTTTGTGCTTTGTTTTACCGAGTTATAAAGTGGATTCGAATGGTTTCCAGGAATTCCATAATTGCTTGGTGGCGACTCTGAACATCTCTGCATCGTTTCGAGACCTTCATCGAGACGAAATCGACCGATAATCTAAAGCGATCCGGTCAAGAGCATTTCTACGTCCCCGAATGTGGCTTTCAGACCGCTGCATGTCCACAGATTGGCGTGTAGGTAGCCTATGTCCACAGATTGGTGACTCCGCTGGGGAAAACTAGGACACTTGTATCTTTGTGATCCCTAGATGGTGAAACTCGAACGAGGTCTTGGTTGTAATGCATTATTTGATATTACGGTCATAAGTCGGGTTCCTTGTCCAGGCCTACAACCTAACCTTTATCGACCAATTCGCTCGTCTCGTCGGTGTGAGTTTTTCCATCCCTTCATTTCGAATCCTGATTTCGTCAAGAATACCATTGACGTTACATATTTTTGTTTCGTCAAAGATCATTCACTTCCAACATGAACGAGGCTAGGGAACCAACCTTGCATCTTTTGTTTGGATTGGCATCCCTCTCAAAAATCGGGGATTGGTCGCTTGGTGTGTAACCACCCTTATTAAGCCAAAACCCGTGTCATCATTATGAATAATATAATGAACTATGAGTCTTTATGTGCTATGTGATCATAAGTCCTTCCGTGTCATTTCTAAACTTTGCAAAAAACACCATTCGCGCCATTATAATGGCCATTACAAACCTCAGTCTTTTGCCGACCGTTGAAAAAAAAAAAAAAAAAAAAAAAAAAAAAAAAAAAAAAAAACTTTTACGCCGTCATAATGACGATTTCAAACACGGTTTTTCACAACCATTTGCAAAAACACCATTCACACTGTCGTAATGACGATTTCAGAACACGGTTTTTCACAACCGTGTGAAGCGTGTGTGTCGATAGATTATTCGATATTTGTGAATTAAACCCGACTAATCAATTAACGTTGCAAAGCATAACGAAACGAAACAAGAAAAGAATGCAAGAGACACGAAGGTTTTTGAAGTGGTCCAGTTTCACAAGTCGAAACCTACGTCCACTATTACTACCTTTATACGGATTACAAAATTATCAATCTACTCGTACAACTAACTCTAGTTGCAACTCACTTTGAGTATCGTTAAATACTCGACTTTTCAAGAGAACGAATCTAAGCACTATTACCCAATAAAGTAATTCTTAGAAATAATTAGCAATATGAAGAACGACTTTTCTAAATAATTTTGGTATGCAAAACAATATATGTTTATTCGATTAAATGTATATTTTACTCAATTTGTTTGCAAGAGAATTTTATAGCATGAAAAGTCAGTTTCAAGTGTTGAAGTACTCGTGTGTATATATAGCAGAGAGGAGAGCTAGGGTTTAGTCAAAACCCTAATGGGTGGCGTGGAGTCTTCCACAAGAAAAGAATTAAATCTTCTTTTATTTAATCCAATAATATCTTAGAAGATAAAAAATAATAATTAAAATAATACAAGGAGATAAAATATCTCTAACAAATATGATCTTGATTGCTCTAATTCTTATCTTGCACAAGGGATTATCACGTACAAGAGAAAACGGCTCATAAGCCCAATTCCTCTTCACAAAACCCTAGTGAGACATTAGGTTAGATGGATTGAATAAGGGTTTAGATACTAATAAATAGAAAACTCTAGATAACATGACAACTCATAAGTTGTTTTACTAATCAATAAGATAATCATAGATTTATTCGATCCAACTAGGCCAAACCCTCATTCTACTACACACACTTGTTCACGAAAAAGATATTAAAACTTAGTTTTGAAAAACTGATTAAAAACCTTAAATCGTGTACTTCATATTACAGCTCAAAGTTATAGGTGAAACAACTATAACTATAAGCTTGGTAAGTAAAGTTATAGGTAAAACAACTACCACTTAATTTGCTAATATTACTTCTATAAATACCGTTATTGGATGATGACCTATATTAGCTAATCTTCCTGGAGATCTTCAGTATATGGATCATCTCTTCACCTCTTCATCTTGATCATAAGCTCTTTCTTTTGAGCATCCTAATGCTTGTACGTGTCTTATCATCAAAGTTGCTTTATGAAGCTTCAAAGTTATAGCTCAATCAACTATAACTTTACTTCAACACTTCATCAAAAATCTTTAAAGTTATAGTCAAGGCTACTATAACATTGCTTGCTTAAATTTTAACCTTAATCAATATAATCAAGGCTAAACAAACGATTACAAGCAACAGAATATATATTGTAAAGCACACTTGTCATTATCAAAACATAAACATATAACTATATGGTCCAGCAACAAATTCCCCCTTTTTGATGATGAAAAGCCTCTATGATTTGTCACTAAGTGCAACAAAATTTGTTGCATTGTGATTCATTTTTAAGCCATAAGAAACAGTCCAAGGAACGGTTGAATGCATTTCATCGCTTCTTGAAGTGCCATTACAACAAGCCTAACTTCCAAGCTATATATCTCAAGTTTTCTCATGCAAATCCTATGATTCTTATGTCATAGGAAAGCTTGGGATATTATCTAGACAATGGATTTTTAATCACATCCATATCAGGTCTATAGCTTAAGTTATGGCTGATGCAAACAGACTACGTATTACTGGACCGCCCATGACCTATGTGAACTAAAATTTCCATAACTCAAGATTTACTCAATGTTTATGGTTTATTATTTTTGGGGGTGACACTTAACTTCATTAGCTTTCCAATTAGCTATCATAAGCCTTAAGATTTATCTGGAGCTAAGAGATATGGCTCCTAAAATATGCGTCTGAATTCTTGAGTTGTTCTCCAACCCGGTTTTGGTCCGTCTTCTGTTTTGAGGTCTAGGAGCTTCATAAATGCCAAAGTCATGAAACCGAAGCCTAGACTGGATAATTTAGAGAGTTTGGAGCAAATTTGTCTGGGTCATTGGTCCTAAAATTGCAGGATTAAATAAGTAGCATAAGGACACTTTTTGTCTATCAGAAATTGGGCTGTTTTAGAGAATGGGTGAAATGCCGCTTTCAACTTCCTTATTTTGGCTAAACAAGGGTTGGGCACGACTTGGGACTCCTTCTAGCCTCTTGTGCTTGAATATTTGCAGCTGCCAAGGGCCATTCTCCTAAGGCTTACACATCTTATTTGACCATTAGTAAGCAAACAAATCTGAACTCACTTTATTACTTTATGGTTTATGCTTTATTGTTTTCTAGTCTTTATATTCAGTTTTTATAAGATAAAATAGCTGTTATTTTATGCTTTTTGTAAGGCTCTTTCATGGCCCTTAGATCTAGAATGAATGGTGGATATTGTATTGCATTGGTCTATATAAACCAAGCAAACCTAATGTAACAATCAGATTGACTTTAAGATTAAAATTATGAGTTTGAAAACTGAGTTTTCTACTTGCTTTCTTCTTACTTAGTGCGGAAAACCATCCATTTTCTTAGTGCTTTGGGGCAGAATTTAGTCCATGCTTTATGATCTTGGACGAGATTCCTAGTCTTAGACTTGCTTCGTGATCTCGTCTAAGTCATATCCTTGTCTAGTTCCTTGTTTTTCGTGTTCATTTCAGTCACAAATACAACCTATTTTCGAGTCCAAATCTGTCTAAAATTGAGTCCTTGACGTTTTACTCCAAATTGGTATCAGAGCCAAGTTATAACACAATTCCATCTTGTGTTAGTCTTGGATTAAGCCTTTGCAAGTTCATTATTTAACCTTAACTATATCAAAAATACAAAAACAACCCATTGAGTGAAGAGAGTTTATCAAAGCTTTTGTTTGTTTCTTAAAAAATCAGTTTTACTTAAGTTGTTGTCATTTTGATTTTTCATGGGGACATCAGTAGCTATTGGTGTTGTACCTTATGTTCCATGCTCAAAGATGAAACCTTGTGATCTTGGTTCCTTTTGCAAGTCATTAGAAGAAACTATGGTGAAGTTGCAAGCTCTAACAAAAGGGTATGAAGGTGATGTTCATACAAGGAGTGCCACAAGCACCCATAGGGTTCCAAAGGAACCAAAACCTCCTAATTTGTCGCAAGGAGAACACCTCCTGCCCTATGAGTGTTCTAAGTCCTCCCTTACCCTTAGAGGCAAAGGTAACACACTATTACTTCCTTCTTTTAATGGTGAAAACAGTAGAGCATTTGTGTCTTGGTTATATGGTGTTGAATGTTACTTTGAGGATAATTGTTTTTCTGATTCAAGGAAGTGTGAAATAGTTATGCCTTGTTTAAAGGGTGTTGCTTTGTTTTGATATAATACACTTAGTGGATGTTTGGTTGGGGGGTATGAATGGAATGGAATGGATCACCTATTCATGTGTTTGGTTGGCCACCTTTGGAATAAATTTAGAAACCCGATAGATTCTCAATCCACCACAACCCCTTGGAATCCCATAATCTAGTCATCTCCCAAGTTTCTAAATCCAATCCCCACTGATACAAAACCTAAAGTTAAAAAATAAGAAAAAAAATCCCAAATTACTGTTGTTCTACTCTACGTAAATCATCATCTTCTACTTTCATCACACAGTACAATTTCGCTGTGCTTTTTTTTTAATGATGATCGAAGTATGATTTAGGATATTGGATTTTTAGTGTTTGATTTGGGTTTGAGTTATGTCATCTTCTACTTTCACCACACAGTACAATTTCGTTATGCTTGCCTTTTCGAGTTTCTTGATGATTGTTGCACATATCATTGCATTTTGTTGTTTGCCAATGCATGAGTTTTATTGTACTTCACACGTGTATTGTTGTTTTCTAATACATGTATCCACTTTGCTTATCGTCTTTATCATTGCAGTTGTTGACTTTGTAGGAATACAATTGCAGAAGGTCTTGCTTAAGACGGCCACAATCCGTCTTAAACTTAAAACGGATAGCGGCCGTCTCACACAAATGCAAGTGGGACCTAAGTGGGTATATTAATTTCCCACCCACTTGCCTCCCATTTGTGTGAGTGGGCCACTATCCATCTTAAGCTTAAGACAGATAATGGTCGTCTTAAGCAAGACCTTCTGCAACCTTCTGTTGTATCACAAGTTCTCATTTAAGACGGCCACAAATGCAAGTGGGAGGCAAGTGGGTATATCCATTTCCCACACACTTGCCTCCCACTTGCATTTTTGTGAGAGGCCACTATCCGTCTTAAGCTTAAGACGGATAGTGATTGTCTTAAATGAGAATTTGTGATACAATTGTAGCTTTTGTTTGCAGAAAATAATTATTTCTATGCATGACTTACAAGTTATCATTGCAGTGTTGTTATCATTGCAGTGTTGTTATCATTCTTCTGTTTGACATAATGCCTTCTATGTGAGTGTTGCTTAGGATGACTAACGGAAGTTCAATATGATTGTTTAAGTTACTTCTAAATTGAGTATAAACTGTGACCTGATTTGGTTTTTCAGAGAAATGTTTTCTTCTCAATTAACTTTAATAAGGAGGAGGAAGAAGAAGCATGTTGAAATGTTGTTGACAATTATGGTTGTTATTAATATAGTTACTATTCTATATGTAATATTGTGTATGCTGGGTGTGGCTATTCATAAAATTGAGTGCCCACGATATAGTAAAGACGAGAAAAGATATCTTAGGCGAAGACACTTGCATACACTTACTAAGCATAGTGATATAATTTGTAAGAGTGAACTTCGTGTGAATCGAAGAAGTTTTTATGTACTTTGTGAGATGGTTAGAGATATTGGAGATTGTTATATATATGATTTATATGACAATGGGATGAAATAACTTTATTCAATAGTTTTTTTCCTTATTGACATTGTTTTGTATATAGCATGGAAATCGGGCAGGCATCTCAAAGCGGAAGGGGAAAAAATAAGCGCATTTGGACTAAACTAGAAGAAGAACATCTAATTGATGGACTACTAGAACTGAATAATGATCCAGAATGGAAAGCAGATGGTAGTTTCAAGAATGGTTTTAAGAATAAATTGGAGGATATGTTGAATAGAAAATTTCCAGGATGTGGCTTAAAAGCGGTTTCTCATATTGAATCAAAAATTAAATGGTTCAAGGAAAAATACAATGCGCTTACAAAGATGTTTTGCACTTCTGGTTTTTCCTGGGATGAGGAGAAATATATGATACAGTGTGAAAGACAATCATATGAAGATTTTTTCAAGGTAATGCACTTTCTTTACCTCTCTTGCTCCATTTGTTATGATTTTTTTTGTTTAACAAATTAACTTGAAGACATTATTGTTGTAGCAAAACAAAAGTGCTCAAGGATTATGGAACGTTCCGTTTCCACACTTTAATAAATTGGCAATAATATATGGTCCCGATCGAGCTACTGAAACTAATTCCGAGACTTTCGTCCAAGCGGTGGATAACCAAGAAAATGAGGTTGTTGACTTATGTAGAGATGAAAGTGACGAAGACGACAATATTGATGATGATTAGCCACTTTATATTCCTACTCAATCTAATCCAAGTGAGCCGTCTTCAAAGAAAGCAAAGACCGGGAAAATTTCAACGGATTATAAGAAACAAAAAAAAAAAAGAGAGAAAGATGCTAGAGGTTGACGATTTGACTACGTCTTTCAAAGATATGTCTTCAAACCTTTCCGGGATTTGTGAATGGAATGAATGTTCACATGTCTAGTATTGCAAATGCATTATCAACCACTCAGCGAGATGAAAAAGCCATCACGGTTCGTGAACAAGAGTTTGAAGACCAAAAGAAAAATTTAATAAATGAGCTACTTGGCGTACAAGGGTTGACTAGATTTGAAGCATTATTAGTTGCACAAAAATTGGCATCTAATCCCAGTGATCTCTCTCTTTTTTATCATAGTCCCGATGAAGCATGGAAGAGAGAGTTTGTTATGAACCTCATTCATCCGCACTTATCTCGAAATGGGAACGTTTCATTTGTTTTGTTTGATGTTTAGACTTACTAGTATTTTTCATGAAACATTTTTCATGCGTTTTTTGTTTAACAATATTTTCATTTCGGACGCTAAATATTGGTATCAATAATTTGGATTGTTCTTTGGCTATAAATTTTCGTTAGTAAGTTATAGTTAATAGAAAAAAATGTAGAACTCTTTTTATAATTTAATAAACTTACCTATTATGATTAGAGAAAAAATTGGATATTTAATCCATTCCAAATGTGAACCAAACACCATGAATGACATTTACAATCCATTACAAAATTGAAACAAACAAGTGTTAAAAGGTATGGGGTTCTGACTCCATGTTGGAGTATGTGTCCTCAACAATAGTGCGATCACATAATTAAATCTCATAATAAGAATACGGAAGGGATGATAAATTATATAGTCAACCGATCAACATTAATCAGTAATGATTAGCTAACTAGAGTTTGATATTACTGTCGTTTGACGGTGGTGATCAGTTGATCCCTTAAGGTCACACCTATAGGATGAGACCCAAATAAATAATTAATTGTATTCGATACAGATTAATTAATCCCTTATATGTATGAGTTGGATTTTGTATCTTATAATAATGTGATTAAATAAGATTCTATTTAGTGGATTAATATATTAATTTACTGAATTATATTGAGGTTTTATAAATATTTCGACGTATAGGTAATTAGTTATTTACATTTACAAGAGGTTGTCAATTTAACTAACTAACTATTATGGGACCCATTATACGTTGATATAATGGTAAAATATTAGTCAATAAGTTGAGTGAATATATGTTTATTAATTTGTCACATAATTGTTGTATGATCAAATTAATATTTAATTATGTAAGATAATTAAACATAAGACTTATAAGTATTTGTGGGACAAATATTATAAGACAAAAACGGACCCATTTACACTCAAGGGCACCGGTTTTTGGAGATGATAGGACACTTGTCCTAAGTCTTCTATTTTGTTTAAAAATCTTATGAGACAAGCACCACTTGTGATGTTGCCTCTACCTAATATGACACTACCAATAAAGCATTTGCATGTGATTTTTGAGAAGACAAAAATGCTCTATAAAGAGCTATATGGCCGGAACCTTCAAGAGTAGAGAAGAACATTTTTTTGTTCTCAATTTTTCTCATACTTATTCTCTCTAAAATGCTCCTCTCTTCCTCACATGCAAACTCCTAATACTTATCATAGCTCAAGAACAAGTGAAGGTAGGAGACCTTACTTGTGCCCATTTCGTGCTATACAGCAATGTCAGGAACATTGTTTTTCTTCCTTATTCTTTTATTTTGTTATGCATGCACTAGATCTAAATGAACTTAAGTTAATATGTTAACTAGTATAGATCCCGCGCAAATGCGCGGTTTTTTAGATAAGAATATTAGAGAATTTAATAATTATACTATTGGTATTTAACTCCATTTGAAATTTAATTATAAACTTTATTATTAGTAATTTTGTATTAAGAGCTAGAAAAGAGATTATTCAACACTTTTTACTCCTTATAAGATTGTCGGTTTCACTAAAATTATTTTATTATCTTTGTTTTAATAAAACGTTGTTTTTAATTATATCACTATATCCTGAAGGCGTTATATAAACAATTAAAAAAAAAGTAATCAAAATTTAAGTTTTCATATAGTATGGAGCAAAGATGGATATTAAGTTAAAGTGTAAAAAAAATATATCATAAGTAAAAATATTTATATCACATTGTATATATAATTAGTGCAATTTCATGTATGTAAAAAAATAAGAATATCCGTGAATATGTTTATGCAAATTAAAAGAATATTATCCCTTTTTAAATGGTATATAGAAATTATTTATTGTATGAAATTATTAATCAGCATGGTCCAATTGTAGATATGATATTATGAAGTCCATTTATAACTTAAGTCGAAATTAATCAAGATGGCCCACTTGTAGATATGATGTTATGAAGCCCATTTATAGCTTAATTCATTTAGGCGGGAAAACTTTAGAGATTTCTTATTCTTTTAGTTTAAGGGGGATTAGTTCACTATTAGAAGAGTCTAATATTAGTATCAGAGCATAGGATGTTGCATGCATAATCGATTTATAGTTTTTTCGAGTTATTAGTAACTTAATTAAAACTAAAAAGTTGTTATTTATTAGATAAAGCCACGAAATATTGATGCATGTTGTATATTCTGGTCCTAAAATATTTTTAGGTCATATTGATGATCTATGGATAATTATTGCTTATTTTAATGATTTTTAGTGAAATAATTATATTTTTATGAATAAAATAAACTTTTATTTACTAATAATAGTTAAACTTCACTACTGGCAGTGACATTTTAGTATGACCTCACATGAATATTTTATGTATTGTATGTAAAATTTCGTATTAATGTGATTAATATTTCATGATTTATGATTTTTATGTGATAAAAATGGTATAAATGGAGGTTAAATGACTAAAATTAGTCCATGAAATTTTAATATGAAGTCACATTATTAGTTGGCGTACAAGGGTTTGAAGACCAAAAGAAAAATTTAATAAATGAGCTACTTGGCGTACAAGGGTTGACTAGATTTGAAGCATTATTAGTTGCACAAAAATTGGCATCTAATCCCAGTGATCTCTCTCTTTTTTATCATAGTCCCGATGAAGCATGGAAGAGAGAGTTTGTTATGAACCTCATTCATCCGCACTTATCTCGAAATGGGAACGTTTCATTTGTTTTGTTTGATGTTTAGACTTACTAGTATTTTTCATGAAACATTTTTCATGCGTTTTTTGTTTAACAATATTTTCATTTCGGACGCTTAATATTGGTATGAATAATTTGGATTGTTCTTTGGCTATAAATTTTCGTTAGTAAGTTATAGTTAATAGAAAAAAATGTAGAACTCTTTTTATAATTTAATAAACTTACCTATTATGATTAGAGAAAAAATTGGATATTTAATCCATTCCAAATGTGAACCAAACACCATGAATGACATTTACAATCCATTACAAAATTGAAACAAACAAGTGTTAAAAGGTATGGGGTTCTGACTCCATGTTGGAGTATGTGTCCTCAACAATAGTGCGATCACATAATTAAATCTCATAATAAGAATACGGAAGGGATGATAAATTATATAGTCAACCGATCAACATTAATCAGTAATGATTAGCTAACTAGAGTTTGATATTACTGTCGTTTGACGGTGGTGATCAGTTGATCCCTTAAGGTCACACCTATAGGATGAGACCCCAATAAATAATTAATTGTATTCGATACAGATTAATTAATCCCTTATATGTATGAGTTGGATTTTGTATCTTATTATAATGTGATTAAATAAAATTCGATTTAGTGGATTAATATATTAATTTACTGAATTATATTGAGGTTTTATAAATATTTCGACGTATAGGTAATTAGTTATTTACATTTACAAGAGGTTGTCAATTTAACTAACTAACTATTATGGGACCCATTATACGTTGATATAATGGTAAAATATTAGTCAATAAGTTGAGTGAATATATGTTTATTAATTTGTCACATAATTGTTGTATGATCAAATTAATATTTAATTATGTAAGATAATTAAACGTAAGACTTATAAGTATTTGTGGGACAAATATTATAAGACAAAAACGGACCCATTTACACTCAAGGGCACCGGTTTTTGGAGATGATAGGACACTTGTCCTAAGTCTTCTATTTTGTCTAAAAATCTTATGACACAAGCACCACTTGTGATGTTGCCTCTACCTAATATGACACTACCAATAAAGCATTTGCATGTGATTTTTGAGAAGACAAAAATGCTCTATAAAGAGCTATATGGCCGGAACCTTCAAGAGTAGAGAAGAACATTTTTTTGTTCTCAATTTTTCGCATACTTATTCTCTCTAAAATGCTCCTCTCTTCCTCACATGCAAACTCCTAATACTTATCATAGCTCAAGAACAAGTGAAGGTAGGAGACCTTACTTGTGCCCATTTCGTGCTATACAACAATGTCAGGAACATTGTTTTTCTTCCTTATTCTTTTATTTTGTTATGCATGCACTAGATCTAAATGAACTTAAGTTAATATATTAACTAGTATAGATCCCGCGCAAATGCGCGGTTTTTTAGATAAGAATATTAGAGAATTTAATAATTATACTATTGGTATTTAACTCCATTTGAAATTTAATTATAAACTTTATTATTAGTAATTTTGTATTAAGAGCTAGAAAAGAGATTATTCAACACTTTTTACTCCTTATAAGATTGTCGGTTTCACTAAAATTATTTTATTAACTTTGTTTTAATAAAACGTTGTTTTTAATTATATCACTATATCCTGAAGGCGTTATATAAACAATTAAAAAAAAAAGTAATCAAAATTTAAGTTTTCATATAGTATGGAGCAAAGATGGATATTAAGTTAAAGTGTAAAAAAAATATATCATAAGTAAAAATATTTATATCACATTGTATATATAATTAGTGCAATTTCATGTATGTAAAAAAATAAGAATATCCGTGAATATGTTTATGCAAATTAAAAGAATATTATCCCTTTTTAAATGGTATATAGAAATTATTTATTGTATGAAATTATTAATCAGCATGGTCCAATTGTAGATATGATATTATGAAGTCCATTTATAACTTAAGTCGAAATTAATCAAGATGGCCCACTTGTAGATATGATGTTATGAAGCCCATTTATAGCTTAATTCATTTAGGCGGGAAAACTTTAGAGATTTCTTATTCTTTTAGTTTAAGGGGGATTAGTTCACTATTAGAAGAGTCTAATATTAGTATCAGAGCATAGGATGTTGCATGCATAATCGATTTATAGTTTTTCGAGTTATTAGTAACTTAATTAAAACTAAAAAGTTGTTATTTATTAGATAAAGCCACGAAATATTGATGCATGTTGTATATTCTGGTCCTAAAATATTTTTAGGTCATATTGATGATCTATGGATAATTATTGCTTATTTTAATGATTTTTAGTGAAATAATTATATTTTTATGAATAAAATAAACTTTTATTTACTAATAATAGTTAAACTTCACTCTTGGCAAAGTGACATTTTAGTATGACCTCACATGAATATTTTATGTATTGTATGTAAAATTTCGTATTAATGTGATTAATATTTCATGATTTATGATTTTTATGTGATAAAAATGGTATAAATGGAGGTTAAATGACTAAAATTAGTCCATGAAATTTTAATATGAAGTCACATTATTAGTTGGCGTACAAGGGTTTGAAGACCAAAAGAAAAATTTAATAAATGAGCTACTTGGCGTACAAGGGTTGACTAGATTTGAAGCATTATTAGTTGCACAAAAATTGGCATCTAATCCCAGTGATCTCTCTCTTTTTTATCATAGTCCCGATGAAGCATGGAAGAGAGAGTTTGTTATGAACCTCATTCATCCGCACTTATCTCGAAATGGGAACGTTTCATTTGTTTTGTTTGATGTTTAGACTTACTAGTATTTTTCATGAAACATTTTTCATGCGTTTTTTGTTTAACAATATTTTCATTTCGGACGCTTAATATTGGTCTGAATAATTTGGATTGTTCTTTGGCTATAAATTTTCGTTAGTAAGTTATAGTTAATAGAAAAAAATGTAGAACTCTTTTTATTATTTAATAAACTTACCTATTATGATTAGAGAAAAAATTGGATATTTAATCCATTCCAAATGTGAACCAAACACCATGAATGACATTTACAATCCATTACAAAATTGAAACAAACAAGTGTTAAAAGGTATGGGGTTCTGACTCCATGTTGGAGTATGTGTCCTCAACAATAGTGCGATCACATAATTAAATCTCATAATACGAATACGGAAGGGATGATAAATTATATAGTCAACCGATCAACATTAATCAGTAATGATTAGCTAACTAGAGTTTGATATTCTTTGTCGTTTTGACGGTGGTGATCAGTTGATCCCTTAAGGTCACACCTATAGGATGAGACCCAAATAAATAATTAATTGTATTCGATACAGATTAATTAATCCCTTATATGTATGAGTTGGAGTTTGTATCTTATTATAATGTGATTAAATAAGATTCGATTTAGTGGATTAATATATTAATTTACTGAATTATATTGAGGTTTTATAAATATTTCGACGTATAGGTAATTAGTTATTTACATTTACAAGAGGTTGTCAATTTAACTAACTAACTATTATGGGACCCATTATACGTTGATATA
This sequence comes from Silene latifolia, assembly GCF_048544455.1. NCBI lineage: Eukaryota > Viridiplantae > Streptophyta > Magnoliopsida > Caryophyllales > Caryophyllaceae > Silene > Silene latifolia. The sequence continues at coordinate 83,035,238 of NC_133534.1, forward strand.
ATGGTAAAATATTAGTCAATAAGTTGAGTGAATATATGTTTATTAATTTGTCACATAATTGTTGTATGATCAAATTAATTTTAATTATGTAAGATAATTAAACATAAGACTTATAAGTATTTGTGGGACAAATATTATAAGACAAAAACGGACCCATTTACACTCAAGGGCACCGGTTTTTGGAGATGATAGGACACTTGTCCTAAGTCTTCTATTTTGTCTAAAAATCTTATGACACAAGCACCACTTGTGATGTTGCCTCTACCTAATATGACACTACCAATAAAGCATTTGCATGTGATTTTTGAGAAGACAAAAATGCTCTATAAAGAGCTATATGGCCGGAACCTTCAAGAGTAGAGAAGAACATTTTTTTGTTCTCAATTTTTCTCATACTTATTCTCTCTAAAATGCTCCTCTCTTCCTCACATGCAAACTCCTAATACTTATCATAGCTCAAGAACAAGTGAAGGTAGGAGACCTTACTTGTGCCCATTTCGTGCTATACAACAATGTCAGGAACATTGTTTTTCTTCCTTATTCTTTTATTTTGTTATGCATGCACTAGATCTAAATGAACTTAAGTTAATATGTTAACTAGTATAGATCCCGCGCAAATGGGCGGTTTTTTAGATAAGAATATTAGAGAATTTAATAATTATACTATTGGTATTTAACTCCATTTGAAATTTAATTATAAACTTTATTATTAGTAATTTTGTGTTAAGAGCTAGAAAAGAGATTATTCAACACTTTTTACTCCTTATAAGATTGTCGGTTTCACTAAAATTATTTTATTAACTTTGTTTTAATAAAACGTTGTTTTTAATTATATCACTATATCCTGAAGGCGTTATATAAACAATTAAAAAAAAAAAGTAATCAAAATTTAAGTTTTCATATAGTATGGAGCAAAGATGGATATTAAGTTAAAGTGTAAAAAAAATATATCATAAGTAAAAATATTTATATCACATTGTATATATAATTAGTGCAATTTCATGTATGTAAAAAAATAAGAATATCCGTGAATATGTTTATGCAAATTAAAAGAATATTATCCCTTTTTAAATGGTATATAGAAATTATTTATTGTATGAAATTATTAATCAGCATGGTCCAATTGTAGATATGATATTATGAAGTCCATTTATAACTTAAGTCGAAATTAATCAAGATGGCCCACTTGTAGATATGATGTTATGAAGCCCATTTATAGCTTAATTCATTTAGGCGGGAAAACTTTAGAGATTTCTTATTCTTTTAGTTTAAGGGGGATTAGTTCACTATTAGAAGAGTCTAATATTAGTATCAGAGCATAGGATGTTGCATGCATAATCGATTTATAGTTTTTTCGAGTTATTAGTAACTTAATTAAAACTAAAAAGTTGTTATTTATTAGATAAAGCCACGAAATATTGATGCATGTTGTATATTCTGGTCCTAAAATATTTTTAGGTCATATTGATGATCTATGGATAATTATTGCTTATTTTAATGATTTTTAGTGAAATAATTATATTTTTATGAATAAAATAAACTTTTATTTACTAATAATAGTTAAACTTCACTACTGGCAGTGACATTTTAGTATGACCTCACATGAATATTTTATGTATTGTATGTAAAATTTCGTATTAATGTGATTAATATTTCATGATTTATGATTTTTATGTGATAAAAATGGTATAAATGGAGGTTAAATGACTAAAATTAGTCCATGAAATTTTAATATGAAGTCACATTCATGTTCTACAGATTGTATGTAAAATTTGAGATAAATGTGATTTATTATGCATGATTTATAATTTTAATGGTTAAAATGATATAAATAGTGACTATTTTTAGCAAAAATAGTTAAAATGAATTTTATGGCATAAAACTTTTCCCTAATATTGTATATTTTATATGAACATCAGATCTAAAGTTGCACGATTAATTTTGATTAATTTGATATGTTTATTGATTTTTATGTGATAAAATTGATAAAAGGGTAAGTTTATTAGTCATAAAAAAAAATTCCAAATTTTTGGTTTAAATTTTGCCATTTCCAGGTTCTGGAAATTTTTAAGAATGTTCAAAATTTTGATTTGGATTTTTCCATAATTTTTATGTTTAATTTGGAATTAAATGGTAAAAGTTATGATTTACATGATTTATTAATGAAATAAATTATAAATATTTTGTGGGAAAATTTTATTGTGTTTTTTGGAATCTTAGTAATATTCCATTATTTAAAAAAATGTGATTTCGAATTTTTCGAATTTTTATGATTTTTTGGGAATTATTTCATAATTGTTATGGTTAAGAGAAGTTTAATAAGCAATAATAGAAAACCATGTTGAATTATTGTCAAAAATTGAGTAAGGACTAATTTTTGAGTCCTAATTGAATTAGGATAATTAAATTAGACTAAAAGTAGATTTTAGTAGTATTTAGCGATTTTAATAAGTTAAAATCGTGCATTTCCATAAAACTGGGTTATATAATCGATATAAGTTAAATAGGGCGATTTGGCACATAATTTGGCATGATAGACACATATTATAATTATGCATATTTCATTGTTGAATGTCATATTTTATTTATGTAATTTTGAATTATGTAATTTTATCTTAGTATGGCCTTAGTTTTAATCGATATTACCCGTAATGTAAGGGGGTATTGATTCGGTTGTAATTTAATGTGATCTCGTATCACTTTTATTTTTACTAGTTTTTCATTTTACAAATGTATAATAGGAATAGCTATGTATTTTTATTATTATTTGTAATCCCGGAGTTTCTTCAAGACGGTGCCATTTGGAAAGGCGTTCCGACAAACACGATGTTCTAGGGAGGCGTGCCACTTGAAGATTCAAGGGACCAAAGGAGTTGGTTTGCGATTATATAATAGATTATTTGATTTTCTATGTTAGGAAAGCCATACTAGGAAGTTATTATTTTGCTTTGCATTTCTTTTAATCTGTTGCATGCATTGCCAAATCTCCATAACAACACATGCATATCATATCGAGTCTTCGACCGTGTCAATAATAATTATCTATTATTCGACTTTTAGCTCACTTAAAATTGATAGATAATAAATTGACAAGACCTTTATTTTTAAAAGATTGATACTTAGTCTTACAAAATAGTAGGAGCCCATGATTCTCAATTTCATAATGGGTACAATACGATTTTCGGGGTCCTTCTATTGACGTTGGGTAAGTGGGGTAATAAATTGTTATTACACTTCGAAAATTTGGTTGATCTCAACGAAGGTATTTTGCGACCGTAGCCGCAATAGGTTCGGGCTAAAGATGAACTTAACGTAAATTCATCGACTGAGAGTTCTAATTGTAGAATCGGTTAAGAGGGTTAACCCACCAAGTTATATTAGTAAAGATGTAGAGGGCTCGTAGGCCCACATCCAAGTTAATATGAATTTTGGATCTCGGAATCATTCATTGTAGTTGGGTAGAGGTCGCTATATGAATGCAATACTTGTATTTATGAGTATTATAACGATAAATGTTAATTGTTTCCTTCATCTCCGTTTTTGTAGTTATTTTTCCGCAATGGATTCATCTTATACTCTTACACCGATCACCATTAATTCGTGGCTCCAATCATTCAATGAAAAATCCTCCTTGTATTACAATGACCCGACTAGAGAACTACGCTTTGGCATTGGTGAGGATGGAAATCTTTGCTACCTTACCACTTCCACACCCCACTCCAATATTCATGCCCACTACCTTGGTAAGAGAATCTTGTGAGAAGAATGTCACAAATTCCAAGGCATCCTTGTTTGTAGAAGCAAGGAGAAATATCATATTGAGTGGGAGTTCTAGCAAGAATGTCCTTGCAACCGAAAGAAGTAACGGTATTAATAAAGGAAAGGCAAAGAAGGGTAAGAAACCCAAACCCGATAATAGATTGGAAGTGGTTAGTGAGACTACCACAACCAAAACCAAGAAGGGTGCCCAATCCTACGATGAATGTCATTATTGTAATGTCATGGCCATTGGAATTGAAATTGCCCCAAATATTTGGTAAATATCAAAGCTGTACTTATCACTTCAGTCGGGGTTAAGTAATGTGGAAGTGATGCGAATTGGGCAGCGGAGTTTATATGATGTGAATGCGGAAGCGGAATTTATTGAATCGAACAGTGTTGATGACTGTCTGATTGTCGAAATTGATAAAAGGTAATTTTTATATGTTTTTTTATATGTGAATGAAACAAGAAATAAAGGATATTTGTTTCGAATTATGTGAATAAATCGAACCAATGGGATATTTGCTATTGTTAGACCTATAACAATAACAATGGAGACCAAACTCAAGACCTATTGAGAATGATCGTGAATTTACTCAAAACGCGTTGAATAAAAACAAAGGATTGGCCGCAGCCATTTTCAACTCAAAACAAGTTTTTCTAAATTTCTGGTCTTATTTTATTCATAAACTTCAAGGCTTTATATAGCCTCAAATGAGCTGAAATGAGTAGCCAATAATGTGAAGAGTTTGAGCATTCACTCTTCACTTAATTACAACACTTAAAGTAACAAGTTCAATGTACCTAGACAACTACTAATTAAGGTTAAGATTTTATTTTAACAACATAATCTGAAAAGTAAAATAAAAACGTCATATTGGACCGTCCTTCCCTTGGAATGCATGCCACAATCAACTCTCATGCACCATACTTAGTAAATTCACATAGGAAGGATAATTGAAGCTCATAGGCTGAAAACCACGAGCCACAATCAGACTATCACCGTGACTGTTCAGAACCAGCTCATCAACCAACTCCGAGTTACTAACTTGGATCGCATCAGGAATCACTTAGCAAAGATGGCATGGATCTCCGATTAGCAAAATGGATCTAGGGTAGCCATTGCAATGGGAACCTATGTAATTGCCTTGGCTAATTGATTTTAAGTTGCATCTATATAATTGTTATTATGTACCCACTCTGTCTAAAAATATTTTTTCCATTTCTATGTTAGACATGGAAGGATTGTTTTTTTTCTTGTGCCATCAAAAACAATCGTTGTATTTTGTTGAAAATGACTTGGCCGTGAGCCAAGCCACTTCTATAAATGGTATTTATATTTTAGACACTTCCAACTCAACTAAAGATGTCTATAACAAACAATCCAAAAGACTCATAACAAGTGATCCAAATGATTCGTACATTTGGCTTTTTCGATTAGGTCACATAAATGAGAAACGCATTAAAAGGCTAGTGTCGACTGGAATTATTGAGCCATTCGATTTCTAATCATATGGAGTATGCGAATATTGTCTCCTTGAAAAATGAATCGTGCCCCCTTTAGTGATAAAGGGACACGAGCAAGTGATTTATTGGGACCAATGCATACCGATATATGTGGTCCAATGAGCATCACCGTAAAGGAAAATTATGACTACTTCGTCACTTTTACCGATGACTTAAGTAGATATGGGTATGTTTACTTAATCAAAGATACCTCAATATTTCGAGGTAGAGGTAATTAGTTATTTACATTTACAAGAGGCTGTCAATTTAACTAACTAACTAACTAACTATTATGGGACCCATTATATATTGATATAATGAGAAAATATTACTCAATAAGTTGAGCGAATATATGTTTATTAATTTATCACATTATTGTTGTATGATCAAATTAATATTTAATTATGTAAGATAATTTAACATAAGACTTATAAGTATTTGTGGGACAAATATTATAAGACAAAAATGGACCCATATAAACTCAAAGGCACCGGTTTTTAGAGATGATAGGACACTTGTCCTAAGTCTTCTATTTTGTCTAAAAATCTTATGACACAAGCACCACTTGTGATGTTGCCTCTACCTAATATGACACTACCAATAAAGCATTTGCATGTGATTTTTTAGAAGACAAAAATGCTCTATAAAGAGCTATATGGCCTGAACCTTCAAGTGTAGAGAAGAACATTTTTTGTTCTCAATTTTTTTCATACTTATTCTCTCTAAAATGCTCCTCTCTTCCTCACATGCAAGCTCCTCGAAAAAACCACTCAAATACTAATATTTGTGATATACTACTAGTGTAGTAGTATTGGTAATATTAGTAATAATTAAGGGTACATTACTACATAATATATAGTTAACATTAAGTAGTAATTTTTGGGTTAAATCTCGGGTGCAATCAAAAGGAGGGCTCCTAATATAGAGTCTTGGAGGATCATCCTAATACTTATCATAGCTCAAGAATAAGTGAAGGTATGAGACCTTACTTGTGCCAATTTCGTGTTACACAACAATGTAAGGAACATTGTTTTTCTTCCTTATTCTTTTATTTTGTTATACATGAACTAGATCTAAATGAACTTAAGTTAATATGTTAATTAGTTCACTATTAGAAGAGTATAATAATAGGTATATGAACCTAACAATTGGTATCAGAGCCAGGTTACGATCCTGGGACCTGTGGGTTATGGGCCCACCATGCTTTAATTATGCTTTAATTTTCTTGCTCTGATACCAATTGTTAGTTTCATATACCCATATTAGACTCATCTAATCATTTTATAAATTACGTATAATTTATATTTATGTGGATCTAGTTGCATGCATGACAAAATAAGGAGAAAATGATATTTCTTACATACAATATGGACCGAAATATTGGGGCACAAATAAGGACACCTTCCTTATTTATTTTTGAGCTTAGCAATAATGGATGATCCTCCAACCTCAAGTGTAGAGATATTCCTTAATAATTGTACCCAAGACTTTCCCTTAAATCTAATATACTAATTAACTATATTAATATACTAGTTAACCTTAAAATGATTCTAATAATATGTATTACTACACTAGTAATAATATTTATGACAATATTAGAATAAGGATGAACAATGTAAGAAATCTAAAACTCATTTTAGAGAGAAGGAGGAGAAAATATGAGAATGATAAGAAATTAGAGAGAGATGAAAAATAAGAACAACTTCTTGTTTTTCTAAGGGGGTGCCGGTTGGGTGTTCACATGGGGAAGGGTGGTTTTTCTTCTCAAGACTCCTTTTGGCCTTACCCATAATATAGAGTAGGTCCTAGGGTGTTTAGGCATGCTTATGGTGATGATTATGTCCTAAGCATGCAATAAACTAATGAAAAAATCATCACCCACTAACCCCTTATACCAACCAGTTTTTATACATAAAATGGACCTTCATTTTATCTTTGTAATTTGTCATTTGTAATATGTTGTGACATGTGACATGTAACATGTCATTAGTAATATAAATGCATATTTAACTAATTAAATATCATTTCAAATTAAATAAATTACATTTAACAAATAAACAAGTAATTCACAATTACATGTATATAAAATGGGTCACATTAAGTCTAGTTAATATAATCTACAACATCTTGTAATTATAACTAACGAATTACTCTTATCTCAAATGTTTCACAAACATTAATCAATTTTAATAATATAACAAATTAATTACTAAATTGAATCTTATTTAATCAAATTACAATAAGATATATATATATATATATATATATATATATATATATATATATATATATATATATATATATATATATATATATATATATATATTCTCACTCACTATCATAAATTGTTCAATTTTAAGGAATTAATTAATTTGTATCGACATACAATTAACCAACTTATCTATTAAGGGAATTGTCCTATTGGTGTGACCTTAAGGGATCAACTGATCACCATCGTTAAACGACAGTAATGTCAAACTCTAGTTAGCCAATCATTACCGATTAATGTTGATCAGTTGACTTTATAATTGAATCATCCCTTACGTAGTCTTATTATGAGATTTAATTATGATGTTTAATCATGTGATCGCACTATTGTTGAGGACACTTACTCCAACAATCTCCCACTTGTCCGAGACAAGTGTGTGTCACCAATTCTATTGTCCTATTACATCATCTCCCACTCAATCCAAGGTGTCTTGCAGGTCGTACTTGTATTTGATCATATCTTGAGTGGTTTCCTCGATCTGGAGAGTAATTGTTTCACCGGAATTATCTACCGTAGATACCTTCCAAGCGTGGCCACGCATTTTCAGTTCACTGCTCCTCGAGTGGCCCTGAGATTTAGATAACCCTGACAAGGGGATGGACAATTCCTATCGTACTATTCCCTTCGTATAGCCACAGTTCATCATGACCCAAAAGATACCCATTTGACTTCAGTTACGACATTCGTAGAGCATAAATCAAAGCCAATCAAAACTGTGCCAACTTGGGCAAATGGTCTTTAGTCAAAGAATTGACTCAAAAGAATACTATAGTAGCTCTCGCCACGACCAGGCTTTATAAAAATTACCAGAACTCTATAAGCGGTCACTGCCCGACAGAGTGTCCCATACAGTCTGCCTATGTGATAGACTAATTATCCCATATGACTCTATGGCACTTGAACTTGCCATCAATCGCATCACACTCTAGTCACTTCAAGACGTTACCTTATATAGGCAACTAGGGCCCAATACTATGTTAATCCAGTTCACTTTAATAGGGTTCAACGTTGTCCTTACAACCTATTTGGATATAACAAAGTAATAAAAGAGATTTTAATAAAACTCAAACGATGAATGTAATATCACATATGTAAAATTGATACCATATCAATTACTATATAATCTATAATCCATACTTAATATTGTATCTAACTATACATCTCAACTCAATTGAAATGGCATGACTTATCATGCTTAGCCTATAAAAAGACTTGGTTAGCAAGTTTTAGCAATACTTTGCACTTTCCCTAACCTTACTATATACTATTTCTCATTCTTGTGCATAATCTTGTATTATGAGAACTTCTTTGAGTACGTGTCTAGATCCAATATGGACATAAGCTTTCTTGCCTTAAAAAACTCCCACTGTCCTCACAGTGTGTAAGGATAGGACCTTCGGTTATTGGAACGAACTACCTAGTTCCTCCAATTCATAAAACCGAACCCTAATATCATCCCTTCCTTCTTGCATATCTCATTATTGCAAGTGTACTCAATTTCCATTGTGTATATCTCATTTTTCAACTGCCTTGGATGTTCCTAGCAGATATCCTCCTTAAATAATATAGCCAAGATGGTTCTCTAACCACCCTTATGTGTTTAGAATATGGTTTTTGTGTAACTCCTTGCACATAAATCCATCTCAATTCTAAATGCTTAGCTTCAAGTATAAGAAATTTAAGAACGGTGATACATCTTAGCGTAATGAATTAATCCCGCAGCGGAAGCATGTGGATTCAATTTCTACATGTTCAATACTTTTGAACTTGTCAAGATTCTTATTAACATAAGAATATTCATTTAACGCTAATATCCTTTTAGAACTATCTTTATAGGCCTGGATACCTTAGAGATGTATTATTCTTCTCCTAAGTCTTCCATCATTCAAAATGATCAATATGTCCCTTACATATTGATGCCTGTCGTTGTGTGCACCAAAAATAATATTTATAAAACCTATTAGAACTAACAGAAGCTAGTGGTAACAGGATCGATCCGCAGGGAGGTAGGGAGATTATAGTTGCTTTTAATTTTAGTCTAACGGTAACAGTGAGGGGGGGTTTTAATGTGAATTATAACTAAATCTAATAACATAAACTAAATAAACGAATAATAGTAGCAAAAGATGTAAACAATGATAAAATAAATGCTAAGACGGTCGGTTCACTATAGCTGCAATGACACAAAATCCTAGGCAAGTCCGAAATACAGTCGTGTAGGATGGGTTAAACAAGTCCTCTCGGTCCAAGTTAACTAGAAACTACTTTCGGCCTATGCTACTAGTCCCTAAGTCTCACTAATGCTAGCTCTCGCCCTGAAAAGTGATTCCTAAAGCCTAAATTACATTATCTCTCGATCTCAGCAATTTAGTCGTCTCAACTCGTTAATTAATGCCCTTCCCTATCTTTCGATCTATGGGTTGGTCAAAACTAAGCATCTAACAAGTCTCCTCTCGGTCTCATTGTTAAATATTGCACTTAGCGAATTATACGGTGCTAATCAGACATGAAGTCAGTCGGTCGACCAGCTACCCCAGTCGATCGACCAACCGGCTCAGTCGGTCGACTAGTTAAGCCAGTCGATCGACCAAGCCCTAATGCGGGGTCACACCTATTCTAATGCCATCTACGCCATAGATCCCCTACATCTTAGCACGGGGTGTTTAGCTACTCATACTACTGATAATAACAACAACTAATTTGATAATAGGCATAAAGGATTGCATAATTGAAATAATTAACGAAGAAATACGCATAAAACTATAACTAGGGCTTTGGAATTTTATCTAGTAAGAATTAATACTAATAAAACGATATAACAATGCTGGAATTTAAAAGATTAGGATTACCGAAGCAAAGGAACAAGATGAATCCGAAAGCATAGTACGAACTTTATTGAGATTTCTAAACTAAAAGTAATGAATACCGAATGTATGATAGGAATTAGATCCTAATGATCTCTGATGCCTTCTCTGAAACATAGGGTTACGTTATATAGAAATATCACGTAACTCTTATCATAAAACCTAATTACAGTGGGCTTTCTTGCGTCTTCTAATTTCCGTCAACTCGTGGGGTGGTCAATTGACCACTTGGACCAGTCGATCGACCAAGAGCGTTGTACAGTAATGCATTCTGACGATTCCTGCAGCACGCACCGATCTTAAAACACCTGCCATTTCTTCGTTACTTGGTCAAATCAGGCGTTCTACACGGCGTTGGAAAGCTAAAAGGATAAGATTTCACCTCCAATTGGAATCACTCGATTATCAGATATAGAACTCGAGATATAGCCATCTGAATAAGGCTGTAATGTCGAGAAGCATTCTGACGGTCTATAGACCATGTGGGTCAGTCTATAGACCACTGTAGCTGGCAATCTGCTTCTAAAACTCTCGTAAATATGTCTTTCAGGCCTTGAAATGCACACCAAGTTCATCTCTCGAGTCACTACTCCATGTCAAATGCAATGCTAAGTACTCGGGGACGGATTTGGCTCTTTTCTCGCTGGATTCTTCACATTTCTGCAATATTATACAAAAACACGAAAGTAGACGAAAATAGGGAAAATAGTAGCATAAACTACATATTTTAACTCTGAAATGTGTGTAAAATAAGGTGTAAAATATCATATAAATGACACGCATCAAACTTCCCCAAACCAAACCCTTGCTTGTCCCCAAGCAAGAAGATCCTAAAACCTAATGGAACGAATTCAATCTCAGAGCGAAAAGCAAACTGCAAAGCCTAAACCAATTTAATGCTAAAAAACAACAATCAATTAACAATATGAATCATGCAAACGAGTTGTGTAGTCGTTAAAAATAAAGCTGGACCGTCGACCTTGCAAGACCTTTAAAAATTGGACTCTCACGGGTTACTCTTCTCTCATGAAGCAAAGGGTAAGCATATATATATATATATATATATATATATATATATATAAGAGAGGAAGAGAAATAGCCACTCACCTAGACTACGACCCACATAATCATGCATGCAACTATTATGATAGACAATTCTAACTACCGTATATACATTCCAACCGAACAAGGTCCTGTCACAGCCGAGGACTTACAAAAGTATGGTAGAGTGAGGCAATGGGTAAGAAAAGGCAAAATATTTATGGGAATGTGGAGGTATAGGTGATCAAGCTAGTACCTAAACAAAACCATACGACAGCATCCATTTCCAACTCAACTATAGAATTAAGCACAATGCCCTTCATTTGGCACAAAACTCACCAAACCGAACTGAAAATACTCCTCGATAAATGTAAATAAAACATAGGAGTGAAACCGTCTCAAACATTTTTCCAATTTTTTCTTTCTTTCTTTTCTTTCTATTTTTTCGGTTTTTTTTTTCTTTTCATTCACGTTTTTTTTCTCTTTTTTTCATTTTTCAATTCTTTTCTCATCTTCCTTTTCTTCATTAAATACCAACTCCAAATCACTGGATACAAGCCAAACTTGGCACAATAAATTATATACCGTAAAACAATCTATACTAGCTTGACAAGGCAGGCTAAATTTGGATGTAGCTAAGGGTCAACAGGCAAATTTGGCTAATGTGGAGTTCAATGGATAAAGATGAAATAAAGGGGAAATTGTAAGCACCTCCCTGCATGTGACACCAACCACTAACCCGAATGTATGCAGGCAAAAAGCAATTGAATTTCATAAATGTGCAAATTAATGATACATGATATGCAAGGAGTAACTACTCACAATCCTACATGAACTGGACACAAATGACACCAGTTATATGAGCTCTAATCCTTGAAAATTATAAGTAGGTTGCCAAAATTCAGGTCAAGTCTATAATCCAGCAAATATTTAAACAAAAACTCGTAGTTATGCATATGTGATTCTACTAATAACATGTCAATTAAGCAAGGCTTAAGCGTAAACAGCTGAAAATGCAATGTCATCATTGAAATACTACCGTTCCGACTCAACCTATATGCTAAAATAAAGGTGAACTTTTTTTTGAATTGTTTTGAAATTTTTGAAATTTTTTGAATTTCGTATATATAAGGGAAATAAAATAACAAATGCAAACTGAAGTGCAATAAAAGTGAAACAGAAATGAAATACAAATATGTGAATGCAATGCAAAACCCTTCCTCAAACCAAATCACACAATGCCCTCATTGTGCAAAATCATGTAATGAAATAAAAGGGAAACAGGAATTTGCGACAAAATTAACTAAATAAGACATGAAGAGGAACTCGGAAACTCACAAGACTTTAAGCGCAGAAGGAAACCTCCCCAAACCAGCGTGAGCTAGGAGGTTTCAGTAGCCAGCAGTACTTCAGTACCTGAAAAGACAAACAATACCACGCGTAATTCCGAGAAAGCAATTTATGAAACGCAAAATTATGTGCACAATAAGGAAACGAAAGAAAACAGAAATAAATCGGAGAATAAAGTGGAGAAATGACTCCCTCAACAACCCAAATTGACCAAACACAGCAGGGGAATGATCAAAAACAGGTACAGCAGCGGGCAATGGTCGATCGACCACCTTACCTAGTCGATCGACCAGAGTGACAGGATCAGAAGCTCCTGGAACTGTAGCGCTCAGTCGATCGACCATACTGGCCAGTCGATCGACTGAAATACCTGCTCTAACTTTCTGATTTCTTCAATTAGCTCAATTGAGCTAACAAGGTCTATGAACCTGCAAATACACGTAATAACGCGCCCAAAATTGCGCAAAACCTAAAGTAACTGTCTAAAGTCTAAATAAATCCTAAGCAAACTTATTAAAGCGAAGTCTCGCGCAAACCAAAACGATAAAAAGTCTAACAAAAGCAATAAAATGTTTTCAAAAGTCTTAATCAACTAATAGTTGATCAAGAATGGCCACGGAATGGCCCACTTGCTCGGCTTCTGGCTACAAGAGGTAGCTTCCGCGGTGCTCATCTCAGAAGCTGGACTCCACTCTACTCCGACTGGGATACTCAATGGATGATCTCTAGCATCTTCCCAAGCATGACCATCATCTTCTAGCTCCTCACACTCAAGATCAGGCTCCAAAATTTTGACTGGCTCCTTCTTCTTGGGCTCCTCATCTGGCTCCTCGTCAGTTGCATAGCTCAGACATCCCAAATCGCCTCTCTGAACAATGGCCTCCTTCACAGCCGGAGCGATCAGCAGTTCCTTATTCCCCAAACCGGTTCCTGCAACATCCAAAATAAGAGAATCGTCCTCCATATTGCTCCCAATCTGGGGCGGAGGTGTCATAACAGGAATAGGTACAGGTAAGGAAGTAGGAATCTCAACATGAGATTTCTTTTCAGAAATCACATTGCAAGTAACGGGGCACATAGGATCTCTCTTTTTATGAGACTGGGCAAACAATATGGAGTGCTTTCCTACCTTAAATCTCAAAGTTCTTTCCCCTACATCAATTATTGCACCAGTAGTGTGCAGAAACGGTCTTCCCAAAATAATTGGGGTGTTGACATCTTCAGGAATATCCAAAACAATAAAGTCAACAGGAAAAAAGAACTTTTCAGTTTGAACATGCACATTCTCTAAGACCCCAACTAGCTGAACTGAAGAACGGTCAGCCATTTGTACAGTCATATCAGTAACAGTAAATCTAGTTAAGTTCAATTTCTTAGCCAGACTCAAAGGCATAACACTGACACTAGCCCCTAAATCACATAATGCCTTCTCAATTGAGAAGGTACCAATATTACAGGGGACAGAGAAACTACATGGGTCGATTTTACGATCGCGAGTGTGAGTTAAGTATGAACTAGACTCCTCAGTTAAATGCACAGACTCGACAACATTCAAAGACCTTTTCTTAGCTAGTAACTGTCTCATAAACTTCATATATGCAGGTATTTGATTAACTAGCTCTAAGAAAGGTATTTGCACATTAAGACTACGCACTAAATCTTTGAATTTATCGAATGTTACCTCGTCTTTGGTTGGCACTAGTCGCTCTGGATAAGGGGTTATCAGTAGTAGCTTTGCCCTCTCTTCTAGGTCTCTCATACCGGCATCAGTGGACTTAGGCTGAAAATCCACTACTTTGTCCTTGTTGTAGCTCGAACCTTCTTCAGACCGTCTCAGAAATGAACCATTAACCGTCGTGGGGTCATACCTTGGAACCGGAAAGGACCCATCAGCATCCGGATCTTACCTCGATAATTTCGGAGCCGTCGTACCCTGAAACAAGAAGTCTCTCAAGTTATCAGGCATTGGAGGACGGATTGGTTCGACATCAGCTGCTTCCTCAGTCGATCGACCAGTGGGGTCGGTCGATCGACCACTCTCTTTTTTTCCAGAATGGTCAGAAGGATCAGAAAGTGTCGCTGAAGAATTAAGGGTGGTCGATCGACTGGGTGATGCGGTCGATCGACCGTGATTACTATTGATCGTCTTTTTCTCGCCTTTTTCTTCTTCCCTTTTTAAGCAGCTTTCTCGGGTCCATCAAGAGTAGCCCCGCTCCTCAGCATCATTGCATGTACGGTCTCAATTCGCTGATTCAGAGAGCGAAATTGACTCGGTATCTCAGCTACATTCTTATCTAATGTGGCAAATTGAGATTTCTGCTCCGTGATTGAGACCTCATTCGTCGCATTACTTTTCTGTACCTCCACCATAAGCAGCTGCACTAGACTTGTCAACTCTGCAACTTCATTATTCGACTCTTGCTGTAACGGAGTGGATGATGGTAGGGTTACATAAAAAGGCACATATGGTTGATGCGGTGAAGTAGGAGCGTAATTATACGCATTGTCGAGCTTAAATTGATGAAAATCAAACATCTTCTCCATAGGCCTCATGCATGTATCAGCTATGTGTCCAACTCCGCCGCATATCCCACAAAACTCCACCTGCTGCTTCTAAGAATGGAACATGGGTGGACTCTTCTGAAGTACTGTAGATAGGACCTGTAGGACCTAACAAAATAACACTAGAGAAGATGGTAAGAACTGCCTCAAGGTACTCAGGCTTCCTTTGAGGCGAAACACAGACTAAAATAAAAAACAAATAAAACTAGCGCTGCCTCCCCGGCAACGGCGCCAAAATTTGATGCCTGTCATTGTGTGCACCAAAAATAATATTTATAAAACCTATTAGAACTAATAGAAGCTAGTGGTAACAGGATCGATCCGCAGGGAGGTAGGGAGATTATAGTTGCTTTTAATTTTAGTCTAACGGTAACAGTGAGGGGGGTTTTTGATGTGAATTATAACTAAATCTAATAACATAAACTAAATAAACGGATAATAGTAGCAAAAGATGTAAACAATGATAAAAGAAATGCTAAGACGGTCGGTTCACTATAGCTGCGATAGCACAAAATCCTAGGTAAGTCTGAAATACAGTCGTGTAGGATGGGTAAAACAAGTCCTCTCGGTCCAAGTTAACTAGTATCTCCTTTCGGCCTATGCTACTAGTCCCTAAGTCTCACTAATGCTAGCTCTTGCTCTGAAAAGTGATTCCTAAAGCCTAAATTACATTATCTCTCGATCTCAGAAATTTAGTCATCTCAACTCCTTAATTAATACCCTTCCCTATCTTTCGATCTATGGGTTGGTCAAAACTAAGCATCTAACAAGTCTCCTCTCGGTCTCATTGTTAAATATTGCACTTAACGAATTATATGGTGCTAATCAGATACGAAGTCAGTCGGTCGACCAGCTGCCCCAGTCGATCGACCAACCGGCTCAGTCGGTCGACTAGTTAAGCCAGTCGATCGACCAAGCCCTAATGCGGGGTCACACCTATTCTAATGTCATCTACGCCATAGATCCCCTACATCTTAGCACGGGGTGTTTAACTACTCATACTACTGATAATAACAACAACTAATTTGATAATAGGCATAAAGGATTGCATAATTGAAATAATTAACGAAGAAATACGCATAAAACTATAACTAGGGCTTTGGGATTTTATCTAGCAAGAATTAATACTCATAAAACGATATAACAATGTTGGAATTTAAAAGATTAGGATTACCGAAGCAAAGGAACAAGATGAATCTGAAAGCATAGTACGAACTTTATTGAGATTTCTAAACTAAAAGTAATGAATACCGAATGTATGATAGGAATTAGATCCTAATGATCTCGGATGCCTCCTCTGAAACATAGGGTTACGTTATATAGAAATATCACGTAACTCTTATTTATAAAAGATTAGGATTACCGAAGCAAAGGAACAAGATGAATCTGAAAGCATAGTACGAACATTATTGAGATTTCTAAACTAAAAGTAATGAATATCGAATGTATGATAGGAATTAGATCCTAATGATCTCTGATGCCTCCTCTGAAACATAGGGTTACGTTAAATAGAAATATCACGTTACTCTTATTCATAAAACCTAATTACAATGGGATTTCTTGCGTCTTCTAATTACCGTCAGCTCGTGGGGTGGTCGATCGACCACTTGGACCAGTCGATCGACCAAGAGCGCTGTACAGTAATGCATTCTGACGATTCCTGCAGCGCGCACCGATCTTAAAACAGTTGCCATTTCTTCGTTACTTGGTCAAATCAGGCGTTCTACGCGGCGTTAGAAAGCTTAAAGGATACGCTTTCACCTCCAATTGAAATCTCTCGATTATGAGATATAGAACGCGAGATATAGCCATATTAATAAGTCTGCAATGTCGAGAAGCATTCTGACGGTCTATAGACCGTGTAGGTCAGTCTATAGACCATTGTAGCGGGCAATCCGCTTCTAAAACTCTCGCAAATATGTCTTTCAGGCCTTGAAATGTGCACCAATTTTATCTCTCGAGTCACTACTCCATGTCAAATGCAATGCTAAGTACTCGGGGACGGATTTGGCTCTTTTCCCGCTGGATTCTTCACATTTCTGCAATATTATACAAAAACACGAAAGTAGACGAAAATAGGGAAAATAGTAGCATAAACTACATATTTGAGCTCTGAAATGCGTGTAAAATAAGGTGTAAAACATCATATAAATGACACGCATCACATATAAGACTAGTAACACCACATAACTCCCACTAAACTCCATGTATAAACAGAACTACTCGACAATTCGAGTTTATCACATGACTCATGACCAAAACACAAAATTCAACTCTTTGACATCTACTTAAGATTTCTTCTTATGTTTTCATCCTACGTTAGGATAGTTACAATTCTCAAAAATCATGCAAGATGATTTTAAAATCTAACTGTCAAATCATATCCGAATTTAATAAAGCGTTGTTGTTGCGTGCAAAACCCTTTGCTACCAATCAACCAAGCTAAGTAAACATTTTCATGGTTATTCCCATTTCGGACTGTTGCGGAGTTGAAACTAGATAAAGTATCTTAATAAGTTACAGGCTTGTTAATTTCAAAAATAACATGACTCCTGTCCACTTTAGATTTCGAAGAAATAATTACTGATTTTGACCAAGAAGGAACATCTTCATACGTCTTATTCTCAGTTTTTGGCATCTTCCTACGTCTTATTCTCAGTTTGTGGCTTTTGAACATTTTCTCCCACTCTGTCTTTAAGAAATAATCCTCTTTTCTTAATAGACAGCATCACTAGCCACAGGCCCTTCATTCTCGTGATCTTGTAGCAAAAATGAGCACATGTTTACTATCGAAACAAGCTACAACTTAGGTACCATGCCTAATCATATCTCATATGAAAAGTAGATGATTGCGTTAACCATGTTTTGTTTTAGTGGAAAATTTAAATGCCAAATAAATTTTATAACAGAAACTACCTCCAACTATATTGTAAAGATGAGTCTACTTCAAAAGGAAGTAGAGAACCAATTGAGCAAGAAAATTAAAGCATTACGATCCGATCGTGGTGGCGAATATCTGAGTAAGAAATTTGATTCTCACTTACGGATTATGACCTTGTGTCACTACCTATAAAATCAAATAATATGAGTTGGATTGAGTTGTCGAACTCACTTTTGGGGATTTGCAATCCAAAACGGACACATTATTTTAAAGAAAGGTCAACCTGGAGATACCTAAAGTAGCAAGTCTATTTAACAAATGACATGGATCAGACACGCATATTACATGAATCAAGCTGCCATAATAGAGCCGGACTTTTTATGAGCTAACACGTTAGTCTAGATGAACTTGTATTACTTCACCATATATATATATATGTTTGTGACTCACAAAACTATCTCTTAAGAAGATAGAAGTATTTCTAAGACATAGAGTGGGAGTAGATCGTCACAAACATGTCTTATAGTCAATGTGTTACTTTTGAAAGTACTAGAACTATAATCTATTGAGATAGAGTGGGAGTAAAGTACACATGTCTTATTGTTAATATATTACTTTTCGAAAATAATGAAATATGACCTATTGAATGATCAATTGCGAGCAGTCCCAAATCGACTTTGTTGCATAATAGCCATAGCATTACAATCTCAAGAGTAGATTTACTTTAAGGCGATGGTCTCTTTAAAGTAAATAGGGCTTTAGAGTACCTAAAGGCATAGATTGACATGAAGATGTTAATCAAGATAAAACATGTTAGGAATTGCCACATTTCATTTTGATGAAGAATGGCAAATGATATTAAAAATTCACTTTTCTAAAATGGGAATTTAAAGAAGGATGTGTACGGAACACAAAACCTTAGATAAAAATCTAAGAATCCTAACATATTATACAAAGCTTACTTAAGCGGTCCTAGAATGGTCTTAAGCAAGCATCAAAGGATTGTAATTATCATACTTTTAGTTCATGTGATAATTGAGAATGGGTTCATTAACATGATTGAAGAATCATGTTTATATATGAAGTTAAGTGGAAGCCAAAATTATTTTTCTCATGTCTTATATGTTGATAACATATTACTCATTGAGAATAATATACCAATGCTCTCCTCTGTGAAAGAGTGATTGGGAGACTGGGAAAAGGTGTAATATATTCTAGATTTCCGAATCTATGTGTTAAATATTGAGAGCCATATGGTGATAAGAGTCTAATAATTATTATAACATAGTAATTAAGAGCATTATGATGATAAGTTCTGTCATATTTGTTTAAACATCAACATGGTTGAGTAGGTTGTTCATAGTGATAAAAGTGGAATTACTATGATAGAGTCATATTCATTCACTGAACCTAAATAAGTTGTTGATCACATGGAATCGATTTCTAATGTTTCCGCCATTAGAATGAATAAGTATGCCATTAAATGTACACGCCGTGATGAATCATATGCTTGGAGCATAATAAATCAATAACAAGTTAATTCGAATAAAGGTCTTTTGAAAGCCATAAAGAACATCCTTTAAGATTATTGAGAAGAATTGAGGATTCGTTCTTATGTTTGGATGATATACTAAGTTATGTGTTGAAGGGTTGCACAAACTCTAGTTTCCAAACCTATAAGGATTTATCGAAATCCTAGGCTGATTTTATTCACTTAAGAGTAAGAGGCTAGAGAAATGTTTTAGTTTCAACCATTGCAAGTTCTATAAATAGAATCTAAGTACATTGTGATAAGATGGTCAACATAGGGAATGAGAGTAGACCCCTCTACCAAAGACTTTATCACAAGTTATATGATAACAGTTGGAGCATCTTCCAAGTATAAGAGCCCAAGTCTAGTAAGAAGACTCGACATCTGCTTAGATAAATTCATGTCATAATAAATAACATTGAACAGAAGGAAATAGCAATACATAAACTTGGAATGTATGGATACATAGTATATCCACTTACCAAGCTTTTATTGCATTTTAACAAGTGTAAAAGGTACACTATAGATTATAAGATATGAAGTACTAATAGTGTATTGACTATTCATATATGATAATCACATCAATCGTTTGAGTTTCTTTAAACTCATACATTACTTTGTTATATCCAAATGGGTTGTTGAGAAAATATTAAACCCCATTGGAGTGAACTAGATTGACATAGTATGCGCCCCTAGTTATTTATAGGAGGTGACGTCTCGAAGTGACTAGAGTGTGATGCGATTGATGGCAAGTTCAAGTGTCATAGGGTCATATGGGATGACTAGTCGATCACATAGACAGACTGTATGGGACACTCTGTTGGGCAGTGCGCTTATAGAGTTCTAGAAATTCATAAAGCCTGGTCGTGGCGAGAGCTACTATAGTATTCTTATGAGTCGATTCTTTTGACTAGAGACTATTCGCCCAAGTTGGCACAAGTTTCTGAGTAGCTTTGATTTATAGTCTACGACTGTCGTAACTGAAGTCAAATGAGTGTATTTTGGGTCATGATGATATGTGGTTGTACGAAGGGAATAGTGCGATAGGAATTGTTCACCCCCTTGTCAGGGTTGTTTGAAATCTCAGGGCCACTCGAGGAGTAGTGAACTGAAAATACGTGGCCACGCTCGGAAGGTATCTACGGTAGATAAATCAGGTTCGACTGTTACTCTCCAGATCGAGGAAACCATTTAAGATATGATCAAATGTAAGTACGAGCTGCAAGACACCTTGCATTGAGTGGGAGATTGTAATAGGACAAGAGAATTGGGGACGCACACTTGTCTCAGACAAGTGGGAGATTGTTGGAGTATGTGTCCTCAACAATAGTGCGATCACATAATTAAATCTCATAATAAGAATACGGAAGCGATGATAAATTATATAGTCAACTTATCAACATTAATCAGTAATGATTGGCTTACTAGAGTTTGACATTACTGTCGTTTGACGGTGGTGATCAGCTGATTCCTTACGGTCACACCTATAGGATGAGACCCAAATAAATAATTAATTAATTGTATTCGATACAGATTAATTAATCCCTAATATGTATGAGTTAGATTTTGTATCTTATTGTAATGTGATTAAATAAGATTCGATTTAGTGGATTAGTATATTAATTTACTGAATTATATTGAGGTTTTATAAATATTTCGACGTATAGGTAATTAGTTATTTACATTTACAAGAGGTTGTCAATTTAACTAACTAACTATTATGGGACCCATTATACGTTGATATAATGGTAAAATATTAGTCAATAAGTTGAGTGAATATATGTTTATTAATTTGTCACATAATTGTTGTATGATAAAATTAATATTTAATTATGTAAGATAATTAAACATAAGACTTATAAGTATTTGTGGGACAAATATTATAAGAAAAAAATGGACCCATATACACTCAATGGCACCGGTTTTTGGAGATGATAGGACACTTGTCCTAAGTCTTCTATTTTGTCTAAAAATCTTATGACACAAGCACCACTTGTGATGTTGCCTCTACCTAATATGACACTACCAATAAAGCATTTTCATGTGATTTTTGAGAAGACAAAAATTCTCTATAAAGAGCTATATGGCCGGAACCTTCAAGAGTAGAGAAGAACATTTTTCGTTCTCAATTTTTCTCATACTTATTCTCTCTAAAATGCTCCTCTCTTCCTCACATGCAAACTCCTAAAAAACCACTCAAATACTAATATTTGTGATATACTACTAGTGTAGTAGTATTGGTAATATTAGTAATAATTAAGGGTACATTACTACATAATATCTAGTTAACATTAAGTAGTAATTTTTGGGTTAAATCTTGGGTGCAATCAGAATGAGGGCTCCTAATATAGAGTCTTGGAGATCATCCTAATACTTATCATAGCTCAAGAACAAGTGAAGGTAGGAGACCTTACTTGTGCCCATTTCGTGCTATACAACAATGTAAGGAACATTATTTTTCTTCCTAATTCTTTTATTTTGTTATGCATGCACTAGATCTAAATGAACTTAATTTAATATGTTAATTAATTCACCATTAGAAGAGTCTAATAATAGGTATATGAACCTAACACTCCATTCCACCCCGAATTCTCATTCCAATCCATTCCATTCCCAGACTTTGAACCAAACAGCCCCTTAATCTTTCAAGGATGGTGAAAGGGAAGGGTAAACTTCGTTCTTGGTCTAAACTTGAAAGGAACATGAGACTAAAGTTTCTACCTTGCTCTACCATGAATGATTTGTGGACTGAACTTAAGACCCTTAAACAAAACTCCTTAAGTGTTATTGAATATACTAAGTTGTTTGAGGAGTTACACTTTGTGTGTGACAAAGAAGTGGATTCTGTCCAAGAAGGAATCAGATTTTATCTTGGCTTGAAATATTAAATTGCTAGGAGAATTAACTTGAAAATGATGCACTCATATGGTGAATTTATTGAGTTGGGTTTGTATGTTGAGGATAGCTTAGAAAGGCCTAAAAACAATGAGGTCTTAGATAAGGGTAACATATTAGAGGCCATCAAAACAGTTGGGAAGGAGGAAGAGGTGAAATCTGAAAATGCAAAAAGAAGAAGGTGTATGCTTGGTCTCTCTTGAGTCTAAGGCGAAGGATGTTCATGCTCCTAAGAGGTAGGGTGTAGGTGATGTCATTACACTCCAAAAGAAGGAGGAACCATCCCCTACACCATCTACACAAGTCCTTGTTGAGAAAGAGCATGAAGCTGAACTTGTTGCTTGCTCAAGCGTCTACTTGAGTCCATTAGAGATATCCATTAACAAGAAGTTGTAACAACCTCTAAGCCTTAAGATGGATAGTTTCCTAAGCTCCTTTGAGGGTGAGA
The DNA here is from genome assembly GCF_048544455.1 of Silene latifolia. Classification (NCBI taxonomy): domain Eukaryota; kingdom Viridiplantae; phylum Streptophyta; class Magnoliopsida; order Caryophyllales; family Caryophyllaceae; genus Silene; species Silene latifolia. The sequence continues at coordinate 83,058,347 of NC_133534.1, forward strand.
TGTGTTGGGATTCAAGCAAGGATAGGGCAAGAGGGAAGTCTTGGGTTGTTCCATACTCAAGTGTACTAAATTTGACCTCCTACACCAGCCATGGCTTTTGCTTCAAAGTCAACATGTTGGAAGGTGTCACTTGTCACAAATCAGCTCCTCACTTTCATTGTTATATGTTGATAAGGTTATAAATCAGTCTTATTCAATTGGGTGCAATTTCATACATGTTAGTTAAGGAATCCAAGCATATGAATGTTAACATGTCTAAACTGTTTTGGAGTAATGAGTTGATTCATTTTGAGATGTTTAAAGGCATGAAGTATATTTCTTGGGTTTTGTTGATGCTTCTAGTAGGGTAAGTGTTTTTGAGATTATCATTCTTATTTTCTCAAGGTGGAAGTTATTTGTCAACAATGAAATTGATTCATTTAACACCTAGTGTCCAATTCTGAAATTCTGGTGTTTTGAGTTGAATGTTGTTCAAATTCATTGTGAGAGCTTGTCAGGACTATTTGGAACATCAAGGAGAGGTTATTTACATGTTTTTAATAGAGTTCATGCTCATTTTGGGAGGATTGTGTTGAGATTAAAATACCAAAACAGGAGCAGCCCCTTGAAAGCATTACTAGGCACCAATAGTAATGTTGTTCCTATTTTGGGGTTGGATTTAAATGAGTATATGTTGCTGGTCATTCAAGATAATGTGGTTGTTGTTGAGCTTAGAGTAAAGGCTCCTTGGCCTTAGGATGAAGGATACATGAGCTCAATTGAAGGTAAAACAAAAGGGAACATAAGTAAAATCAATGAGCCTTGTATTAGCACATAAATTTCGGAACCAACTGTGAGGGTTTCAATCCTAAGCCTTGGAAAATCCACCCCAATCAAAGAGAAGTTGAAGCATAGTGAACCATCAAATTTGGGAATGGTACAACCCTTCTCTTGCCATACACAATTCTGGTCTATGATCCGGGAAGAAGTCATGAGAATCCATAGTTGAGCTTGATTTTTTTATGAATAGGAGGACACGAACCTTGCCAACATGTCTCTTCATTTTAATCCAACAGAATTTGAGGGCAAATTCTTTTGAAGAAAGGGAGTTTGCAACAAAAGTTGTTGCATTGTGATTCATTTTTAAGCCAAAAGAAACAGTCCAAGGAAGGGTTCACAATTGAATGCATTTCATCGCTTTTTGAAGTGTCATTACAGCAAGCCTAACTTCCAAGCTATAGAATCTCAAGTTTTTCTCATGCAAATCCTATGATTCTTATGTCATTGGAAAGCTTGGGATATTAGCTAGCCAATGGATTTTGAATCACCTCCATATCAGGTCTATAGCTTGAGTTATAGCTGAAGCAAACAAACTACGCATTATTGTACAACCCATGACCTAGGTGAACTAAAAGTTCCATAACTCAAGATTAAACCCTTTAACTTATAAATGTAGCAAATAGGCCCCATAAGTTTCTCTTAATGTTCAATTCACCACATATCTTATTTTTAGTAATGAAATTTACTAAATTAAATATATTTACTATTATTAAAAGTCAAAATTATTGATCAAATATTAATCCTAAAATTCTTAATTATTAGATAACATGTTCAATTTTTTTTTTTTTTTTTTTTTTTTTTTTTTGTATTATGGTGAAAAAAAATCATAATATGAGAATTTTATTTTTAGTCAAGTTACAATGAAAAGTTACATGCCCAAATTTTTTTTGATCTTAAATTTGGTTCACATTTTTTTGTTGAATATGTAAATATTGTATTTAGTTTTTAGTAGATATATTTAAAATAATTTTTATAATAGAAAATAATGGGTTTTAGTTAAAACAAAATGGTAGAAAAATTAATTTGGGCTTAATTGCACATTTTTGAAAATTTATGGGGGGTAATTTGCTACAAATGAAACTTAGGGGGTTGAATTGCACATAACACATAATTATGGGGGTAATTTGCTATATCCCCGCTCAAGATTTACTCAATATTTAAGGTCGATTATTTTTGGGGGTGAAATGTAACTTCATTAGCTTTCCAATGAGCTATCATAAGCCTTAATATTCATCTAGAGCTAAGTGATATGGCTCCTAAAAGATGCGTCTAAATTCCTGAGTTGTTCTCCAACCCGGTTTTGGCCCGTCTTCTGTTTTGAGGTCCAGGAGCTTCACAAATGCCAAAGTCATGAAACAAAAGCCTAGAATGGATTATTTAGAGAGTTTGGATCAACTTTGCCTGGGTCATTGGTCCTAAAAGTGCAGAATTAAATAAGTAGCTTAAGGACACATTTTATCTATCAGAAATTGGGGTGTTTTAGAGAGTGGGTGAAATGTCACTTTCAACTTCCTTCTTTTGGCTAAACAAGGGTTGGGCACGACTTGGGACTCTTCTAACCTCTTGTGCTTGACGATTTGCAGCTGCCAAGGGCCATTCTCCTAAGGCTTATACATCTTATTTGACCTTTAGCAAGCAAACAAATTTGAACTCACTTTATTACTTTATGCTTTATGGTTTATTGTTTTCTAGTCTTTATATTCAGTTTATGTCAGATAAAATAGCTGTTATTTTGAGCTTTTGTAAGGCTCTTTCGCGGCCCTTAGATTTAGAATGAATGGTGGAGATTGTATTGCCTTAGTCTATATAAACCAAGCAAACCTAATGTAACAATCAGATTGAGTTTAAGATTAAAATTATGAGTCTGAAAACTGAGTTTTCTACTTATTCTTCTTGCTTAGTGCGGAAAAACCTCCATTTTCTTAGTGCTTTGGGGCGGAATTTAGTCTTTGCTTCGCGATCTTGGACGAGATTCCTAGTCTTAGACTGGCTTCGTGATCTCGTCTAAGTCATGTCCTTGTTTAGTTCCTTCTTTTCCATTTTCATTTCAGTCACCAATACAACCTATTTTCGAGTTTCTGTCCAAAATCGAGTCCTTAACGTTTTACTTAACTAAGGTTAAGTTCCTCCTTAACAAAACACCATCAAAGTTATAGTAAGTTGAACGCAAGAACCAACTATTTATATTCAAAGTTATAGCACCTTATGACCTTTAAAGATTAAAGGTCTTGACAAGGAGCTAGCTTAGTGATGCGTGTCTTTTATATGATGTTTTATACCTCATTTTACACGCATTTTAGAGCTCATTTTAGTAGTTTAACCTATTATTCTCCCTATTTCCGTCTACTTTCGTGTTTTTGTACATTATTGTAGAAATGTGAAGAATTCAACGGAAATCGAGCTAAATCCGTCCCCGAGTATCCTGCATTGCATTTTGACGTGGAGTATTCACTTAAGGAACGAGCTTGGTGCGCATTTCAAGGCCCGAAAGACAAATCCACGAGATCATAGAAGTCAAGTACCAGCTAGAGCAGTCGATCAACCACTACATTCAGTCGATCGACCAACTCACGGGCTCCAGAAGCTACTCTACACTGCTAGTCAGTCGATCGACCGCCCTGCTTAGTCGATCGACCACATCGCTGCTTCAGACGAGAATTAAAAGATCGAGGAACTTGAAGCCCATGGTGTTTAGGTTTTAATAATAAGTGTTACGTATATTTTCTATATAACGTAACCTAGTTTCCAGAGATTTTCATCCAGTTTTTACCTCACTTTACATTCAGTTTAGTTTTATAAAATAATTAGGGTTTGGGAAACTATTTTCGCATTGGATTTTCGTTGTGCTTTCAATCATTCCGTTACAATCCTTCTGCAATTTCGGTATTCACTTGCTCTTATTCCAGTTCATCTTTATTGCGTTGATAGTTTAGAAATTGCTAGTTAGTTTCCCGAAACCGTAATTACCGCTTTATGTTAATTGTTTGTTCAACTGTTTTAAGCATGAATTCAGTAATCTATATCGTCAATATTACTATTATTTTCATCATAGTTATGAGTAGCTAAATTGCTTGTGCTAGGATGTAGGGGAATTATAGTGTAGGCGGCAATAGAATAACACGGCCTAAATCGCATGTCAGTCGATCGACTGCCTTGCCTGGTCGATCGACTGACCACGTGAGGTTTACCTTCGTTTTAATTGATTTAAATGTTATATTTGACGAATCGAGTACACACGACTAGTTGAATGCTTAATATTTGACTGACCCATTAGATCGAGAGATAGGGACAGTTGTTAGATCACCAATTAAAATGACTAAACTATGTTGAGATCGAGAGATAGGTAAAGTTTAGACCGTTAGTCATTTTTCAGGACGAAAGTTAGTATTAGTGATATTAGGGACTTATAGCGAGATTGAAAGATGCTATCTGTTAAGAGTGGACCGAGAGGACCTCTTGTTTCCCGCCTCATGTGTTTGATTTAGACCGACTTAGTTTGCTGCCGCCGAAACTATAGTGAACCGACCATCCTAGTACCCCTCTTTTATCTGTTTTATCCGTTTATTTAGTTTATTGTCTTTTATTGCTGTTAGTATAGACCAAATCAATTCCACCCCCACTTTCGTTACCTTAGACTAAATTAGACAATTAGAAATTACATTCGCCTCCTCGTGGTTCGACCTTGTTACCACTAGCCTAGGTTAGTTTTAATAGGAGATTATAAATTTTATTTTTGGTGCTCACAACGACGGGTATCAAATTTTGGCGCCGTTGCCGGGGAGGCAATTGTTCTAATTTTTAGTTGTTTTTATTTAGTCTTTATTTAGTTTAAGGGACTTCCGTTCCTTCAATTTTTTTTTATATTCTTTTTGTAGTTTCTTCTTATGCGCAGGGCACAGGGTGGTGAACTAGTACCATTCAATCCTGAGATCGAGAAATCCTTGCGCGAGTTGAGACGATCACAAAGGGTATTACCGACAGAGGAAGAGCTGAGTACTCTGTCAAGTTACTACGAGAACGCTCTATTCGAAGAAGATCCACCTACATCTCCTGCCTCTACTTCTTCAGCTAAGACAGTCACTTCTCCAGAAATTCCAGTCATGGCTGAAGAAGCAACCATTGCCAGTCACTCAGAGCCGACAGCTGCGAATCTCTATAAAGGATTCGAACTACCTGGGGAGGCGAGAAAATTCGAGCCGAAGCCTTCCTATATTAACCTGGTTGAGAGAAACGATTCGGGGAGCCGCAAATGAAGATGCAGCCAAGCATATGGAGATTTTTATTGATTATTGCTGCTCTATACCCCCGCCGACCGGTGTGACCCAAGACCAGATTAAGGAGACCATGTTCATTTTCTCTCTTCGTGATGCTGCAAGAGAGTGGTATAGAGATCTGGATCGAGCCGCTCATGGGATCACCGACTGGAATTCTTTGGCCTTGGCATTCTACAAGAAATACTTCTCTGCCTCGAAGACGAATTCCATTAGAGCTCAGATCACGAGCTTTAAACAAGGGCCTGATGAGAACTTTCATGAAGCATGGGTCCGTTTCAAGAAACTGGTGCGAACCATACCGCACCATGGGTTCGAAAAATGGAGTCTTTGCAACCAGTTCTATAATGGGCTGTATGACAATCGAGGGCTATTTTGGATCTTTGCAGACCAATGGCCGATTTCTTTGAGAACATGGGAGAGACTAAGGGGTGGAAGATCATTGATGATTTGGCCACTCATAAGGCTGAATATGGGAATTCGAGAGGAAACAAGAGGAGAGCTGCTGAATCTTCCTCTGTTGCTGCACTTGAAGCTCTCACTGCAAGGTTTGACAAATATGAGTTGGGAGGAGCTTCTAAAGGAGGGATGTACCATGTTAATGCTGTTTCAGACGGTCCTTTCGTCTGTAGAAGATGTGGAGCTGAGGGGCATGTCTCAGAGAATTGTTCTGTCCCCTTTGAGTCTTGCGCTGCCTTTCAACATTATAGGCAGACAAACATGTACTATGAGCCTAATGTTCATCCCAACTTGAGGTGGAGTAGCCAGAATGTCCTAAATCCAACTCCACCTCCGCAGCAGTAGCAGCAGCAAGCCTATGTACCCCCTCATCATAAGCAACAACAATATCAAAAACCTCCCTATGTGCCGCAGCAGCAACAATCTCAAAATTCCGAGTTTGCTGAGTTGAAGAATATGTTGCAAAAGGAGTCCCAAGCTAGAGAGGCTGGAATGAAACTTTTAGAAAGCCAAATTGCTCAGTTGGCTAGCAAGAGTACCACTCGAGCTCCGGGACACTTACCGACTCAAACTGACCAGAAAGAGACCCTAAATGCCATAACTTTGAGGAGTGGGTCTACCCTGGAGGGGCCTGCTATGTTCGAGGATGCCACTGCAAAAGATGAGGCGAAACCGAGTCAAAACAAAGCTGGAACGAGTAATAGAAAGAAAAAGGCGTCTACCAGGTATATCAGTCGATCGACTGACATACCCGGTGGATCGACTGAAGTGCGAGTTACAGAAGCTTCTGGTTCTGTTCAACTGAGTCGATCGACTGACATCACTGGTCGATCGACTGAGATCGCTGCTGATAGTAAGATTTTTCGTCCTCCGATGCCCGACAACTTGAGGGATCATTTGTTTCGGGGTACGACGGTCCCGAAAATATTGGGGAAAGACCCGAGTGCTGATGGGTCAGTCCCGGCTCCGAATTACGACCCGATGTCGATCAATGGTTCACATTTGAGACGGTCTGAAGAGGGTTCAAGCTTCAACAAGGAGAAAGTAGTGGACTTTCAGCCTAATTCCACGGATGCCGGCATGCGTGATTTAGAGGAAAGGGCGAAGCTGCTTCTTACAGCCCCGTATCCAGAGAGACTAGTGCCGACAAAGGAACAGGTATCTTTCGGTAAATTTGAAAATGTTGTTCGTAGTCTTAACGTACAAGTGCCTTTCCTTGAATTAGTGAATCAAGGGCCCGCTTATATGAAATTCATGAAGCAATTGCTTTCTAAAAAGAGGTCACTTGAAACCGTGCATACTATTGCACTAACTGAGGAACCTTGCTCTTACTTGACTCACACTGCACCCCATAAGCTAGAGGACCCGGGTAGCTTTTCCGTTCCTTATAATATAGGTACCTTCTCTATTGAGAAGGCATTATGTGACCTAGGAGCTAGCATTAGCGTCATGCCCTTAAGTCTTGCTAGGAAGCTAAAATTGACTAGGTTTGCGATCACGGACATGACATTGAGATGGTCGACCGATCTGCGGTCCAGCCTATAGGCGTCCTAGAAGACATCCCTGTGCAAATAGGGAAGTTTTTCTTCCCCGTAGACTTCGTAGTCCTAGATATGCCTGAGGATGCCCACATACTTATCATTCTAGGTAGGCCATTTCTGCACACTGCTGGTGCAGTTATTGATGTTGGTTCTGCGACCCTGACCTTCAAAGTAGGGAAGCATTCTATTGTCTTCGCCCAAACAGCTAGGAAGAAGGACCCTATGTGGCTGTCACCGTAATCTGATTTCGAAAAGAAATCATACTTTGTGCTTCCCGATACGCCCTGTCTCTACTCCTATTCTGTCATAACCTCTCCGCCCAGTTGGGAGCGGGTGGAGGAAGATTTGTCTATTTCGATATTGCGGGAGAGCTGGTTTGGGGAAGGAAGAGCCGCAAGTCGCTCCAGCTGTGAAGAAGCCGATCATTCAAAGAGGAGGTCTTGGTTGCCTTAGCTATGGCACTGATGAGGAAGTTGATGACGAGCCGGTCAAAGTGAGAGAGTCCGATTTAGATTCTGATGAGTCCGAAGAGATCATTGACTGGGGAGATATAGAAGCTGCTGGCCCGTTGAGTTCGGCGGATATTGAAGCTAAGAAGGGTGCAGCCAAAAAGATAAGCACCGTTGAGGCTACCTCTAGTAGCCAGAAGCCAACGAAGTGGGCCATACCATGCCATTCTTGATCAACTATTAGTTGATCAAATGCTTTATCAAACATTTACTTTATTGCTTTTAAGACTATTTACCGTATTTTGTGTGCGCAAGACTTCGCATTTTATTTTGCTTGCTTAGGATTTTATATGCTTTAGACTTTACTTTGGGTTTTGTGCAATTTTGGGCGCGTATTATTGTGCATTTGCAGGTTTTTAGACCTCATTAGCTCAAGTAATTGAGCAAATACGAAGAAATCAAGTACAAGAAGATTTTTTCGATCGATCGGTGGGCTATATAGTCGATCGACTGATCCGTAGTTTCCAGGAGCTACTGTTCCTTTCACCTCGGTCGATCGACTGAGTGATGTGGTCGATCGACCGACCTGCACTGATGTACCTGTTTACGACCACTCTCCTGCTATGTTTGGTCGATTTGCGGAACTAAGGGAGTTTTCTACTCCACTTTATCTTCCGTCACTATTTATTTCTTCTATTTTTCTTAATTTTGCACATACTACCGCTTCATCATTGCTTTCTCGATTTATGCATGGTACTTTGTTTGTCTTTTCAGGTACTTATTAGTAGTACAGCTGGCTACGGAAACCTCCTAGCTCACGCTGGTTTAGGGAGGTTTCCTTTTGTTGCGCTCAAAGTCTTGTGAGTTCCCGATTTCCACTTCATGTCATATTTATTTGTTTATTTTCTCGCAAATTCCCATTTCTCTTTTGTTCATTACATGATTTTGCACAATGGGGACATTGTGCGATTTGGTTTGGGGAAGGGTTTTGCGTCGCATGTCATTTGCTTGCATTCCCGTTTACATTTTGTTTTGCATTGCTTTTTCATTTCCTATATATATACAAAATTCAAAAAAATTAAAAATTTCATCAAATTTCAAAAAATGCACGTTTATTTTAGCATATAGGTCGAGTCGGAACGGTAGTATTTCAATGATGACATTGCATTTGTACCTGTTTTTGCCTACGCCTTGCTTGATTAACATGTTATTAGTAGAATTATATAAGTGCATACCTACGAGTTTTCGTTAATTATTTGCTGAACTTGAGACTTGACTTAGAATTTTGGCAAGCTACATCATATTTCTAAGATTTAGAGCCTATAACTGGTGACATCTATGACCAGTTTATCTAGGATGTGAGTAGTACTCGTTATGAGGCATGTTACATCAATGTGCATAAATATGAACTTAATCTGCTTAATACCTATATGCATTCGGTTTGTGGTTTGTTGACACATGTGGTAGAGCTTTCCCTTTATTCATTTTACCCATGAACTCCACACTGCCAAAAACATCCTTTTTGTCCTATTTATTACATCCTACATTTAGCATGTCCTTTGTCAAGCTAGTAGTCTATCTTCTTGGGATTGTTACTTAGTTTTTGGTAGCATTTGCTCTTATTTGAGATTTTGTTGGGAAGATGAAATGAAGGAGGAAAGAAGTTGAAAGGAAAGAAAAAGAAACAAAAAGAGAAAAAAAATGATTCGAAAAAATGGAAAAAAAAGCGTTCTGTACTGTTCATAGCAGTCGATCGACTGCCAATTCTGGTCGATCGACTGAGGTTCGAAAGAAAAGAAGAAATCAACTCGCAAAGTTCATAATCTTATATTTTGGCGATTTTTGCTCCCATGTTGCATTAGTATCTTATGGGGAGTTAGTTGATTACTTTTATACCGGGAGATTGTGAGATTTGTGCTTGCTATAGCACCGTTTCGTTTGATTTTGAGCAAGAAGAAGGATGTTGCCATATGGTTCCGTTTGGGTACTAGCTTGATCACCTGTACCTCCACTTTTCCATATATGTTTTGCCTCGTCTTACCCATACCTCACATATCCCATATATACCTCGGCATGTGTCAAGGTCATTTGTTGGTTGGAATGCACATGTACGGTCATAGAGATTACCTTCATATTATACTGCAGGCATGTTCTTATAGGTCGTAGTTAGGTGAGAGTCTCTACAAAATGAATTCTTTCTATCCTCTTATATATTCACCTGTGCTTATGTGCGATATGAGCGACCCGTGAGAGTCCGATTTGATAAGTCTCTTTAGTTGACGGTTCAGCAATTTTTAACGACCTCATAACTTGTTTGCATGATTCACATTACTAATTGATTGTTGGTTGTTGCATTAAAATGGTTTAGGCTTTACATGTTGTAATTCGCTCTGAGATTGAACTCGTTCCATTAGGTTTTAGGATCGAGTCTAGTTCTTGCTTGGGGACAAGCAAGGGTTTAGTTTGGGGAAGTTTGATGCGTGTCTTTTATATGATATTTTATACCTCATTTTACACGGATTTTAGAGCTCATTTTAGTAGTTTAACCTATTATTCTCCCTATTTCTGTCTACTTTCGTGTTTTTGTACATTATTGTAGAAATGTGAAGAATTCAACGGAAATCGAGCTAAATCCGTCTGCGAGTATCCTGCATTGCATTTTGACGTGGAGTATTCACTTAAGGAACGAGCTTGGTGCGCAATTCAAGGCCCGAAAGACAAATCCACGACATCATAGGAGTCAAGTACCAACTAGAGCAGTCGATCGACCACTACCTTCAGTCGATCGACCAACTCACGGGCTCCAGAAGCTACTGTACACTGCTAGTCAGTCGATCGACTGCCCTGCTTAGTCGATCGACCACATCGCTGCTTCAGACGAGAATTAAAAGATCGAGGGACTTGAAGCCCATGGTGTTTAGGTTTTAATAATAAGTGTTACGTATATTTGCTATATAACGTAACCTAGTTTCCAGAGATTTTCATCCAGTTTTTACCTCACTTTACATTCAGTTTAGTTTTAAAAAATAATTAGGGTTTGGGAAACTATTTTCGCATTGGATTTTCGTTGTGCTTTCAATCATTCCGTTACAATCCTTCTGCAATTTCGGTATTCACTTGCTCTTATTCCAGTTCATCTTTATTGCGTTGATAGTTTAGAAATTGCTAGTTACTTTCCCGAAACCGTAATTACCGCTTTATGTTAATTGTTTGTTCAACTGTTTTAAGCATGAATTCAGTAATCTATATCGTCAATATTACTATTATTTTCATCATAGTTATGAGTAGCTAAATTGCTTGTGCTAGGATGTAGGGGAATTATATTGTAGGCGGCAATAGAATAACACGGCCTGAATCGCATGTCAGTCGATCGACTGCCTTTCCTGGTCGATCGACTGACCACGTGAGGTTTACCTTCGTTTTAATTGATTTAAATGTTATATTTGACGAATCGAGTGCACACGACTAGTTGAATGCTTAATATTTGACTGACCCATTAGATCGAGAGATAGGGACAGTTGTTAGATCACCAATTAAAATGACTAAACTATGCTGAGATCGAGAGATAGGTAAAGTTTAGACCGTTAGTCACTTTTCAGGACGAAAGTTAGTATTAGTGATATTAGGGACTTATAGCGAGATTGAAAGATGCTATCTGTTAAGAGTGGACCGAGAGGACCTCTTGTTTCCCGCCTCATGTGTTTGATTTAGACCGACTTAGTTTGCTGCCGCCGAAATTATAGTGAACCGACCATCCTAGTACCCCTCTTTTATCTGTTTTATCCGTTTATTTAGTTTATTGTCTTTTATTGATGTTAGTATAGACCAAATCAATTCAACCCCCACTTTCGTTACCTTAGACTAAATTAGACAATTAGAAATTACATTCGCCTCCTTGTGGTTCGACCCTGTTACCACTAGCCTAGGTTAGTTTTAATAGGAGATTATAAATTTTATTTTTGGTGCTCACAACGACGGGTATCACTTAGGTAAATACGTATATCTTGGTCATGTCTTCCCCCTCTTGAGATCATCGAAAAGACGAGAACAAACATAAAATGACTAGAATAATATAGACCAAGGAGAGACATATTAAAGCAAACACATATTATAAAACAAGAAATAGTTAAACAAAAGCATGAAAAAGATAATATGTCTAATACATAGAAGAGAAGAGTATTAAGCCTTTGGGCCGAATAAGAGTGTAATAAGAAAATGGGCCGAATTGAACAATTACCAAAATAAAGTTCAACAAAAGTAGAGGAGATGAGACATAAGGTAGGACGAGGATGGGCACAAGGGATGTTGTGGTTTACCACATTTGGATTCACATAACCGGGACGGGTACGAAACTCAAGAGAGTCAAGACGATCAAACCTTGACCGGACCTGATTAGTTTGGTCGGTGAGGCAAGTGTCGAAATTAAGAACTTTCATTGACAACGCCTTTGTAGCCTCTAACATCATTCCCATCTCTGTCCTCATGCTCCTTCCATCCTTCATCAAAGAACCACCTTGGCTTACCAAGTCGTGCATGTGATTACCATGACGAGCTACCTCAAAACGAATATCACTTAAGCTCCGCTCCATCATCTTTAACCGTCCTTCCAACCCTCTCATCCACGCCATTACCTCATTGCTAATCCCATTAGCCTACAAAGTGCCACCTAAAACCGAGACCACACTAGCCAAAGCTGTCGCTTGAGTCTCCCATTTTTCAGCAATACTCGCCATAAACGAGACCAATTTAGGCTCAACACTAGCCATAGCATCGTCCGATTTCTTTTCAACTGGGCTACCTTTCAGTTGGAACACCAACTCCGATCCAACCGCAGCTATCCTCATAAACTTAAAATACTTATCACACATATAATTCGTCACCATCACACTGTAACTCTCCGGATGTACCACCTTTTTTATTTCCAAAAGTCCAGAAACCCACATACCATACGGTAAATATAGAGTAGTCGAGTGCTTTTCCTTGGTAACCGTCATACTAGTTTGAATAATTGGATGAAAATCGATTAAAGTAAGACTTACTTTTCTGCCCTCTAGCGACGCATGCATGACCACTAACATAATGAGAACCGTGAGAACCCTAACTAAATGATTACTAGATAAATCATTTAACTTTAGTATAGTTTAGTCAAAGACATTTTTTATTAAATGTAACACCCGCGAATTTCCCATTTTGACAATTATAGTTTATTAAACCGTTTGATTTCTTTATTCTATATTTTGAATTATTCAATCTAATTAAATTTATTTTAAACACGATTTTTATAAAAGTAATATATTAAAGATTATTTATGTATAAATACGTATTTTAGTCGGGCAGTAATAATAGTGACTGTAATGATATTAGTTTCCGTCTTAAGTTAATATAGACTCAAGACATTTTCCGTCTAGCTATAGACCGATACATTTCCACTTGTGAGACTAATCTTCTCTCGACCTATCCTATATCGACAACACACTCACCTACCCTCTCACACTCTACCTTTTAAATAATCCTTTTGTTATTATCCTATTATTATTATTATTATTATTATTATTATTATTATTATTATTATTATTATTATTATTATTATTATTATTATTATTATTATTATTATTATTATTATTATTATTATTATTATTATTATTATTATTATTATTATTATTATTATTATTATTACACTACCCAATCCCCACCCCTAATTTTCCCTTTCTCCTTCGTGGAATCAACAACCACAAAACAATATCAAGCAGTAGCAGCAACGCCATTAAAACCCCCCTTTTAAACCCTGATTTCTCTTTTGTTTCTCTACTAAATACCATAATTCTTGCACCATTCTCTCCCTCTTTCCTTCCTTATTCTTTCAAGGTAATAAAGTTTCGGTTTTGATTGAGTTTTGAAAATGTCGTCTTAAAAGACAACTCGGTTTCGTGTCTTAAACAGCCCGTTTTTCCCCCTTTTAGCCGAAGACTTTGAAGACTGAAGACAGACTCGTATTTTGGATGTTTCTACTTCGAAATTTGAGGAGCTAAGGTAACGGTATAGGTTACCCGACAAATGTCGAAATTTCCGTCTTTTGTGTCGTTTTATATGCTCTTATTTGTTAAAGTTTGGTCCTTTGTGTTCCTCTCATTTGTATGTTAATTTCCGTCTCAAAATTATACTGATCTGGGTAGTTGAATGGTTCGAGATTGTGCAATGACACTTAATTTGGGTTAGCTCAGAACAAAGTTTGATTGGTATTGTCTTTTAAGCAAGGAATTGATATGTTACGAATGGCGGGCCGATAATCAATGGCCAAAGAATGTGAATGACCTTCGGTACTTGAGTAGTTGTTAAGCGAATCATACATTAAAAGTTTAATGTGGCCAAGTGGTCTTAAGGATGTGATTTTGGACATTGTTCGCAATCTTGGAGTCGATTATTCTCGTATTAATGTCTTTGAGTTATTATTGCATTTGGTTTGATAGTTACTTCGACTTTGAGCCTCTGTCTTGATAGACGGGTCTGGTGGCCTGTATCGAGCTTGTTTTTGGACTGATTTTGGGACGGGATAATGGAGTGGTGTGAATTGGGTATATTGTATGTAAGAAACTCCGTCCATTTAATGCTTAAACTTTTATCTTAAGACGGCTTCACAAATTGTCTAGAAACCATGTATATAGGTTGTGTATGGGCGATTTTCCTTGACTGTTTTTGAGTCGATCACACGGATGATTTGAACCAAATAGTTGATATCCGTATCCTTTGTATATTCAAGTATGTAATGGGTTGGTTGTATGTGATAAATTCTCCCTTTTTCATGCTTAAAGTTTCGTCTTAAAACGGTCACAAAAGAAATTTATAAATCGTGGAAATGGACCTTGTCGAGCAGTTTTCGCGGGCTGTTTTGACGGGTCCATTTCCACTATTTATAAAGAGTATGGTAACCAACTCCCGGCAGAGCGGCGAACGAGAGAGGCGTAAAGATAAGTCAAGCAATACGGTATAGCATAAAGGCATTATCATAAAAATACGACTCAACCAAGCAATATATGTTTGGATCGGGTCTTTTGTACGGGTGAAATCCGTCTTGGTTTGGCCTAGGAAACCGTCCTAAGACGGCTGGACAGTAGGGATTGGCTGCGTCTTTTGTGCTCGGTACTGTGTTGTTATTTGCTGCTGGCTGTTTTGTGCAGGGGTTGTTGCCAGGCCTTCTCGGCTGTGGCTGAGGTTGTGGCTGAGCCATGTCGAGTTTACAGCCAGGCCGTGGCTGGGCAGGTGCCTGTCATGGCTAGGTCGTAGCCTCGGTTAGATTAATTTTAACCGTGAAATACGTGTATTCGGCCTTAACTCATTTAACTTCCGTCACATGCTTTTGCATCCTAAATCTTTTTTTCTACCGTGCATTTATATTTATATTTCTCACATTAATCAATAATGTGGAATTTATTTTTTATTCAAGTCAAAATTTTATGAAATGTCTTCATTTACCTATAATATGAATATTTAGGCCGTTCATTCTCATTTATTTATCGTATCTCAAATACGAGTGAATTATTCTACTTGTTTATTTAAATTGAGTCATTTATAATTAATTCCTGCTTTGCTTATTATAAATGGTTTGTTTCCGTTTATTTACATCTTTATTCAAGTGACAAGTATTTAAGAAATGAGTCAGTAATCTATGTTTACGAGTTTAACTAGACTTGGATTATCATTCGCTCATTACATGTATTAGTTTCTTTCCAAGTTGATTCGTATCGCTTGGTTGAGTCGTATTTTTATGATAATGCCTTTATGCTATACCGTATTGCTTGACTTATCTTTACGCCTCTCTCGTTCGCTGCTCTGCCGAGAGTTGGTTACCATACTCTTTCGACACCTCTCTTGTTGGGCGTTCTGCCGAGAGTTGGATATTTTATTTTATTTACGCCTCTCTCGTTGGCCGCTCTGCCGAGAGTGGGTTACTATACTCTTTCGACGCCTCTCTCATTGGCCGTTCTACCGAGAGTTGGGATATTTTATTTTATTTACGCCTCTCTCGTTGGTCGCTCTGCCGAGAGTTGGTTACTATACTCTTTTGACACCTCTCTCGTTGGCCGTTATACCGGGAGTTGGATATCTTATATGAGTAGTAAAGTTCTTGCTTGGTTATAGATATTGGTATTTATTTTTCAAGGCAAGAGTTATGCCTTGTGTTGTTAGTCTTGGTCCTATCGGATACTAGAGGTGAGATGCAAGCCTTCTAGTTGCGATATGATCGCCGGGATTGATGTTCCCATCCGTTCATATGGTGAGATGCAAGCCATAAGTATGAATGTGACATTAGTAGCCACGTCCCGTGCAATGTTTGTTAAGAGGTTTTAAAAGTAATGGCTACAGTTTTTATTTGATCCCTTACTTAACTGCTTCGCATGATTCGGATTCTAATCTCATTTCTATGTTGTATTTCCTTAAAATGCGTGCGTTTGTATAAATGACCGTATTCTTGTCTTTCATATTATTTAATTGTCTCACATAAATAGTTGATTCTTTGTTATGCTAATGGTGATCTATCTTGTTCCATCTCATTTAATTGTCATGTTTAATTATAAACTTGATATTCATATCTTTTGTAAGTGTGCTACATGACTTACCTGTTTTAGTTCTTTGTTATGTTCGTTTCAACATTTTGTGGCTGGGAGAACCTTGAGTTACTCCCCACTGACTGTGGCATTCATGTTTACATGAATGACAGGTATTAGTTGATGCATTCATGGGGTGAAGACATGTGTGAGCTAGCGATCACTTTGGCCTTGTAGTCGGTTTATTAGGATTGTTTAGACTTACCTTTTATTGTATTGTCATTCGAGGGATATATTTTCCCTCACCTGGACTATCACGTTTGTATAATTTAAACTTTATTTCCGCATTCTTTAATTATGTTTTTGATTTTTAATGAACCCGCGCTTTAAATTTTAAAAGTTTCAAAAATTTCCTAAAATTCCGCATTTTGTTATTGTATTTTTCTTACCATTATTGCGGGGGTTTACAGTTGGTATCAGAGCCTATGTTGCTCCCGACGCACACACGTGTGCCCCAAACGTAAATTTAAACTTGACCTTAAATAATGAATGAGAGATGGGTAGAAATAAGGACCTAAGTTGGTAGTCTCATTGTGTATGCTTCGTGATAGGTTCTAACATTTTTGTCGATTGTCAATTATTTTTGTGCTTTTGGATCAATGACCGTGAGCTTACCCGCGTTGCGATCAAGACTTGGTGCCTATTGCCAGAAATTGAAGGTGTGTCCAACTTTTGAAGAATGCTTCTACTTCCTCGAAGATATTCCTCATTCTTTGTGTACATTGCCTTATTCTTTACCTCTTGGTGCCTATCCTTCTTCTAAACTCTCTTTTCTTCTTCCTTGGAAGTTACTTTTGTACCCTCCCAACTTGTCCTTTGTTCCTTGCTTATCCTCCCTTAATGCCCTGTAGATAGTTCCCTTCCTTTTGTGGAATGTTAACCATGGTTGGACAATTTGGCTTTGTGGAGTTGGTTTTGGTTGACCCATAACCTTGGTTTTAAGAGGTTGTGATGTTAAAAAGACTTAGGTAGTGTGGTGAGACATACTTGGTGATTCTTATACCTAGTTCCTTGATAAAGTGAGTATAATTGATCGGTGGATTCTGTGTGTTAAGTGTGAGTTGCCTATGGTACTAAGATTATAGAACTTGGTCTTGTTGTTTATACTTAGAATTTGAAATATGGTAACTCGAGTATTGTTGCTTGGGGCTTTGACATGGAGTAGAGTTTATGATGAGAGCTTGGAAGGAAACACCTATAGGACGTTGTTGGCCATTGGTGATGAAAGTGTTACTTAGAAGTTTGAGTTGAACTCGAGGTTAGCATAGTCGGTGTACTTTTGTGAGTGTTGTGATGATTACATAGGAACCAGGTTAGGTGAGAGTTGTTGCTAGTTTTGGAATCTCATTTGGGTAGCCACTTTGTGGCAATGAGGATTGGTAGCCAGAGTTCTTAAGATGTAATTATAAGTTAGGATCGATAGATGTTGAGCTGAGATGAGTTAGATGTTTTGGGTAGTTGTCTCGTGATTCGGAAAATGTCACCGTTTATGCTTTAGGTTTCAAGAGTATAACAAAATATCCTTGGGATGATAGAATATGCAAAAGAACTTTTGAACTCAGATTTTTGATTGATGGTTACCATTTTGTGTAACACCCCCATACTCGAAGTGCCTTACCAGGACCACTCAGGTATGAAGATATTACCATCTCGGTTACCCGAGGCATGATAATCATAAGACAATGAAGAAACTTACTTTATTAAACAAGTTAAGTGATTACATAACAAAACCAACTGTAAGCAAAATACAACTGCTCTCAAACTATAAACCAACTGAAAGGAACTGTCCTAACAAACACAGCGGAAGACTAAAGACCCTGATATGTGATGACTCCATCCCCAGCTAGATCCCACGCGTATCCAATATATACCTGCCAAGCAACTGCTCACCACCCCCGAATGGATCACCACAGTTTTTAAAACATTTAAACGGGGTCAGTACTAATCACACAATTTATAAACATATCAACAATCCGATAAACAGACAGCTCACACCGTCACACATACAATCACACCAATCCCAACAATCTCAATCACCGATCGTCCACTTTGGACCAGCCCGCCATGCTGGGGACGCAGCCAGTAACCACCAAATCCCCGCTCTTCATATTGAGCGATTTCCCTGTTCGTTAATGTGCACATCCCCTTCCGTGGCGGGTTCCACGAAGGGCGAAACTAGGGCGTGAAGCCACTCCCGCAAGTGACTCCACTCAGCCGAGAACGCATCTCGAGAACCATAGGCAACCAACCACAATCACAATATCAACAACCGTCTGAATCTATCAACAATGTACAATCACAATCACAGCCGTCACAATACAATTACTATATCAAACAATCAATCTCAACACATCAACAATCATCCCATTATGGGACTAATACTGAGTAGGAAATCCTACCTGGTAAGCACACAATCAGACGGTCTCTACTGCTGAGTCAAAAAGCTTCCTCTATGAACCCTCCTCCTATCATACAACATATAGAGGCTACCAAATCACATACTACACATAAACCCCCAAATCTCTAAATTAGGGTTTAACCAAATCAAAAGAAAAGACAATAAAAAGGGTACATAGATCTTACCCTCGACGCAAGGAATTCAACGGTATAACCAACGACGCGAACTGACCTTCCAAACTCCGGGGATTGCTAATTATGCGATTAGAATGAAGAACTTGCTTGCTTTCTCTCTTAAACAGTAATTTAGGTTTTGCAAAAGTGATTTAGAATAATGACGACAAAGCTTATATACCTTAATCGCATAATTAACAAAACCCGAGAAAACTCCCCGTAAAACCGGCTACTCGATCGAGTACCCAAGGTACTCGATCGAGTACCCCCTTACTCGATCGAGTATCCCAGCTACTCGATCGAGTACCCAACAGTCGAAACTTTTCTAAAACGCAACTTACCCTTACTCGACGAGTAAGGCCTACTCGATAGAGTACCCAAAGACTTATAAATACGGAGTATTACAGTCTTCCCTCCTTAAAAAGAACTTCGTCCCCGAAGTTCAACCCATACATAAAAACAACCATACTGACTCGACCAAGACACAACAACTTAGCTAAGGACTCAAGAACTCGACCGAACATAGAACATGAACTCTTAACACCCACTCCACCAACTATGTTTACTTCCACAACATGACTCACTATGTCGTATCTACCACATATATATCTCTCACGACACCAACTCCATACATAACCAACTACCCTCCTCTAATGCTGCTAGCTCCATAATATCATCAACTATCAAATCCAATACCAAGACACTCATAGACATCAAACGGAATGTTACATTCTACCACCCTTAAAAAGGAACTTCGTCCTCGAAGTTTACTCACACTCGTAACCTCATCATCCAATCACAACACTAGTGAAATACTCTCACACTCCTAAACATCACGCTACTACAAGCACGGTCATGACCTTTAATAAAATCACCCACAACACGAATCGAACTTATATTCTACATCAAGACTCAACTTCCGAATATATTATCATATGTACAACCATCAAAATCTGTTTTATCGCATCCTACTCCTCTTAAGCCAAATGTTACATTCTCGTAACTCACTAATACCCAAACCATATCTATATCTCATTACCCTCTGTACCACCACCTGTCAAAGATAACCGTCTATAAACCAAACACTCACCATTCTTATAACTCACGATCCGCACTCGTTACGTACACGCACACTAGATCCTCAAGTTCTTTCTTTCATTACCGCCAAAACTCATACACAACTTAACATGACACTAATTCCCCCAACACCCTACACTCACTGTCTCACAAAAGATTATGAACTACCTGCCGCTTTCAGATCATTACAACACACGTTCCACGAATCATTTTCCATTACCATGTCTACCGATGTTTCATCTGAAAACAAGATCAAAATTACTGTAACAACCTCTCACAACCGTGTCCCATCAACAGAATATCACTATATCATGACAACAACGAAAACATATACAACTCTATTTCATATCATACTCTACCTCATTCCCAACTTAACATGGTAAAGAAAACATCAATAAACACGATAAATTGTCTATCTCGCACAAACCGGAACTCGCAGGAGCAACATCAAACAAAACAACAATCTATGTATAATCTGGTATGTACTTTGAAACTCGAATCATAATCATCCCGCTTTGCTCCACCACAATCGATGACGACATCACAACACCGCCACCAACCAATGACCCACACCGTAGTGCGAAAATACCCGCATCAAAGACTATGTACCGTGCCCGGATCACCACCCGAGGCACCACAACCACACCGATAGACATCACAATTGCATACAATTCCCATAAATCGACTCAAAGATAACTTCTCAGACAAGAAAAACTTACTCAAATCGACTTTATTAAATCACCACGCAACATATTATATGGATAAACAGATAAGCATCTCATGAACATCATCTCTACCATTTCACGGAATACACATGTGTTATCAATACACATAAAATTATAACTAGCCATGTCAAATCAATCAAATTATTACCTTTTTGGATATCATTCAATTAAATTATCGTGTCCAACATATATATTACCGAACATTCATAAAACAACTTTATAATTATCACACCATACCACTTCTTGTGAGGTCAGAACCTCACACAAACATTTACACATAACATAGACCCGTAATCACAACCAACTAGTCAATCCTGACCACGTAAGTTACCACTCGATAAAGGTTACCTGCCGCCCGAGGTTAACTCATATGCCCCTCATAACATATTCCCCCATTCGCACAACCATCACTTCCTGCCAAATATAACCATACCTTTACTATTCAACTAATAGCATCCGCCTCATCTAACCACATCTTATACCCTCTCACAATCATACACAACAATCAGGTCCCTACCAAATCAACCTCTTTAGAATTGCTACCTTTCTAATGTACCATCACTCTTAACCACTAGTGGTAACACCAACATGCCACCACTGCTCGTATATCAAACCTCTTACACTCATATCAAAATAACATGGTTTTTCTCCTATTTTTGGTTAACATTCCAAATAACGGACATCAAACCCATCCACAAAATTACCTCAACATTATTCCCAATACTATCTTATTTGTATTGTCATCCAACTCTCCACCAAATATCTCGTATCATGCCAATACTCCACCAACTTCTTACTCCCTTAATTCCTCGAAACTCATTATCAATCATGTTGTCCTGAAACTCCTATATAACCTTTAGCTAACATCCTCGTGATACTATCACACATTTCGACGATTCCTTACCTTTATATCACATAGCTCCGATGAACATTTTCCCCAGCTTACTTTTATCCTTCTTTTCTCTTTACACTCGATAATACCAATTAATAGTTCAACTCCTTATTCCTTCTAGCTAACTCTTTAGAAATCCAGATACCCCTTCGTTGCTCCGAAACTCAAATTCCATTTTTTTTTTTTTTTTTTTTTTTTTTTACCGACATCATCTCACTCTTTCTTACCATGGATCTTCTCTTATTATGCTATCTCTCACACTTGCCACCACTCTATCCATAGAACCAACGTTTAATGTTCAAACAATTGCATCTCCCTTTTTACATCTCTAGAAATCAGAATTCACTTAATACCGTTAATTACCCAAGGAAATCACACAGTAGTTTCATCTTTTAATAAACCAAACCTCCCAAACTCACCCATGTCTACAAATACACCTCGCGACATGTCTCCACAAAGTTTACTATATATTACTCTTCTCAACCCCTTTAAACGAACTTTCACTACATATATTCATAACCACACGACTCCTAACCATTTCCCTCCATAATTCTTTACACATCTCAAGCTGCCACTATCCACATCCTTACTTTCAATCTTTTATTCTCACGTTCATTATACTCACATCATCCCTTGCCCATATTCACTTACTTTTACATTACTCAACACACAATCATATCACTCATCCCGTCTCGCAAAACGTGCGCCATGCCTCAATAAACTATACCAATCTTCCTTTTCTTTTTCCACCATCTATCATAATCACATATAACTCATGTCCTCCCCACCGAACTCATACTCATCATAAGTGCCACCCTTTACATCATAAGATTGGGTAACTTACGCTTCAGGACCAACACATACGTAAAACAATGCATAAAGAAGTAATACAACACCTTTGAATTAAACATAATATGCAACGAATGTCAAAAGATAAACATATGACCCGAAACACGCATATGACCTGCTCAGACCCCACTCGATCGAGTACCAGAACCTACTCGATCGAGTTGAGGCTACTCGATCGAGTGCCCAACATGCTCGATCGAGTGCCCCGACTCTTAACCCAAACAGACCTTCGATCTCTGACTTACTCGACCGAGTAGCCCGGCTACTCGATCGAGTGACCCCATACTCGATCGAGTGCCCGAGGTACTCGATCGAGTGCCCAAAAACACGATTCTGGTCAAAATAACGACAAATACCCACTCGATCGAATCAAACCCACTCGATCGAATCATGCAGACTCGTGAATACTACCCGCATGTTATCTCACATACCCCAACGTACTATGCATTCATTATTATTTCAACATTATGATTACAACTACGCATTCAAATCTGCGCGACTCCTCATACAATCAACAAAATAATTTACTTCGTGTTATCAAGTGCCACCTTATAAACAACCATCATGCTTTTCATCCAATTCGTTATACAAAACACATATCATTGAACCTCTATTCTTCATGTTACTACTTACCAAAAGCCAAACATTACCATCTATCATGCTCATATAACATTCAACTTTCAATCATGTATTACCCGCATGTTTTAAACTTTCATAACTTTTCATAACACAAACCACACCCATACACTACAAATCCTATTTCCATGTTGCTAATACAACAACATTGCAAATCCACTTCATCACATAAACACTTCCATAATCAAGAAATTCATATCCTTACGAAATTGCCACTTCATCTTTTCCAATCAATTCATCTAGTTCAATCACATACTTCATCTAACAAGCGCATATGATACGATAGTAGACAATTATACGAACTTAATATATAGCTTTACGCAAACAAAACTACGAAAACAAATCTTATCACACCCCCTAATCACATGTTATTAGGATTGCCTCATTATAAATCATTCATTCTGCAACCTCATTATTCATCACACATCATCATATACGAACTACTTTCTTTTTCTACCATATCATTCATCATTCTCATATACTTTTCCAACGATTCCAACCAACATGTAAACCAACTATCATGCAACATGCTTTCAACAAACCATATACAAAATCCACTGGTTCATACCACACATTACTATATAGATACACAATACACAAGGTAAGCACATAGCGATCGCGACTCATATCCCAAGGTGGCCGGTTCAAAATTATAGGGCGAGTTCGCGACTTTAGGACGTCTCCCAAGTCTTTGCATTAGCTCCTACAACCTTTACCCCGGGTTTATTTTAATTGACTCCCTATGTTCATTGGATTTATTGGTTACAGGTTTCAGGATCGTCGCTCTGATACCATTTGTAACACCCCCATACTCGAAGTGCCTTACCAGGACCACTCAGGTATGAAGATATTACCATCTCGCTTACCCGAGGCATGATAATCATAAGACAATGAAGAAACTTACTTTATTAAACAAGTTAAGTGATTACATAACAAAACCAACTGTAAGCAAAATACAACTGCTCTCAAACTATAAACCAACTGAAAGGAACTTTCCTAACAAACACAGCGGAAGACTAAAGACCCTGATATGTGATGACTCCATCCCCAGCTAGGTCCCACGCGTATCCAAGATATACCTGCCAAGAAACTGCTCACCACCTCCGAATGGATCACCACAGTTTTTAAAACATTTAAACGGGGTCAGTACTAATCACACAATTTATAAACATATCAACAATCCGATAAACAGATAGCTCACACCGTCACACATACAATCACACCAATCCCAACAATCTCAATCACCGATCGTCCTTTGGACCAGCCGCCGCGATGGGGGACTGCACGTACCCACCAAATCCCCGCTCTTCATATTGAGCGATTTCCCTGTTCATTAATGTGCACATCCCCTTCCGTGGCGGGTTCCACGAAGGGCGAAACTAGGGCGTGAAGCCACTCCCGCAAGTGACTCCACTCAGCCGAGAACGCATCTCGAGAATTATAGGCAACCAACCACAATCACAATATCAACAACCGTCTGAATCTATCAACAATGTACAATCACAATCACAGCCGTCACAATACAATTACTATATCAAACAATCAATCTCAACACATCAACAATCATCCCATTATGGGACTAATACTGAGTAGGAAATCCTACCCGGTAAGCACACAATCGAGACGGTCTCTCTTTGCCGAGTCAAAAAGCTTCCTCTATGAACCCTCCTCCTATCATACAACATATAGAGGCTACCAAATCACATACTACACATAAACCCCCCAAATCTCTAAATTAGGGTTTAACCAAATCAAAAGAAAAGACAATAAAAAGGGTACATAGATCTTACCCTCGACGCAAGGAATTCAACGGTATAACCAACGACGCGAACTGACCTTCCAAACTCCGGGGATTGCTAATTATGCGATTAGAATGAAGAACTTGCTTGCTTTCTCTCTTAAACAGTAATTTAGGTTTTGCAAAAGTGATTTAGAATAATGACGACAAAGCTTATATACCTTAATCCCATAATTAACAAAACCCGAGAAAACTCCCCGTAAAACCGGCTACTCGATCGAGTACCCAAGGTACTCGATCGAGTACCCCCTTACTCGATCGAGTATCCCAGCTACACGATCGAGTACCCAACAGGTCAGAAACTTTTCTAAAACGCAACTTACCCTTACTCGACAGAGTAAGGCCTACTCGATAGAGTACCCAAAGACTTATAAATACGGAGTATTACATTTTGAGAAACTCATACTCCCTCTATACCACACCAATGGTAACATGGACCCACTTTTCTCCTCACAAAAAGTAGGTCCATGTTACCATTAGTGTGGTGTGGAGGGAGTAGTTGACACTAGTTTGATATGAGTGTAACCTTGTTAGTAGCTTTGATCTTGTTTTGTGAAGGTCGTTGGGTGGACATTTAATAATTGGGAACTGTCACAAGTGTAGTGAAGTACTTTGTTTCATGGAATGACTTAGGATGAAGTAACATAACTGTTTTGAGGAAATCCTTGGGAGTGTTGTGGTTATAATTCTTGTGGTTAGGAAGTTTTCGGAACCGTTTAGGATAATGTTGTTGTTTCAGATTTGAGTACCTGTCGTATTCTTGCTGTCTTTTTTCCCTCCCTCCTTGATCTTAAGCGTTACCGTTCTTACCTCTCTTCCTCGCTTCATCATGCTCCTCCTTTAAGTTTGATACTCGTAACCTGTGAAACTCCATCTTTGACACCCTTGTTGACCTGACTTCGATTCTTACCCTTAGGAAGTTCATCATAGCTCTTTTGTTAGTTAAGTTTGGACTCTCTTAGCGTACCTTTTATTTTGATGTCTAAGTTACTTTTCATTTCATACAATTTCTAAATATTTCAAGCTACCATTTTTGATTCGTTGTTAAAAATTTATGTTACATTACAAAACATTACTTATTTTAAAGGTTTGAAAATGAAAATTTGATTTAGTTCCCTATTTTTTTTCCTTGAGTATTGATTCCTTTATCATGATTTTGATTAGGGCTGAGCAAAAAAGTCCGAACCGTATTTTTAAACCGAAACCGAACCGAAAACCGAATTGTGGAGTCCGAATATTCGGTTTTTTTCTGGTGCGGTAACCGAACCGGATTTTTTACTATAAAAGCAGAGCGGATTCGGTTGTAGAAAATTCAAAACCGAGGACCAGTTTTTAAACCGGTTTCTTTATTTTTATTTTTTTGAAACCAACTGGTTTCTTTTTTAGAAACTAAAAGTCAAAAATAATGTAAATTCAAAACCGGAGACCGGTTTTTAAACCGGTAACCTAATTTTTTAATGTGTTTTTATGCATTTAATTGTGGATCTTTCTTGAAACCGGTTATAAAAACCGAAGCGGGTAAACCGGTTTACGGATCCGGTTTTTAAATTCCGAAAAAAACAGTTAACCGGATTAATCCAGAGCGGATTCGGTTTAGAAAAAAAAACCATTTTTTAAAACCGGTTACCGAACCGGTTTGCAAAACCGGAGCGGATAACTGGTTTTGCTCAGCCCTAATTTTGATGGCTACACCCGAGTTGCTTTTAAATTTTGCTCAATTTCTAACTAACTTTGATTTATTTATGATTTCTTTGTCAAATTTATTTATTATATTTTCAAGAACTTGCTCCTTTTAGAATTTAAAAATGAATCTTTTAATTTTAATTTGCCTTTTGCAAAAGAAAATTTGAGTGGATTATCATTTTCATTTGGTTTTAACGTTGATAAGATGTTAGAACTCATTATTGGAGACGTTTGACAACTTGTTCTACGCTTGTCGACGAAAAGATTTTGCTTTAAAACTTGTCTTTGATTTGGAAAGTTAGCGCTCTTGTGTGCACGATAAGAGCAATTTCGTTGCATGAGGGAGACTTATACTTTTGAAAGCTCTCTATCAATGTTTTTGGAAGTATTTTGATTTTTGATTTATGCAAATGGTTTGTTATTTGACCTTATCTTTTAATTGGAATGGTGATGTTCTTGAATGCACAACGAGAGCACTTCCGTTCCTTTGATGAGAATCTGGTTCTGTCGGAAAATTTTATTTGAAACTTTTGAAAGAATTTTAACTCTCACGATAATTAACCTTTTAAATGTTTTGGTTATCGATTTCAAAACTCCAGTTTTATATGACTTTTCATTTCTACTTTCAAGTTTCGAGGACGAAACTTTTTAAAAGATGGGGTGATTGTAACACCCGCGAATTTCCCATTTTGACAATTATAGTTTATTAAACCGTTTGATTTCTTTATTCTATATTTTTGAATTATTCAATCTAAATAATTTTATTTTAAACACGATTTTTATAAAAGTAATATATTAAAGCTTATTTATATACAAATACGTATTTTAGTCGGACATTAATAATACTGAATGTAATGATATTAGTTTCCGTCTTAACTTAATATAGACTCAAGACATTTTCCGTCTAGCTATAGACTGTCACATTTCCACTTATGAGACTAATCTTCTCTCGACCTATCCTATATCGACAACACACTCACCTACCCTCTCACACATTACCTTTTAAATAATCCTTTTATTATTATTATTATTATTATTATTATTATTATTATGATTATGATTATGATTATTATTATTATTATTATTATTATTATTATTATTATTATTATTATTATTATTATTATTATTAATTTTTTTTTTGCAAGAATTTATAGTCCATATTATTCATCCTCAAGGGGAAAGAACAAAATAGACAAGCATTCTAGGCAAAGAATATCCCCTAAAGGCTAGACTAATCCTAAAGTAAGATTAGCCTTTGAATAGCCTGATCATAAACTGTACTAGTAACCCTATGAGAAATTTTAGCACTAACATTGAAACGAATAATATGCAGTATTTGAGCTTCAGTATGTTCCACCCCCTGGAAAATGCGAGCATTTCGTTCATGCCAAAGCTGGTAACAAATAGCTGCAATGCTACTTCTGATCCAACCATTCTTCCAATGCCTAGAGTGTTGCTTGGCAGCACACCAAAGGAGCTCATCAGTGGGATCAGTAGACCTGCCAGTCAGGCCTAGCCAAGTGTAGATGTCATGCCAAATTTTCTGAGTAAAGGAGCAGGTAGAGAAGATATGTTGATGGGTCTCAAGACTGCCTTTACAGAGAATACACCAGTTTACCATATGGAGACCCCTGCGAGCAAGATTGTCAAGAGTAGCAAGTTTATGTTGTAAAGCCAAAGTAGTGATAACTCTATGGCTTGGGGTGACGAACTGATGATGAAGTGCAGGTGCCCAGTCAAGAATAGGCTTGTGCTTTCTAAACCAGTGATAAGCTTTGGCAATATTAAACTTGCCTTGGAGGGTCCAAGAGTGGACGAGACTGCTGGCTGCTACAGGAGATTGGGCATGGCATAGAATCTCCTCTCTAACAGCTATGATGCTTTTTAAGCTCTCAGAGTGATGATCTTTAGATTGGATGCTCCAGATTGTATCAGTAGAAAAGTACTAAGCTGCAGTCCAGGTAGACCATAACCCTTCCTGCTGAGAATCAAGAGTCCAGATCCCCACCCCTGCTTTTCCCTTTCTCCTTCATGGAATCAACAACAAAAAAACAATATCAAGCAGTAGCAGCAACGCCATTAAAACCACCCTTTTAAACCCCGATTTCTCTTCCGTTTCTCTACCAAATTCCATAATTCTTTCACCATTCTCTCCCTCTTTCCTTCCTTATTCTTTCAAGGTAATAAAGTTTCGGTTTTGATTGAGTTTTGAAAATGTCGTCTTAAAAGACAACTCGGTTTCGTGTCTTAAACAGCCCGTTTTTCCCCCTTTTAGCCGAAGACTTTGAAGACTGAAGACAGACTCGTATTTTGGATGTTTCTACTCGGAAATTTGAGGAGCTAAGGTAACGGTGATAGGTTACTCGACAAATGTCGAAATTTCCGTCTTTTGTGTCGTTTTATATGCTCTTGTTTGTTAAAGTTTGGTCCTTTGTGTTCCTCTCATTTGTATGATAATTTCCGTCTCAAAATTATACTGATCTGGGTAGTTGAATGGTTCGAGATTGTGCAATGATAG